>NC_064772.1:30770461-31073492 GCF_011397635.1 Epinephelus fuscoguttatus | reverse complement strand
TGTCTTACGCGGATTTCCACTGGATGCATGTCCGTTGCGGAACGGCAACGCTGGTTATCTGCTGCGTGCTCCGCCATCTGTCAACAGCCACCGGCAGCGTTTTCTGTGCAGAGCGGTGCAGCTCCGCTGGAAGACATCTTGGTGCACTGCCATGATTAACATCTCCTCGTCCATGGCGTCAACGGGGTGAAATGACGTCTGAAAACCTCTGAACTGTTGACTTCAGGCCTGCCTCTGCCCGTTATGTAGTTTTCAAGGTGTGGTGCAGGGAAGTATGATTCGCCGTGAACACTGTGTATTTTATTTTGAAAATTAACCAGATGTTTTATTTTGTTTCTGTGCATGACTTCCTGCCTGCTCTGTGCTAAATTGCTGCGCTGTGCTCCGGCGTCCGGCAAAAATAGAAGTCCTGCGTATCTGTTGCGGAGGACTCCAGAGTGCCGCAGCTGAGACGGAGCTGGAACGCAGCACAGCCACAGCTGGTGGAAACACACACATTGACTAGAATTGAATCCTATCGGCCCCGGTGCCGTGCCGGAGCGCAGACACAACCAACACGCATCTGGTGGCCGTTACAAGCAGGAA
This sequence comes from Epinephelus fuscoguttatus, assembly GCF_011397635.1. Classification (NCBI taxonomy): domain Eukaryota; kingdom Metazoa; phylum Chordata; class Actinopteri; order Perciformes; family Serranidae; genus Epinephelus; species Epinephelus fuscoguttatus. The sequence continues at coordinate 31,072,907 of NC_064772.1, read as the reverse complement.
CCAGCTACTCACTTGAGGTCGGACACCTGAGTCATAACGGTCCCCTACAGAGATGGGTGGATACTCACAAACAACACTTGGTTTCGACTCCTTTATCAGTAGTAAAATTTTAAAAATACAAAACATGGGTGGCTGCATAATTTCAAAACATTTTTCGTACTTTTGGGCAATATATCTGCCCAAACAGCCCTGATATATTCAGCTGGACTGTGTCACGTGACTGTGGAAACTTATGTGACATTAGAACTTAGTGTGCAGCTATGCACAGTCGCACACTTCTCCATCAAACATGTGAGAGAATGGCAGAAAGGAAACGTAGCGTGGTGTGCTGCTACTCTTTACCTGCTGATAAAACATGCAGCAAGATGCAGTATTTGTGAAAAGAAAGTGCCACACAGCAGTGTGTGTAAATAAGTGTAATAATCAATCTTTTTTTTCTTTTTAATTTTAATTTTAATTTTAATTACTTCAATTAAGAAATGGTCAGTATCAGCATTGTTAAAACTGTATAAAAAACGTTTCAGTATCATCCCATCCCACACATCCCTAGTCCAGTTAACTACAGTGTGAATAATTGCACTAAATACACACCTGCTGCAGTTCACTGGACTGTTGTGACTCAGTATAGGTAGCGCACCACGAATCATCTACCTTACTTAACTGAATGTAACCTTTTTGTGCACTTTGTAATAACTCATTTGATGATGTAGACTTTTTTCTACACTGTGCAAAAACAAAAGTTTTAATTAACTAATTTGACATAGTGTATCAGCCAGCCTTAACTTAAGGAGATATTGTACCTGAGGGTCCAACATGAGTCCACAATCTGGTCACATACAGCAGCCTTATCTCAGGTCTCATGTACAATAAAAATTCAGAGTCTGATTTAGGTTGTTTGCACACAGTTCTCAACACGGAGCAGCTTACGGTGCTAACAGCATGAACAATGCTAACAGCAGCAACAGTGCTGACAAAGCTAGTGGTGTTAACTAAGGGGAACCAGAGCTTCCGTAACAATGTCAGTGGTAACCAACGTATGACAACAAAATTTCTTGAGTGGCGGCGATTAGCTAGCCAGTGGGATACACAAACAAGGACTCATATGCACTAACATACACACATGCCACCAGACCGCTCTCATCTCAGCTCATCAAATATCACAGTTTGGTCAGTGGACTTTCACATCTATATTCAATTCAGACAATTCATGTTTTAAATGTTTATTTGAACAGCAGAACATAGTCAGAGTTTGGCTTCTGGACTTCGGCCTCATTGTTACCTACAAATATGTTTACATAAGATAGTGGGGAGTGATGATTAAATATTTCCCTCCTTTTAGCTGGAGCCTGCAGATGGACGTTGGGTGGGGCTGAAAGATCGAGCAGCTGTGGCATAGACAATGCAAAGGAACAACTGGGAAGATTTTGCAGCTTAAATAAACCGCCAGTGTGTGTGTGTGTGTGTGTGTGTGTGTGTGTGTGTGAGAATCAGTACAGCTCGAGCTGACTGCCTGAACTAGCTTGCAGGTGTTGCTCCATATGACATGCTAGGTACCCTCCTACAACTGTTGTTGATGTTTTGGGATGGCGTGTCAATTTACACCTGTTCCTTACATTGTGTCTTTTCAAAATACACTTCTGTTTTCACAGGAAATGTACAGTTTCTGCTCGTTAGATGCATACAGTTTTTTTCACAATACAATTTAAAAGTCGGTAAAACACCTTGTACGTATATTTTCTTCTGCAACAAAAGAACATTCTAGAAGGTTTAGAAAAAAACACCATGGTTTGGCTCAACATTCATACGGGAAGCAAACACCTGGCTCCCGTGTGAAAGTCCGGGGTTTGTTGGTCCAAACCACCTCCCCTCCGGCCTACTCTGGGGACTTTCCAGCTCCTTTATATAACGTTGGTGCTGGCGGTGTTTCAAAGTGACGCCGTCTGGCAGCGTTATAAGCCACAAAAGATGCATGTTTGTGTCGGGTGCCAAAATCACTGACCAAGTGGGGCTATCTGACAACTTCAGAATGAGAACAGGCTAACCACAACAAAGAACAGAGAATGTGAAATTACAGCACACGCTCAGGACGCCATTACTCTGCTATATCTTTACATAGCAAACAGTTGTTTGCAGCTCTAAATGTCATATACAGCTCATTTAACATTTCCCTGAAGGCAGAGATTTCCATCTTGTTCCAGAGCCCTCGCTGGTGGCTGTTTTGGTGTTATGGTTGAGTACAATGACATTAGAACAGTGGTTTTGGGCCTTAAAAATAACTTGTCTGTGGTAGGTACTTGGAGGCATGTTCCTGTAATTTAGCTGGGAGCTCTCCATGTTATATGCTCCGCAGGACTGTTTAGAAAGCAAAGTGTGTGGCCGTGGTGTTGTCTCACCTAACCAGCACTACCCTGATGAAACCCAAGCAGGAAAAAACTTCATATTCTTTACTCAGGGAAAAAAAAGAAAGAACAGTTTTGGGAAAAAGAAATGAGGGAAAAGTTGGCCCCCAGATAATACTCCCTTTCAATTGATATTTATCCAAATGCTGACACCTATAAACCGCTGACATAATGTTCTGCTTCATTTCCTGTTTTGCATTGCATCTTAAAAACGCTGACGCTCCACAGTATGAGTCACCTGAGAAAACGTCTGCTCTTGCACTTGAGAAAATCTACATTGTCTTATGCTGATACTCCTTTACATTTTGACTTTGCTTACACAGTGTGCGTCACTCTTTTAAGTTGAAATGTCTTTTAGCATGTCGAACACCAGGGCACCACCATCAACACTCGGTGATTTATCACGGGAGCCTGCTGACAGCTTTAAATGCGGAAATCTGTTGAAGGACATGATGTTTTTGGAACGCCTTCTTGTGCTTTAAAATTAGTGGAAACAGAGGGAGGGCTGGACAAATTGAGGACAGCTGAGTGAACACTTTCCCCCCATCTGTTCTTTATTTTTTCACCCTCTCTGTAAGTCGGTGAGATAATTGAATTGTGGCATGTGGGTGCTGCAACCTTTGCAACTCCACTGTCTAAGAGAGGGTAGAGCTGGGTGGTCAAGATGTCAGGTGCAAGCTTTGGCTGTGAAATTAAAGAGTAAATGCAACAGGGTTCAGCACTGAGGTGGAAAGAAGCCAAAAAAATAAAAAAAAAGGAGAGGAAAAAAAGAAGAAAACACCGGCCCCTATGAATTTTATGAGCTCCCCTGTAGTTGAATTATAGATCTGCTTCGGTGTGTTTGCCTGGATGATTGACAGAGGGGGTAGGCACATCTTCAGACCCCATGCCCCTGCCATGAAAGTGAAATGAAATCTCAAAATGTACCGCAAGAGCTCAGCAACTCTCAGCATCTCTGTTTCTGACTCAATGCCAGCGATAGGCAATGAAATCTCCTTATTTGACCATAGTGGCTTCATGCAGTAATAATCTTATTCCCTTATGAACCGTAGCACTCGTGGGAAAAGGTCCTGACTGTCACTCCTTGCCTATGCATAACTGTCATTCACCACATTTGTGCATGTTTTCCTTGCGCTGTACTTAGAATTTTTCATGCACTCTTAAATCTACCCGGAGCCAAGTGAATACATTCACAGACTCTTCATGATGTATTTCAGACTCGGAGTTGTTTTCGTTTTTTGACATTGAAGCCAGTGAATTTTCTCATCAACCTCCTCGTCAGACATAATGAAAAACAGGCAGAGTTGCTCATTAAAAATTTGATTTTAAAAACTTTTTTTTTTGGTAAACATTAGGCTACGATTTTGGGCTTCATGCCTAAACTACAAAATTTTTCAAAACAACCCATAGGAGTGTTTTCTGACATGGCACCATGACCTTGTCAGGACACACTGGCCCTGATTTATCAATCTCATGTACAAACCAGCGCAGATACAAGAGCAGGAATCATCTTACAGTCGTGTTCATGTGTGATTCATGGAACATTCTTATCTCGCCAACCACAGGGTAGGAATGATCGACACTGATAAATGTGGCACCTGAAAACTGAAAGGTCTCACCCCTAGACTTTACGACACTGAGAAGAGAAAGAACTTCTCTGAGCTAGAAATGGAAACAACCAATTGATTCTATTTGGCAGCCTGAAAAATGGCATCAAAGGAGTTTGGAAAAACCCAATACAAGGGGTGCACGATAATATCGACACGTCATCGATATAGGCTGATATTGGCTTTAAAATGGAGATCAGAATTGGCCAGCATGCTTTTTCTTATTTTGCACAATGAACATTGAAAAGCATTCTATTTCATGTCTCCATCTGCTGGTGGGCCATCAGAATAAGATGTGATATATCGGTATCGGTTATCGTTCAAATGAGTAGTTAAATATCGGGATATTGGATATTGGCAATTAATCCAATATCATGCATCCCTACCCAGTATGGAAAGAAACCAGTGCTGCAGTGGACAATCAAGCTCGAGGTGAGAACGTTTAATATGTACATATGAGATATGTTCTGACCTATAGCCTACATATATTAATATTGTATGTTATCATATGTGATGTAATATTGATACTGTTATATAATTTACCCAGGCTGAAGACCGTGGGGCTGCGAGTATTGGGTCTGGTTCCATTTTGGGGATAACAGGTGGCGGAGGAGACAAAGATGAACCATCTGTGTCTGAGCCAGACACTGGTAAAAACTGAACTGCCTGGGCTAGCAGTGTTTAAACAACTACTTTGTTGCAGGATATATTTGTTTCATTTTAATAATGTTTTAATGATAAATTATATAATCATTCTTTGGTTTGTCAGTGTTTTTTAAGAAAAAGTTTCAGATAAATTAAAGCCGAGCGCCGGTGGTGTTCAGCCTTTGGTTCAGCCTGGAGCCAGTCCAACAGAGCCAGGCAAGTGTGACCTGTGATAGAGTGTGCCCAAAAATATGTTGCTGCAAATACTCAGAATATAGTCTAATAACAATTCTCCAACTCGCCCAGATTACTATGCTGCACTGCAAATCTACACATTGATAAATGCTGAGGTTTGCGTGGACGTGAACATATGCCCAGTTCTCTATCGTACATTCCTCTTGCAAAAGAGGAACAGTGTTTGTCCAAAGATATTGCCAGACAGATCCTTTGTGATGGCTGATTCTGTAAAACCTTGATTACCTTTAGGGACATTTTCTTTCAATGTCCAACATTTTTACAATTATGTCTTTCTATAATATTTCCATACAGTACAGTTAATGTTAGGAAAACATTTATTTGCAATAAAAAAAAAAAAACTACAGTTAAGGTTAGGCAACTAAAACACTTGGTTGAATATGACTTCAGGTGACCTCTTGATAATCAAAGCTAGTATTAGCATTAGCATTAACAAAAACTTAATACAGCTCTGATCCTGCTGTAGGGGAGTGAACAATAAACAGCGAGGCTTAAAAACAGTAACACTCGATTATATGCAAGCATCATTACCTGTGAATTCCCTTGTGTATCAGGAGGCAAGTTCAATCCAGCTTGGGAATGGCGGACCCCGCCACTGACAGTGGAAACTAGTAGTTAAAAGCATTTAATGCCTGTTGCTAGTTTGGTTTCATGTCAGTCTGAAGAATTATAACTTGAAGGTTGTGGAAAGACGGTCTCATCTAACTATGACCACCATCTTTCCACAACTTCTCTCCAACCAGCAGTCAGTGTTGGTTTCTTCTGACCATGACCACCAACACTGACAGCTGGAAGCAAACAGAGTGCGAACAGCTGTCCTGGTTGTCAAAGTCAGACATCGTTGTACACTCAACCATTCACTATAACTTTTTCCTCTCTGTTGTAACTTGTAACATCATCCTACAACTCCAGCTTTGCATCTGAGGCTACACTTATTATCCGCACAGTCATCGGAGATCATTGTCTGGAAAACACAAGGTTGTTTTATGTGTTTACGACCGGCCCTGTTGTTTTTGTGGGGAAGTCTCTTTTGGACTTTTTGGTATTTGTATTTCCTCCAAGGTGTTTCCAATACAATCAATAAGAGACTGTGGTTACAACGTATTGCTTTCAATGAATTTCAGAACATTTGGCTTCAGGAAAAGTGAAACTGTTCTTGTTTGACTTTAGATTCTTTTCTGTTTAATGGTGTGCATAGAATTTATTTCTAAATCTACTGCTTGGTAAATTATGCCCTTATCTAAGGAAGAGAGAATTATCTTATTAAAATATATTCATTTTCTTGTTTGTAGGATGATTCTTGTGTCTTGGCTTCCATGCTCTACGTTTCCTATGCTTAGTATTCTGACTACACCAGCCATGTGGAACCTCATAAAGAGTATTCATCATTAAAGTTCAGTCAATCCAAGTGCCTGACTTCCTCCCTCACTGAGTGCATCACACTTCCGCAGGGCAGACAGTATTTAATTTAGTCCAATCTTTATAAATCAGCAAAACCATTCTTCTTCTTAATGGAGAGGAAATGTGCATGGCATGTCAACTAGTGGTTAACCTCGCAGAAGTTTCCCAGTGTTAATCTTGGAGGAGCATCTGAGCCTTTTAATAGGAAAAGCCAATTAAAAATCAGTTAACATCTCTGAATCCTTCCATATACCTTTTCCCTTTTCAAAAAAAGACACCTGAATACCCGCACTGTTCCTGGCAGTAACCGAGAGACCCATGACTGCACCTAATCCGCAAATTATATAACACACGGGCCATTTCCCTATGTAATTCCGCAGGAAACAAAAGGACAGTTATTTAAGGGGAGCAGTTATTCTGCACAGCGCTGGCAGGGGCACGGTGGCTGCCGAGGAACAGCCTCCCTCTCTCTCAGCACCATGAAATGAAAATTTACATTCGCTTAGTGGTGCCGTGGTGCTCGGTGGTAGACAGCTGTATTTTTAATGAGAGCGGGGAGATTTAATTACCTCTGTTTTAGCGGGCAAGACTTCTGCGGTGCAATGACAAGGGATATACAGTGTGGGGAAGAGGTGGCAGATGATTTCTCTGCTCGCATCCCAGCAGTCGCCGAGCTGAGCGGAGCTGGCTGGCACCACGGCTGCAATTAATCCAAATTTATTCCACTACTGTATAAGGCTGATCTGAAGGAGACAGTGGAAATAGTCAAGGTGGTGAGTCTCCAAAAGAGAAAGAGGAAAACAAATAAATACACCTTAAAAACAGCTGCAATCTCCAGAGACTTTGCTGACATGTACCACTCATATTCTAATGTGATTATTAATGTTGTGAATTTTCCCCCAAGGCCTTGTTTTTATCACATCAGCAAACTTCTTCAAGGCCACATCTGACATCTTCATGCTTATTTTCAGCGGCAGAATCTGAGCCTCCACAGAGGTGGGATGACAACAGAGTATCTGATGCAGTTATCAGCCCAACAACACTTCAGCACGCCAGATAAACCCCTTCTTCTGCACATTCATCGCTCTTTGAACTCATATGTAGCGTCAGTGCAGACTTAATGTGCACTCTGTATTCCAATCAATGAGCAGCAGTCTTGTATTCCAGCGCTCAGTCACACACCATCAAAAAAGCTCAATTGGAGAGACTCAGAGATTATCACCGTCTTCATTTCAGCATGAGATGAATCAATTGGCAGAAGAATCAATTTAAGCGGTATCTGGTATCTCCACCCGCCCACACACACACACACACACACACACACACACACACACACACACACTGTGGCATGAAGTTTTATTTTATCATCATGGGGAATAATGAGCAACAGTGGAGTTTCTGAGAGCTGGTTTGGAGACTTAATTCTATCTGAGGGGAGATAAAGTGGGTTGTTTTGACCATCATGCCAAATTGAATATTCACAAAGATATAATTGAAATGCTGATAGCCATCAGAGCTGTTGTATGAAAATGATAATGAGTCAAGGTCAAGGCAGACACATACATTTTCTCTTGCTTCAAGCACCAGTAGAAGGTCTTATTCAAAATGCTAAACAATCCCACTGTAATTATGCGTATCCTGATTAGCAGTTAGAAAAGTAAACCAAGTACACTCAAGTACATAATGAGTGAAGCAATGTTCTATAGCTGTTGGTATTTCAATATTGATGGTGGTTTCAGAAGCAAATTTACATATAATTTAGACATTTACAGACCTTATAAAGTTTAAAGCACGTTGCTCATTTACATCCAGCAGTCACAGACAGTGGTGCCTTAATGCACAGGCAATGGGCCCCAATTTGCCCCGTCGCTATGAAGAATAGAGTGGTGTAGGAAAGAGTCCTAAAACATGGATGTGAGTTAACACTTTAGCACTCCTAGTTCCCCTGCCTCAAAGTCAATGAGTTTTTGGTTGGATGCTTGAAATACAACAAAGGATAGTTTCGCGCTTGGTTCTACAACATGAAATACGTCGGAAAATATGTAACCGGTGGACTCTAGTGTTGTCTGTGTGTGTTGATATGAGAAGGCCCAGACTGTGGATACCTTTTGGAGGTGAGCCCCGTTTATTCCCGACAACTCTGATGGCAAGAGGTAAAAACAAAATCCTTCGTCAATTACAAGCATGTAACTCGAGCCCCTACACAAATTAAGTGACACAGCAATATGTTAGCATATAATACAATAAGTTTAGGCTGAAAAATGAGCTCATAAACAGCTTAACAGCGCCAGAACACGGAAATTGCTATGAGAGCAATGTCACTTACCTCTCCCACAGAGTATAACCACAAAAAGGAGAGGTAAGGTGGACAGCCCTTTATAGGTGGGGTACTGAAAGGTTATCAAAGGTTCCACATATTGACTATGGAGTAGAGCTTAGATCGGGCCCAAAAAATCCAGCTCGACTCCACCCGAGCCCGTGCATGTTCTGTCCGAGCCCGGCCCAGCCCATCCCTTTAACTGTAATTACGAGCCCGAGCCCGGTTTAAACCCGGCATTTTTTTTAAGGATACGAACGCGGACATTGAAGGCTGACTCACGCCTTTCTTTCCATGGCAATGTCGTCATGTGCCTCTTAAGTGTCGAGGTCCCCGTCTTTTTACCGTCATATATACCAGCATCGTGCTGCACTTGGTACATTTGACGAAGCCGACACACACATTGTCACCATCGACAACTCACATGTGCGTGGCCAGTGGCGGCCAGTGGGGCTGTCTTTTAGCCTACTTATCCTAAAAAAGACTGCACGTGATCATGACAAGCATGGCCTTACAGCCTCGTTGAGGTGACGTTGAAGTCCTGCGACTGTAGTGTAGCTCGTTAATAGTCTGTTTGCTTCTGCCAATTGCATTTACACTTCAAAATTATAAGTGGTTCATTTGTTGAACACCAACAAAACATGTATATATCAAACTTTTGCTTTAATCAGAGCTTGTTTTCTGCAGTAATCCAATTTCAAGGAAAAATCTTGTTTGTTTTTTTGTTGAGGGAACCAGGGCGATGTTACATTCTGGGTTCGCCTACAAAAAACGTCACCCCTGCATCTCTCAATGTTTGGCTATATGTTGAGCCAAGGAAGTCACAGTGGTTTTCTGCACATCGCTATGACAATCCGTGCACTGCAGTGTAGTAAAAATACTGTATCTGTGTTTTGTAATTCCTTAAATACAAATCAGGTAGCTGTAGCATCGCAACTGGGCTGTGTGCTGAGGAAGATGAAAGATCATGCAGCCAGAAGAGACTACAAACTTGTAAAAGACCCCTCTGCTGCTGTGGAGGAGGACGGAAGACTGAGTGCTCAAGCAGAGGACACACAAGGAATGGCACCAACAACCTGAGAAGCACTGTTAGGATATAGAATGTTTGTGGATTTTTAATTAGAAAAAAAAGATCTTCTCATGTTGCCGCTTTGCTCGCAGGACTATTCGCCTGATAACCTAACGTTTTCTTGACTTATTGTTGACATATTCCCTTATTGATGAGTTCCACATTCTGTTTACTGATTAGGAGGGCACTCCATCTAATATTTGTCGCTGTCCTTTGATGGGGGGGTTCTGAATTAATGATACCGTGGCATATCGTAAAGGGAGATAAGGACTTCCAAACAGTCTGTAGCTTCAGGGTCTAAAGTCATATTAAGGCACCTATGGTTATGAGCAACATTAGCATTATAGTCCAATATTTGGTCTCTTTCTAGCTCTTATTTTGGCTCCACTTGACATCACCTGAGGGAAATGTCTCACTCTTAAGCTGCTAAATGCTCCACTTTATTCACAAGTGGCTAACCAAGCAAGTTGACTAGTTAGCTGCTAACAAAGTTGGCGAGTGGCTGCTGTTTTGTAGAGTTTGACACAAGCTAGACACAATGAAACATTTCTCATTGCAGTTGTGCGTTTGTCCACCAAAGCCATGTACGTCCAATATTCACTTTATTTTAGCTCTGTATTTGGTCTCTACCAACTCCTGAGGGACATACCTGGCTTTTTAGCTGCTAAATGATTCGCTATGTTCACCAGCGAATTGCTAACTTACCATTGTAAAGTGCAGCCTACAAAGGCCTCGAAAGAGCTTTTTAATTTTGTGATCCATAGTTAATATGAAAGTATTGCTTGGAGCAGGTTGAACCAAGGGCCAATCCCAATTCTCTTCCCTTAACCTAACCCCTTGGTTTCAAGTGCACTCGCCAGATAGATTCCCCTCAACGACGAAGGGGTAGTGTTGAGGGGTAGGGAATTTTACCAATGAATTGGGACGCCACTTCATGCAAATTAGCATAACAGATGTGTTCATACGTACATATGTCACGCGTATCATTGTCGTAGGCTTCAGCATTAATGGCTTCACGGAGAACTCTGTAGATATTCATGTCGGCTACATCGTGAATTAGCGATTTTCAAGCGTTCATATTCTAATGCTTACAGATAACAATGCATATGCAGAAACAACACATTCCAACATATTTCGGAATTTTTGCATGCTTATTTGTGAAAACAGTACTTACAATTTTGTGATTGCTTTCTCATGGAGGCTGCCATCTTTCTGGAAAACTCGCCTGGCTGGATAGTTTTGCAATGCATCCTGTGAAATTCAATCTTCCCCTCAGCTGAGATGAGTTCGTAAGTGTGCATTGCACGGCTCTTCAAATTAAGTGGGGATTTTAAGGGCTGAAAAGCACTTCCCTAAAGTTTGGGACACCCTAGCCCTTCACGGGAACGTGCAAACTATTAGTATATAAAGTGTTTTGTAGGAGACCTGATTGGTGTACAATACACAGCAGTGTTGATATCTCACAATACACAACTCTACAGCTCCCGTGACTATCATGTGTGGTCATACATAATAACACTCAGTAAGTTTTAACCAGCAAATTGATGGAAGTTAAATACAATATCACGGCTGCCCGGGGATAACGCCGGTATAGAATTCTTGGTACTCAATTATTTTAATCCAGCAGTTCATTATTTATTAATTTGCTGGGTCTGGTAGTTCATAATTTAGGTCCCAGAAAGTAAAAATTCAGCTATGGAGCAATTAAGGGGATGTTCAGCAACGGAGCCCAAATTCACCTCCAGCTAATGTTTATAATATTCAAATACTGCCGTGGATCCCATGCCTCTGTATCATTATGAGTCCTCACTGCACTACAAGTTTGAGTCAAACATAAGAATAGTTGGAGGCAATGTGTTCCTTGGGGTTTAGTGGAAATTAAAGTTTTAGAAATTGGTTCATGCCAATCAATGTGGTGAGTAAGGGGGAGGGAGAGGCACGAGAAGGGAGAGATGCAGGAAGAGAAAATAATGAGGCCAATAGTGCAGGAAGGATAAACCGCCATGATGATTGGAGTGACAGTGACTGAGTGGAAGAGGAGGGGAGACAGCCAGGGAAACCCAAACTCAATGAGTTCATCTTAAGCTCAGCGTACCCAAACTCCTCTGCAGCACTTGTCTCCTTACAAACTGCCAATCCACCGAAAGTGTCTCCTCGCTCCATCATCCATCACCACTCAATCCCACCCTCCCTCACACGCTCGCCGCCACAATATTTTCCTTTCTTCCCGCCTTCCTCTGTTCCATTCCCCCCCTTCTCCTTCACTGTTTGGATTTGGGCAGACTTGAACTTCCCCCCTCTGTCCCCCCAACCAGCTATGAATCACATGGAGGCCAGGGACCCAGTGGCTGCCAGGGCCTCCTGATGACTCCCAGCCCGGCCATAACAAGTGGCTGACAGCTCTATTTACATAAGACCAGCAGGCAGCGTGGAGAACCAGCCCAGTCTTAGTTACACACAGGCACATGCACTGTGCAAAAGACAGATATGTCATAATAACACTTGTGCTGGGGGTATGAATGAACAGCTCGCTCCGAATAAAACACGGGAGATGCACAGTCAATAGGTTTTATAGCCCCGGGGCGAAGATCCAAGCATTTGTTTTTTGGAGTTTTTCCACATGAGTGCAGAGGGTGGTGGGACCCAGGGGACGGGGGGCCTTTAGACCTCTATATCCGCCCCAGTCGTACATCTCTCATCACTAGATACCAAGGAGAGCAGAGTGAAGTATAGCCCTGTTGATTGATGTTTAGCTGTTATATTAGGGGTTAATGTACCTCTCTGACCTTTCCTCTGGACACGAGCGCTGACCTCTGTGGCTCTACTAATACATCTCTGGCTGCATTTCAAATATCAGGAATTATAATTTGCTTTAAAAATGCACTTTTAAGTTAAGAGCAAAAGGGAAATGTGGTGTCTGTATATGATATCAAATTCTAACCCCAGCTTCAACTTGAAGTAGCTGTTTATTATTAGGCAGGCTTTCCCATTTCATGTGAGGACACCAGTTTTGCAGGTGTGTTGCTGCTTATTTACCCCGGTGGGTAGCTGAGGGGGGAGATGGAGAGCGTACACACTATCTCTCCCAGACTGACAGCTGGGGAGAATGTTTATGAAATAAACATGGGCCTGATGCAACGCTCAGAACCCTGCTCTGCAGTGGCCTTGGAAGCCTCCTGTATCATCCCCCCACTCCCACTCCCACCCCCCATCCCATCCTCTCTCTCTCTTTTCATTCTATCTTTCTGCAATACATAAACACACATATACACTCTGACACCCACACATTCCCCAGAGCTGTGGATACAAAGGTGCTCACGGGCCTAATGGGGTCAAACAGACTGTAAATCAATTGTAAACCCTTCTCCCCAGAGCTCAGTGCCGAGGACAGGCTCTGCCACTGAAGCCCCTCACTCGGCTCCACGCGAGCAACTACAGTATATAACACATGTATCGAGTTACGCCGCGACTGAAATCACTGTGCAAGAATTCTCAAGTACAAATGTTACAAACACAATGATGATAAATGTCGCCGAGGGTGCTCTACGCTGCTTATCAGTGCTGAAGACAAGTATGATGGATTGAGTTCATGGCTTCTTTTTGAACTCACTGTACTCTCCTGAACTCTTTCGACACATACACATGCTCATCTCCTCCATATCGCCCAGTGGTCCCAGCTGCGTCCTGCTACAGCTGATTAATTTCTTCATTATGAGACAGGTATTCACACAGGAAATGAGATGAGTTTGAGCTTAAATTTGAATTCTACATATTTCTGTGTGGAGAATTAAAATCTAACTGCATTTCTATATCTTATGCCTGTGTATATGTGTGTTTGCATATAGAATTGTACACATATATTAACACATATAATGTAAAACTTCAATTAATAGCCCAGGTATTAATTGGTTCAATCACTGAACTCAACAGGCTTATATTTAGGACAGATGTCGAGACGGGCCTTTATTTTCCTTTAACACAAACTGTTGCTCAGCAAAGATGGGAAATACAATCAAATTGTTTACGGAAATCAGTATGAATATTACTTGTATAAAAATGAGACTTCAAATAACATTAATTATTACTCATTCATTTGATCTGGCTCTGACAGATTGGGCATCAGGGAGAGTTACGACAATCATTTCATGGCACCTGAGGGTTATGGCACCTGGCATACTGACACAACACCACTTTATTTTGTTGAAACAGTCCTGACTTGGATTAATTTCTATGAAAAACACTTGATTCTTTTGATTGGTAGACCCTTATGTCTTGTCCCTTATATTCTGACTTTACGACCGCTTCAGATGTAGGAAGTGTTTTTCTTTTGGTCTCTCTTGTTTACCATGTAGGTACTGTAAATCTGAATGAATTACAGTCGTCTTTGGTGCTCATGGTTATATTTGTATGCGCAATCAAAGCAGCTAACTAACATTAGCTCAAGTGGGTAGCCAGCAGCCCGGTTTTATACATCCAAGAACTTCTATAAAAATGGACTGCTTGGCAATGCCAGGGGTTTCATTTATAAACGTGGCATACGCACAATACGGGGCCTGGAAGAGGTGTACGTCACTTCCCACGCAAAAGTTGTGATCTATAAAGACAGACTTGATGGAGGAACCTTGACCCAGGCATATAAACATTTTGGAGACGGGAAATTGGTGACGCAGATGGCGAAGTTGAAGTCTGATTGAAGAATTTGTCAAATATTTTTTGGCGCACGCCATTTTTGGCTTTTGTCCATACGTACATTTTTAGTATGGAGCTTACGTATTGATTTATAAACGACACCCAAGGCATTTAATTGACCTATGGCTAACCTGTGCTATGGCACCAATCAATCATCAATCGCACAAGGCAACTGATGATTTTTGGAGGCATAATAATCAGATATCATTGAGAAGTAATCAAAAGGGCCTAAACTACGCATTGGAGGGATATATTCATCATTTTATTGTTGAGAAGGTCGATGAAAAGCTTAAACTACAAGCCAAAAAGCCAAACGTCCCAGTGTAAACGTGATAAACCGCATCTCGTTGCCGTCGCCATCAAAGACAACAAGATAGAGGATCAGCATTCATGCACTCAGTTTAACTAGAGCCCTTTGGACAACAGCTAACAATGATGTACGATCACCAAAGTACAAAACTAGAACAAAACAGGCTAATGAACTCCCAGCAAACAAGGTGACATGATGAACAACGCAGCTAGGAGCTAACATTAGGCTAACTTTAGCTAACGTTAGCTAGAGATGTTAAAGATAACTTCATATTTCTTTCTAGCAAAGTGACAATATGTTGCCTCAAACACAATGTTGACTTACCTTAGAACAGATGTAGACATCATTGTTAATCTTATTCACGTTGAGTTGATGTTGTGGTCTAACGTTACCGCACAACTTTATCCAAAGGAGACACTTTTCTCGGTTGAGATGTGGTTTAAAGGGTAAAAAATACACCTGGTCGCCCAGCCTCGCAGGATACCTTGTGTCAGAGTTGCATGTACCCCATGCACACCGTTTGACCATTTTTAAACTTCAAATCTCAGAAAAAGCTCATAAAACCCAACAAAACTGACTTGTCCGAGTGTGTGGTAATGGCTATATGCACTGTGATTGGCTCATTGCGTTTGAGGGCGGGGCTTAGCCATAGGTCAATTGAGACAGGCCTTTATGTGTTAAAATGTGTTGCCACACCAGACTAGTAAAAGGGACTGGGCTTTTAAGGTATATGTGTATACTGCATCGGTGTGGACTCTAGTCACATGACTTGGACTTGAGTCAAAAACTTGATGACTTTAAACTTAACAAAATCAAAAGAGACTCACAACTTGACTTGGACTTTAGCACCAGTGATTCGTGACTTAAATTGGACTTAAATTGGAATTACTTGATAGACTTCCCCAAGCCCAAAGATTAAAAATGTTATTGAAAAAGTATGCTGTGATTAAATTAATTTCCCATCATTTTATGGATCTACTAATGTTAATGATTCCAGCAATTCAGCACTCAGTTCTTCAGATGACTTTGCTTGAACAATCCGACAGCATCCAGTCAAGTTGCAGAAAAGAACCATGAAGAACTAACGTTATGTTACTGAGCAAGAGTTGGAAAATTTATACAAAAAAATTAGTTGCAATATGCAAAATGTGCGGGTCGACATTAACAGATGTAGAGGCAACCACTTCCAACTTTGTTTGACATTTTAAGTTGCACAAAGAACGGTTAAGTCGAGGCTAATATTTACATAGTTAGCGAGCTAGGGCCAAGCTAACGTCAATACTCTGTTAAAATGGCATTACATTTGGTTTATGACTTGTTTGGGACTCAAAGTTAAGGATTTGGGACTTGCCTGTCTTTGACTTGGGAATTATAAGTCTTGACTTGGGACCTGAGTGCATGACTTGAGACTTGTGACTTACACATCAATGATTCAGTCCCACTCTCTGTATGCTATCCCAATTCAACCCCAGCATGCATACTGTATGTGCATAAACATGTGTCTACAGTGTCACATATGTATTCAACACACACCTACATCATAAATCACACTCACGGATATTTGTTTTGGGAAACAATTCAGTTTCTATCAGAACTCTTAATATACTGCAGACAAAAGACACGTATGTGTATGTATAGTTTGTGCTGCATTACTTAGAGGCAAATATCTCAGACATATGTTTCCCAAAATACCTTTAACAAGCACACAAGGCCACACAAGAGACAGTCTGTGTTAAATTTTAAAGAGGCTGATTCTTATTGTCAGTAGCACTTGCTCTCTGAGACAACATGCGTTAATAAATAATAGTGTTAGGCGCTCCACATTGTGCTTGTCGGCTGACTTGAAGTGCTGTTGAAAGGCTAATGATGGTTCTGCATGTTTTATCAGCAGCCTGCAAATTACTGTGTTTCTGGAAAGTCAATACGAAGCCAAAATAGAAGGTGTGCTGAGAGAAATATCTGTTTTTAGGTGCAGTGAAAATGCTGGGTCTGATAATACTTGATTGCTCCATGTGTACATTATACATAAGAGCGTATTGACAGCAATAAAAATGCTTTCACAACAGAGTCAAGAACAGACATTTCAACAGCTAATCAATAGGACAAAGTTTGTTTTAATCATGGCCTTGAGACGTTGCTCATTACAAATCAAGTGGTATTGAGTGAATAAATCACCTTAATATGCATTTAATTCCTAAAAGCAAAGACTGAAAAATCCCCCCCAGATGAACTCAGGGCTCAACGCTTCACAAGCATCCAAAACTCTGACTAATGTCCTGAGCAGCTCAGGCTGTTGCTAGGAATAACAGGCCCCGGTCACTGCGGAGTATTGGCCTCTGTGTGCCATTATTCCCACAAACGACCGGAAAGAAAAGTCACTTTCTGGAGTAACAGCTCCCTGGACGGGGGTCTGTCGTGCAGACTGTGAAAAGGATGCAGGTCGGTTGTTTGCTCATGCTGCGAGGAGGAAAGAGCACTAACATCCTGCTTGAGAGCTCAATGTATGTGTGTGTGATTGTTAGCGAGGGGTGTCTTAACGATGGATCTGTGATGGAAGGTGGCCCTCACTTGGCTCCAATATCCCGTTTCTCCACAAGCAAAAGTTCAGCCAGTTAAAAAAAGAGGCTCTAATCTATTCACATCTATTCAGGTTCAGTCCTGTGGTTTGAACGCTTTACAGAGGCAGTTAACAAGACTAATGGTGTGTTTTGCTTTTAGTCCCCCTGGTAGAAATTCAAAATGATTTCTGTTTTATTATCATAGAGTGAGAATGAGCTGGCAATCTGAAATGTGAGCACGGTTACAGATGTGACCTCAGTTTGTATTATATTCACTTATTTGAATACTTGAAGTAACAGACACTGTTAGACCAAGTGACCTCACTATCTGACTCACATCCTAAAACTCAGCTGTGAATGTTATTTCCTTAATTACTTCCCTAATGTTTACTTAAGGAAAAGTTTGTGCCAAGCTTTTTGCATATTTGTAGCTACAGTTATACAAACCTTTCTCTTGCTGTGTCTCCAATCGGGTACTTCTGTTCTTGTACTTGCTGTTCTGAGTGCATAAATGCAGTTTGGCAAAATGCAGTGCGCTATGAGCTCCCAGATGGCGCAATCAAAGCAATCGAAATTTTGATTATGGAATGTCGGACATTTCTCACCCTTAATGGTCACCACGTTGCCTGTGTAGCCAAGAAGCTGGACCACACACACTTTAAACTCTGGCCAACTTCCGCGGTAAACAGCAAAGCCTCTATAGTGTTGTCGGATATAAGCCATCAGTTTGTGGTACCAAATTATTACAGAATTAACCTGATAAATTGTTCCAGCTCTCATATTTTCAGAGCCCCAATGCGCCGAACAAACAGGCACTGCTTAATTGTGCATAATAATTAGCCATGTGCTCATGTATGAAGTCAGAGGAAGGGAGCGATGTGCCATTGTGTTCTGGAAAACATAAAAACATTAGGTAATAAAAAAGCACTGTGATCACACACACAAACATCAGCTGTTTAAATTTAGCTTTTTAAAAAGTAAAAAAAATGCAAGGTATGAAAACTCTAGTTCATGAACGTTGTTTGACTTCCCTTGGAGATCCCTGCCCTTCCATGTGCTGGCAGCAGCACGGGGGTGAAGCCAAACACCGTTCATCCTCACACACTGTGATGCCATGCAGCTGGTTCAGTATCAGCAAAGTTTCCCTTTATATTCATTGTCTTGTGTGGTGATCAGCAGTGATGTGGTGGTTCACTTTTACACTGTGATCTGTAGCCTATAGTTCGGCTTTAGCTTCTAACTATCTTTGTCTTTTTAACCTGTTGTTGCTGCTGAGTCAGTTTGACATCCTGGATATATCCTTCAAACACAGACTGTAGACCCCTCTGTCTGCTTCTCTCTGGAATCACTACAGATGGAGAGATAATGGTGTACTCTCTCAGCCCTACTATATATACTATCAATGGGAGCCCTACACGTTTGGGCAGAACTTTAACCCAACTGAAGTTTATATAGGACATAGTCACCCTCATCATCATCATCATCATCTCTACTTCTGTATTTCCATTCCAAGGGAAATGACTGTCCTTTAACACAGCACTACCCAGAGATACTATCACAACTCACCCGAGAAATATTTCCCTCGTCATCTTGTTCACCTCTGCAAGTAACTGATTGACATGCTGTGATCACACTCATCTAATGTTCCCATTCCCCTGGCCAAAATTGCTTACAGCACCACTGTCAGTCAGCATACTGTTGAGTCATTCTTGATGTTATCTTTAACATGCACGACTCACCCCTCTGACAATCATCAACATTCATTCCACCTTTACTGGGGCTAATTGGTTTGGCAGGCTCACTCTGCCATTTAGCTGTCTCTGTCTGAAAGCTGCAGAGTTTACCTGTAGTGTTAAATGCTTTCAGTGTCAGATGGGAACTCCAGTCGGTAGATGTCACAGCAAAAGGTGAAAAATGAAGCAACTATCATGTTCTGTGGATCTAAACTCACAGGGACAGACTCCTGCAGGCCATGAGACTGTACTTACTGTACTCTACGGCTGTAATGATCTGCTGCAGTAGTACACTTTGCAGGGGATTGCATCATGATCAGTGATCGCATGAATCATGACAGACA
Organism: Epinephelus fuscoguttatus; assembly: GCF_011397635.1. Taxonomy (NCBI): domain Eukaryota; kingdom Metazoa; phylum Chordata; class Actinopteri; order Perciformes; family Serranidae; genus Epinephelus; species Epinephelus fuscoguttatus. The sequence goes on along the minus strand of NC_064772.1, from coordinate 31,053,580 downwards.
GCCAGAGGGGCACTTAGCTCCTGCATTCTCAGCTTCATGTCATTTTACTTTATCGCGATAAGGCTCGAGTGCAAAAAGTTACATCAGAGGCCAACGAGGGGCTGCCATGACCTGAAAACACATTTTATATCTGGTTGTGTCACATCTCCATCAGTGAAGCAAGTTTCTCCTGTTTCAGTGTACCTCCTAAAAATACTGTGCAGATTTTAAACTCTATGGTAATGATGTGCTGCCTCAGTGCTTGCTGCAGGTATAAGAACTCCACTGGTGAAATAGGAGTTATGTTTCTATTAAATAAAACACTATTGGTATACCTTAAATTTTAAATCTAACACAAATATGAATCAGATATACAGCCAAGGTTTTAACTGCAGCACAAGATTGACTGACAGGCTTCACAACGTCTAAAAACACACAACTTCGGTGGGAGTAACACGTTCACTGACATTACGTTAAACTCAGTAACTGCCATAACAGACCTTTTTACCGTGGCTGAACATAACACATAACAGTGACAGCTAACATCACATCATCCAAGCTACTAAATAAACCTTGAGCTGAGATTGTTTTAACAACTGCTACGACTCTTTCCAAGGTCAAAAATGAACTTTGAAACTACCACTTAAATGTAGGAAGCAAGGTATCAGAATCAAGCTACTAGCACCCCTGAAGCTCACTCACTAAAAAGTTATTGTGTGGTAAAATGTGGCTGTTATAACCTCCTGAGACTTGAACTTTTGTTTGGTATGCGTTTTTAATTTCTCCAAGCTAACTGGGGTCAGTAGGACCCACTAAGTATAAAAAACTAAGCACTGTCAATGAAAATTAAGTCCCAGTGTCCTCAAATGAGACAACAAAGTGTCTTATCTTGTTACTGTTACTAAAATTGGTCAAACTTGTTGCCATATCAAACTACAAACATCATTAATCATAAATAAACAAGTTTCAACCATTAAATGTGATCAGGTTTTGGACCTTGTCCATTTTTTTTTTTTTTTTTTTTAAGATATTTTTAGGGCATTTTGCCTTTAATGGACAGGACAGGTAAGTTTGAAGGGGCAGAGAGAGGGGGGTTGACATGCAGCAAAGGGCCACAGGCTGGACTCGAACCCAGGCCTTGTACATGGGGCGCCTGCTCTACCCGCTAAGCCACCGATGCCCCGACCTTGTCCATTTTTGCGTAGGGATTGGCTGCAGACTGACTTGGCAGAGATGGCTGCCATCTTGTTTTTACATGGATTAGTGTATTGTGCTCTTATGACCACTAGATGGCACAAAAAGTGTCCATAAATGAGGACAACAGGTCTTAGTTAAGTAGAATGAAGTATAAGGTCAAGTAAACTCAAAATGTGATGTGCTCATTTGAGGACACAGGGTCTCAGAAGGATATCTTTGCAAGGGGCCAGGGTCTAGCTTAGTAAGCGAAGCTAAGCTAGGCTAAGCTAAGCTGGTTGGGGCCTCATAGAACCTGGAAATCCAGATGCTCTGCCCCTAGCAAATTTGAATTTGCACTGCATGGGAATCTGGCCCTGACGAGCAGAGCCCGTCTGGGGCTCTGTACCAGAGTCCGCCTGAGGACAGGCCGAGAGGGTGTTTGGTTCGACCTGAGTTTGCTTTAAATGAAACCAAACAGGTTCGGTGTGAAGCCGAAGTGCTCAGAAAAAAATAGAAATTTAACAGCATCAGCTTATGACAAATAAACTCGATCTGCTGATAAAGATTGTGTAATAGGATCGAAAGCTTCAGAGCAGCTCTGACATGGACCCTGAGGTGAGATTATTCACCACCACTGAAAGTGTTAAATACAGTATGATGATATATTAGGATGGCATCTACAGTTTAGCAGGACACCTCTGGGACGTGCCTGTACTGTACAATAGCACATGCATATCCACTCTTTTGGAGTTTTAACCAGTTCTGACTAAATCCTGGCCCAATTAAGAGAGCTGCTGTGTACAGCATGCAGATCCAAACGTGGCTCAGGGGCCTCTAATGCTGCAGGACACAGGGGAGGTGGGGGCGTCTCACCCTGGCCCAACTCCAATTACACTGCCTCTAAACTTCTTACTGTAAAATTTCCATATTTCTCCCACAGGCCCAATGAAGAGTGCAAAGCAATATTTCTGGCAGGAGTAAAAGAACCAACACAAGGGAATCTCCCGTTAAGAAAACCTGAGGGGGCAAAGCAGTAAATTTCAGCTACTTTTACAGCGGTGTTTTCAAGATCTGAGGAAACTGAATACAGCGCTGATATAGCCTGGACGCTTATTAAGCCCAGCCTTTTGTAATAGGAGAGAGGCTTGTTCTGCAGCAGGTAGACTTGCCAAGAAAGGCTGATTCTACTGAAGCGGCAACACCAGACCGAGAAGTGGTGAGACAAGAGGATTACTCACTACCTGAAACGTGATGTGGACAGGAGCATGGCTGCGTTCCAAGTCTTTTCAACCATGCTTTTTGCCCTGGCTGTAAATGTTTATGAATCCTCTAATTTGACAGTTCTTTGTGCAATACATGGTCGATATCTGCTCAAAGCCAACAATGACGTTACAGCTGTCATGAACTGGAAATGTTTACTTTGAAAACATTAACTGGGAACGATCAAGTTAATCTAACAGAACTTTCTTGTCTTGTACAGCCGTTAAAAGTTTTACTGTTCAATAAAGAGTAATTGGGGTGAGGCAGAGCTGGTGTTATTTACCTGTCAAACTGACATGGCTAATATAAAAAACCCCACCTTTCTGTGTTGTTTCAGCCTGCCAAAGTAAACAGCCCCACTTATTACAGATGACTTCAATATTTTACAAGAGTAAAATTGTGCAAGAGATTCAGTTCTGACACTGATGTAATTCCTGGACTTTACGAATGCTGTCGTGCAAATGCATTTGGATACTTGCTGAATTCATTGTGCTTGCTGGAACTGTTCAATGGCTAAACAACAGTAGCTGCAACATAATATGCAATGTGAATATATTTACAACACTTTCTCTCGGATACTTTAGCAATGTGGTTTATTTCTAGTATTTTAATGCATATTACTGGATCATGTTGCACTTATTCCCAAAATTATCACTAAATTTGTGTGTGAATTCCTTCCAATATTCTTTGTAACTACTACCTACTTTTAAACTGCTGTTGATAAGAAATAAAATAAAATGGCTGGCTAGGAAACATTTGTAGCACTATCCAATCAAAAGCAACACAACTGCCAAAAATAAGTCTTAATCAAGCAACCTCTTAGGCGTAAAAATGTAGCCATTGCTCAACTGCCAAAAAACGCAGTTCCCTGAATGACCACTTGGGGCTGGCTCCAAAATCTGATCAATCTCCATAGACTCCAGTGTTAAAATATCCAATTTTACAGCAGAAATAAACATGTTTACAGCCAGTAACAAAATGCTTTTGGTTTCTTTTGGTCATGACAACTGTACAGGGGGTAAAGTTTTATATGACTCACCTGTTTAAATGTTATTAAGGCCTAAAGTTAGGCATAAGTGACAGGCTGTTTGCAGAAAGTGTCCTTGGGTTTTCAGTCAGATCCACGTTTTGCTCCTCTACAAAGCCACCATATCATCCAAATATAGTAATTTTTTTAAAATTAATTTTGGGCCTTTATTTGATAGGATAGTGGCAGTGTGAAAGAAGGAGAGGGAGGGCATGATGTGCAGCAAAGGGCTGCAGGTTGGAATCAAGCCTGCAGCCGCTGTGGCAAAACTGTGGCCTTCGTACATAGGGCACCTGCTCTACAAGGTGAGCTACACGGCCAACACATCATCACATAACGAGGTTTGGTCATGAACTTTCCATGTCCAGATACGACAGTAAAGGTACCTTGGGTGCAATGGATGCTGACATCCTGTGACACGTTGTGTTTGCGCAGTTCTACCTATCACATGCATCGTCTTCTTTCTAAATACACTTCCATTTTCACAGGAAGTTTACCGTTTACATACAGTGTCTTTCAAAATAAATGCACTACATCAGTACAACACCGCAAAGTGACTTTTTTTTTTTTTTTTGCCTTAACAACTAATGCGTGTGGTTTGGTTTAGGAAAAAAGAACAGGGTTTGGCTTTATAATCGTACAGGACTCCAGCACTGCTCTCCAGGTAAAAGTTGGTGTTTGTTGGACCCATCCACCACCCCTCCTGCCCTACTCATCGCCTTGACTTTTGTTTGTGTCCCCCTGACGTCATTAAACTATAATGGTGACCGGCCGCATATCATGCCGACATTAAAGGACAGCTTTTTCATCAGTGTCTGACGCCACAAGTCACTGCCCAAGCGCCGGATTTCAACGACTTTGGAGTGTGACCAGGTTTACTCAGCGCCCCAAAATATGATAATTTCTGGATCCAAAATCCAAGATGGCAACGGCTATAATGCTGAACAAAGGTTTCCAAACAGGAGACTGCAAACCAATGGGTGACGTCACAATGGCTACATCGATTATTTTCATACAGTCTATGTGAATCTGATTATGCTAACCTCACCAACGCTATTTAGTCTGTTATGCTAATGTCTTTTATGTTTTTTTAAAGAAGTCATCTGATATTTTCCTAGTTTACATAATTATTTAATAGGATGTTGATCAAGTGTCAGGTGAGATGTGTCGGCCATATTTCATATAAACTCTTATATAATAGCCAGCTTATGTTTAAACAGTTTAATCTGTTTACTCAGTTAGCAACAATACACTTACAGTTTGCAGTTACTGGGTATAAATTCACCTGATCTAATGCGTAAATGTCCACTTAGCTTAGTTATAACATACAACTGACTTGAATTTACGTCTCTCCTTAAGAATGGATTTCATACAAATCCTTCTCTGTTTCTAGAGCAGTAACAGTAAATTGGTGCTGGGGAGCTGCTCCAACTCTTTCATGTGGGTTTTGGGTTTGAAATATACAATAACACGTCCTTTTAATGGACCCAGCCTCAGCTTGGCGTGTTTGGTTGTGAAGGAGGTGACGTGATGACAATGGGCACAGGAGACGTGGTTCAAGGCAGAGAAGATTATGGTTGGCACCAGTCGTCTCTGGCCCAGAGGCTCTCTGGGAGGCAGCTGGGAGCTCGGCTCAGGTGGAATGAGGTCATAGCAGTCATGTGAGACATGGGTAGGTGGAGGACAGAGACACAGAGCAGCTCCATAGCTTATTGTCCCATGGCTGCTTCTCTTTGTGGATATGCATGTGTGTGCGCACATGCCGGCATGTCTGCTATAGACATTAAGGACCTGGACCTGTATTTATTAAACTGCGAAAAGTTACATTTTGCAGTTAAATGAAAAATAAAATAAAACCCTTCGCTTTTGCTCCTACTCACGAAGAAGAATAAAGACTATTACATTTCTTGGAACTTACAAAAGTGCATTTTAAGTTGGTTAAGAGTAGATCCTGGATGAGACATGTTCACTGCACACAGTTTGCAGGACGTTACAAAGAGAAAGTTCATGACAGATATGAACCTTTACCTGACAGATAAACTCACTTTTTTTTCTTTTTGAGGCCTACAAAAAAGACTGAACAATTAAATGGATGGATAATATTTGGACCAGTTTGCTTTCACCTTGTGAGAGTTTTGGCTTTTCCTCTCCCTGTCCTTGTGTTTCATGTTTGTCTCAGTCTGTCTCTGTGTGTTGCTGGGTGTGGACTGTTGGTTCCCTCCTCCTGCCAATCCACCTGATTCTCTGCAGCTGCTGTTCCTACTCACCTGCACCTCGTCCACCAGTCAAGCCACCACAGTATGAAACCCCGGCTCAGACTTCCACTCTCTTCCAGATCGTTCAGTCACCCATGTGGTACAGACGTCAAGGCCTTCTTTCTGTGAATTCTTCTCTCATTTTGCATTGTGGGTGTTTTTTGGGTGTCAGCGAATTCGTTCTCTCTGTCTCAGATTCACCATGCCTGCTCTACCAGAAAATCTGCCATGACCTGCTTTGTCTCTGTCTTCTGCAACCCTGTCATACTGTTCAGCCATCAATTCCTCAGCTCTACTTTGCGCTTCTTAGCCAGACTCCTGATTGCTGAGCCTGGTGTCACTCCAAAGTTGTCACAATCTGGCGCTTGGGTAGTGACTTGCGGCGTCAGACACTGGTGAAAAAAGCCGTCCTGTGACATCAGCATGGTAAGCAGCTGGTTGCGGTTATAGTTTAACGGAGCCCGGCTGCATTGGGGGAAACGCGGCAAACCGGGACGAAGGCGAATGTCCGAGTGGGGCAGGTGGGCGAGTCCAACGAACACCGACTTTCACTGAGAGAGAGAGAGGTGTTCACGTCTCGTAAAATTCTACAGCCAAACACTAGTCTGTTTTCCTAAACCTAACCATGTGCTTTAGTTGTTAAAGGGGGAAAAAAAGTCAATTTGCAGTGTTGTACCAATGTCGTGCGTTTATTTTGAAACACTATATCTAAATGTTGAATTTCTTGTGAAAACGGAAGTGTATCTTGAGAGAAGACAATGCATGTAACAGGCAGAACTTGACACAGTGTCCCATAACATCAACAAGCACCCAGGGTACCTTGCACATTGTATGTGGACATGGAAAGTCCATGACCAAATGTCAGTAAGTGATGAGGTCGGAGTCAGAGTGTCTTGGATTGCCTCAGCCAAGTCTTCAGCCATCCAGCAACATTTCGCAATAAACTGTCCTAAACCTTTCTGTGTCCAGGTTGTGCTTGCCTTTGGGTCCAAAATCAAACTACCATAACACACCTTCAATACGTCTTCAGTTTCCATCAGCAGCTGTCAATGTGGTTGTTTTTTGAGTAAATGTATGGCTTCATATGAGGTTGAAGAAGCATTCAAGAATCTAACCTAACATACCTTGAAAAAGAGTCGCACACAGGTAGCACATGGACATAGTATTATGTCATCCTACTTTCCATTAAACTGTTTTCCTCACTGAGTCCGGCAGTGTCTGTAGTGAGGGTCATACCGCTGCTTTGAATGTATTTTCCAGATCACTCTAGTTTCATCTGTTTGAAATGTCACTCTATGGAAAAAGACAAGACTTACTAAAAGCCTTGAATTGGGTTCATTTGCATGTGAAATAAATCAAAGGAGTGTTTTTTTCCAGTTTTAATATTAAAATATTGATTAAATGACTTGTCAGGATGAGCAATAGTTGACATGCAGCTAAGAATGAGCTTCTAAGCCAGAATTTTACAATCTGTATATCAGGTTAAAGTCAGCGTCTGGTTCTACTGTATCGGCAGATTCGTCTTGGGAGTCGGCTGAAGGAAGTGTGCTGTGCACATCTCCCTGAAAGCTCCATAATGCATCCTACAGGCCCAAACATAAACCATCCAGCACACGTTCCGCAACCCCAAAGGAAATGTACAGCTTGAGATAAGAGTCTGAACAAACATTTCAATTTTTCTTTGCTTGTGTGTTGGTTTATTCTGAACTCTTTGTATGTGGGATCAGACAGAGCCAACACATGGCAGAGGATGTTGTGTCTCTGGCTCCTTCCCAGGCTTGTTTCTGTTTATATAATGTGTCACAACAGGCAGGATATGATGACAAAGTGGTGGGATGTAACCAGCAACCCCGCTTAAACTGCGACATGCCTTCACAATAGGAGCGCTCATTCTCTTCCTGCACATGGATGAGGTTCTGCATTAGAGAAGCTAATCAGTGTTAAACTCACACACTTATTTTAAACGACTTTTAAAACCAGAATCAGTCTTTAAATTACTGCAAATTTGGATGAACTCTTCAATGTAATTTCAAGAGATAGACATGAGAAAATTCAGTTACATTGCCTTTATTTTTCACACATGAACAGACATTTTCTATACATACAACAATCCTTCAGGCCTGAAAACAGACCCTCATTTTGCTTTACAAAAGACTTGAAATGCTTACTTCCTCACCTTATATCTGTTTACAGGAAGAGATCAGGTACTTCCCTTCCAAAGCCCAAGGTGGAAACATGAGAAAGCTTTTTGCCGATCACTCTGTTCATATATTGTTTCATACTCAACGGAAACATTTAAGTGAGAGTGAGAAAAGCACGAGTGATTGATGCTAGTTCCCAGGTGATGTTCCCATAACTATTTCTGTCACAGTCGCTATAGTTCGTTCAAAGACTTTGAGATTCTTTGAAAAAGATGAAAAATAAGGAAATTCAGCTGGACCTTTGATTAGCCTTTTATTTAAATCCTGATAAGCACTTGGATCCGGCAGTAGTATCGTCAGCTGGGAAGTGTACTGGAAAGAGAAGAAAAAAAAAAGTCTGAAACTGTATCTGAGACACACCTGCTCTTAGCAGGTCAGCTGGCCTGTGAAAATCAAGCCTCCTTTCACTGGCAGTGTTAAGGAAATCACACCGTGCCTTGCGCAAACCTCACAATAAAGGCAGCGAGAACAGAAGGCCGGATTTGCTCTTTTGACCCTGTTGTGTTTTCACTCCTTTAAGTTTGCAATACTCGGAGCTCTGTGACTGTTTTCATCAAAGGAACGCTGGCCTCCTTTGGAGACTCACCCTTCCGTGGGAAGATTCACGGTTAGACACAGCCGCAACACGATCCGCTGTACATCCACTGATTACAGTGTCATGACCCACCATTTGTACACATGGATCATGGAGTTTGTAAGCGGGGGTTGTCTTCATACATCTGATAAGGAAAATAACTTAAAAATGTAATACTTCTTAGAACCTTAGTGTTTGTACATTATTTTTAAGTATTCATCTTAATCTTTGAAAATAAATTGGGTGACGTAGCGGAGCAGCTTTGTTGGGCGGTCCACCACTTATGACATGGATGAGTTGGTGAACTGTAAGGCAAAGCTGAATTTTGTCAGAAATGTTCTGGCAACACGATCACCAAAGATATTATGTAATTCTCTCAGTTTGCTCAATATTTAAACTTGTGTCTGCACCTCATTTCAATGGCAGTCCATCCAACAGTTGAGACAAATGTAGCCCTCAGGATGAACTGTAAAAGCTTAAGTGATACATATTTCATCTCATGCTGTCATCAGGTCAAAATGTGAATTCCCCAATACAGTGTAAATCACTTATTGTGATCACAGTTACAGTATCAATCACTTAAACAAATCAAAAAGCTTGGAACAGAATCATACATGCCTATAGTAATGAAGTAACCCATTACTTTTTTTTTTTTTTTTTTACCTTACTCCCTGATACGTGCCACACAGTCATCCGTCTGCTGTCACATTGAAATCAAGATCGGAAAATGTGACATATTCTCTCAATGGAAAAACGTACTCTCCTCAATGCTGGCTGCCTGTGACAGAGACAGAAGATGAATGTGCACAGGTAAAGCACTTGTTGCTGCAGATAACCCATTAAGTGGATTGATAATGCCCGGTCACATAATGACACAGCTGCTATATTTTCTGAAACAGTTGCTAACATTCAGGAAATAGCTAAGCTGTCTGTTTTATTACTTTACATTCATGTTATAAATATACAAATGTCATTTAGATGGCACTCTGCATGAGAAATAAAAAGAAAATACTTTTTTTTCGTGATCAATTTGACCCAGACAGCTGTGATCACCATAATCTCCCTTTTCCACCAAAATTAGTGCGTCTACTTGTTTTTTTAAACACAGGAAAACCCACTGAAATAGCCACGTGCACGGCTCTGCAGCAGACAAGCAGGGCTTCTGTTTTTTTAGCAGCATGGAGGCCTGTGAAAATGTTACAGTTGTTACCTCTTTATCTCCTACTTATTTAGTCTCTCTTTCAAACTCAGTGCAGACCAATTTGGAATGATGTTTGAGCGCCGCTTAGATGGAGATGAATATTATTTTGGGGTGGTGCATCATTGCATCTTATGAGTGAAGGGATGGAAACTGGCGTGTTCACCCTGGTGTTGTATTTCCATCACTGTCGATTGGAGCCGGAGCCGATAAATACTTGTGGCTGCTGCAGACTCATTTGACCATGCTGTGGATGCTGATTACAACCTTTCTCATTACATAGAAGAAAGATGTTAGCAGGTGTTAATGTTTGTTTGTTTTTTGTGCAATGGCAAAGGGACTTAAAGGAATACGCCGACGATTTGGGAGGTATGCCCTTTCTCTATCATTTTCATAATGAGACAACATGATCGATATCTTTTTTTGTGTCTGTACGTCCAGTGGCTGGGTCTCAGCGGTTAGCATTGTGGCTTAGCTTAGCGAATACAAGTGAAGTCTATTGGGGGTCAGTAGCCTGCTCGGTGAAAGTGAACAAATAAACGTTACAGAAACCGTGAAGCTGGCATTTCTACACGTGCATTTAAAATAAACATGTTTAAACATTAATTCAAAAAACAAGAGTCCTTTTTAGTCGTTTTAGAAGAAGTTTGATACACAGAACTATAGTGTGTTTACGTCCTGCGCAGAGGGATACACCGGTGAGCAACAGCTGCAGCTGGCTCTGGGACAGGTACGCTAGGTCACTCGGTAAAAGCAAACAAAGAGACGACATGGACAATATTACTGGGCTGGGGCATTTTTTCCAGTTTATCTTAGGAACATGAAAAAATGTTTCTATCACGCCAGGATTAGTGATTGCTGCAAGGTTTTCACTCCTTGTGATGCACTCTCTGTGGTGGTTTTCCTCCTGATGATATATCTCTAGCCTCCCCAGTGATGGTAGCACCGAATCCCATTCTGTGCAGCAAAATGATTCCACCGCTGTAGGCACAGGTTGCCAAGCCCTGCAGCTACACCACCAGTCCTCCCCTGACCTCTGTTTCCCCTCTGCCCCTTGCTGTTCCGCTGCCTTGGAGGATTCAGCCTCTCTTCTCGCCCATTCAGCATCCAACACCTGGAGTTTCTCATCTATATACTCCAGCTCAAACAGGTATGGCTCTGGATCTGTGTCCGCTACAAGAAACTTTTCAAAATCGCGTTCAAAGTTGTCCATTGCAGCTACTATAGTCCGGAGATATCGCTAGGCTAAATAAACAACTGAGTTTTGTTTACAGGCTACATCTGTGCCTGTGCCTGCTCACCGGTGTATCCCTCCGCAGATCACAGCGCAGGATGTAAACACACTATAGTTCCGTGTATCAGACTTCTTCTAAAACAACTAAAAAGGACTCTCGTTTTTCGAATTAATGTTTAAACATGTTTATTTTAAATGCACGTGTAGAAATGCCAGCTTCAGGGTTTCTATAACGTTTATTTGTTCACTTTCACCGAGCAGGCTACTGACCCCCTATAGACTTCGACTGTATTCGCTACGCTAAGCCGCAGTGCTAACCGCTGAGACCCAGCCACTGGACGTACAGACACAAAAAAGATATTGATCATGTTGTCTCACTATGAAAATGATAGAGAAAGGGCATACCTCCCAAATCGTCGGAGTATTCTTTTAAGTGGTTTCTGCTGAAGGTCGACTTTGGTTTATGACTAAATAACTGCAAAACTAGCTGCTATGCTAATCTAAAATGGTGAACATTGCAAACACTGTGCCTGCTAAACATCAGCATGTTAGCATTGTCATTATGAGTATGTCGAGGTTAGTATTTAGCTCAAAGCATCACTTTGCCTAAGTAGAGCCTCACATATCATTTTTCCACCAAAGTAGCTCTGCACAGGTTCCGGTCAAAATTCTTAGAACCTCTGTGGTATCTGGCAAACCAGCCACATTCCCACCAGTTTTGTGTGGAGCCATTGTAATCATGGAGGCATCATGGGAGGAGGGCATTGCACAATGCAAAATATAAGTAAACAGTAGTAGCAAGACGGTGGATTGAGTTGATTACCTGTGAGCTTGGACAAAATGTTAATAATAAGAGGATAATTTCTTTCTCGACTCCTCTGTTGTTGCCATGTCCATCCTCTATTTCCAACCTGTAGAACATGATATATCCACTGATTTCATCACAGTTAGCACTTCAGGTCAAGGAAAACCTGGTATTTTTTAGATCTAGCTGGGAACCAATCTTTTGGGTGCTGAACCAACTGTTTTTGGTCAAAATGTGCATGAACCAGAGCGGTGGGAAAGTGGTAACAGGGCTGCTAGCATGACTGTAGACTCTTAGTCTTGATTATAATTTCCTTCAGATTTTATGAATCAAGTATACTTATCATGATGTTATCAATGTTGACCTAGTTAAAATGTCCTGAGTTTATTTACATGAATTGAAGTAATCGTGCCGTAACTTTCTGAATCATTGCTCCACACCCTAGAGAGTGCAGTTTATGAGTTGTCAGATAGACTTTTATCAAAAATCTACCCAAACTCAGTTTGGGAAACTTGTCAACTTTTAAACAATGTTGTTCATGCGAGAAAACCACAGTGCAGGAACACAATGCATCATTACAGTCGGTGTAAAACCTGCAGAAAGTGATGAAGACTCGGATAAAGCAATCAAGCCCAAATTGCACTGTGGCATGGGAACACACTGTGGAACAGGCCCAGACCAGTACACGTCTCATCATCCAGCCCAGCCGCAAGCCACACATAGATGATAATGAGTCTCTGTCAGTGGCATCCAGCAGTATTGAACCAGATCCTGCGTGTCGGGGGAGCAGCCGAGGCAGAGACACATCCCCTATACCTCTAAGCCCTGTCACCAGCTTGTATTCAGCTTTGGCTGATTAAAACTGATGGGGTGACATGATTGTGACCTGTATGGATTTCTGACGCTCCCAGCCACACTGCCCGACTACATGTGTCTTCTCCCTTTGACAAACCCACCTGGGAGCCCTCCAACCCGAGCTGCAGAATGCATAATTTAAGAGGCAGCAGGCAATCAATACCAAAAACAGTAACGACATGGGAGGGAGAGAAAGAGCCGCAGACAGAGAGGCACAGAGGAGAAGGCATCTAAACTTCCCAGCTATGTCCATCAGCAGCAGCAATAAGTATTAACTTCTAATCCTGGTGTGAATTTCCCGTCTCAACATGGAACTTCAGCAGAGCTCAATAATCCCCTTCAGGAGTTAAATCCATGCAGAGCGGCATCGATCTTCAGGGGTTAACGTGATATGTTATCATCCTGCCACTGCTATGTTTGACACCTGATTCCTGAGCACGAATTACATGGTGATGAATAAATTGTTTTCAACTCCACACCTTGCAAACGTTATGGAAGTCTGTGTTGTACTTTTGACGGCATCGAATGAAATAAAATGTTCAATCAGAGCAGAGATTATGCAGCTTAATTACCATTTTACTGATTAAAATGATGTTTTAAACATGATGTTTTTATTCCAAACTAGACTACAAATAGAGCATATTACAAAATCCACTTGAAATGCATTTTTCCGTGCAGCATGAGATTGTTGTGTTTAACTTTTGTGACTGACGTCTCCCTCTCCCTAACAAATTCCTTTCCATTCTGGCACTTCCTCACTGTCACTCTCACTCGAGGCTACAGAGAAACTGTGACTTTCTAAAGATTAAGGGACAGTTCTAGCATATCCCCCAAAAACAAACCTAGTAATTGGGTGCCAAACCACTCAAGGACAATGGGAAGAAAGTAGACAAGCGTCTATGGTTAGTGTAATGAGACATAATCACTTGTGTTATTACTTCTGGCAGACAGACTGCAGTCCACACAGAGTACGAAACACTCTGCACGTACTCCTTAACCCCACATGGAGCAGCCCGAGCGCCTTGAAACAATGGAGGTTTTATGAGTCCGATTTGAACTCATTATTGCTTCTATGCAAAAGGCGAACTGTGCTGATTGTGTGATAGCTGGAACTGCTGTCTAAGGTGGATTTGAGATATTTAGTACTTTCATGAATGGTCATTAAATATTTCCAGTCTTTAATTACTTTAAATTGTGCCGCTGGTGAACTGCTTTGGCAGGCCCAAAAAGTTCACTGTAGTCTTTTGTATTACATGACTGAGCTTTAGGCTGTTAGAGTTTAGGAAGATTGTTGAGTGTTTCCTGTCATTAAAGTGGAAATGGACGAGGTTTTTTTTGCTTTGACTTATCATGATGTAGTGAATGTTGACTGCAGAGTGTAACAGCTGTAGAATAACGACACCAGCGATGTTTAGATTGGTTCTCAAGAAGCCTCATTTGCAGTATGCAATGCTGTCCGCCACTGCGTACGATCTCCCGGGAGAATGACGGCTCGATTGATTGGGGGGTTAAAAAGTCGCACTATACAGGATGACCATATTGAAATCTATCCTGTGTAGAGAAAGATGTACTGAGCTGCACTGGAGTTACTCTGCCTGTGTCCTGGTCAGTCTGAGCTCCCCTGAACTAGTTTACTGAGAGCCTCAAAGGCCAGGAGTGTGTCAGGGTGAGATGAGCCCTGACAGCCTGCAGCTGGGCAGGGACTCGCTGCCTCTTGTGTCTACACCTGGCTACAGGAGCTCACTCCACAGGACTGACGTACAGTACAGTACAGTACGGCTCCATTCATAATAAAAGTGAGAGTGAAAGTCTTATTTAGAAAATACGATAATGTTTTTTCAGTCACGAGCAGTGGAAGGGATTAAAATTTCAAATTCAGTCATAACATTACTGTTACTCATCTTAGTAGAGAGCCATTCATCATTTGTCCATTTATTTCGTCTATGTGTGCTCAATTACGATGTGACAATGAAGGTGATGATGATGGGTCGGGATGCATCAGTTTGACGTAGCTGTAAGTGTGCTATCTGGCTTGCTAGCATTAGCCACTCCTAGCTCACAGTTAGGAGTTACCTGTTTCTGACCGATTGGAGGATGTGTAAAACCTTCATATTGTTCACCTACCCATTAGTCCGACTACCCAGTTGTCCGACCATAGGGTCCTATTTTTTGAGATCTATTCATTCGACCTCCCAATTATCCGACTATACTTGCACCATTTTTCCAACTACCGCTATTCCGACCAGGTATCACTTATCAAAGTGGATACCTTGCTCAGACTTTGTCCTGGATAGCCTGACGTAATTGCTTTACATTATACAGGCACAGCTCAGCACAGCATTACAGAAACAAGTGATTCGCGTGCAAACAGCCATGAAGTTGATTCTACAATTCACGCTATTGAGGGAAGTCACTAAACGATATGGCAATCTTGGTTACGGTTGCACACAAAACTAGCCCAGCCCCAACCACAACAATAAGATAGGCTGAACTACAACTACAAAATACAATAAAAGGGCTATAAAAGAACATAAAATGGACTATTTTAAGTAGCCTTCAACACGGCCCGAAACGCCGTCTGGGTAACATGAAAAACCAAACGTCAGGTTAATGTTAACAGGTCAGAATAGCAGCGGTCAGGAAAATGGCACAGGTATGGTTGGATTATTGGAAGGTCGGACTAATGGATCTCAAAAATAGGACCCTGTGGTTGGACTAATGGGTAGTCGAACTATAGGGTGGTCGGACTGACGCGTTGTCCCCCTGTGTCACTGGGGCTGAGCTAACGTTAGCTCTGGATGGTCATAAGAATACCCAAAAAATTGTAGGCTGGCTGCTTGTTGATCCACGTTCCATTGTCTATTTCTCAATGTGTATACTAAAAAATTTGACACGTGGGTTTGGAGGCTTTAGAATTGTTGCAAACGTCAATATTTTTTATAAAAACGATGCATCATGTGACAATGTGAAAGGAATTACTCATTGTGACCTACAGAGAATTATCACCTAACTCTGCAGCTCCTTCGGCTTTACTGACCTCAGTAGTGATGTCACGCCAGGCCCCCAGCTCAGGCTATCCGCAGCAGGGACGTCAGTGCTGGAGACCACTAACTGGAGGGAATCAAAGAAAACCAGAGCTCTCACTTCCCTTAAACATGCTGCTGTCACACGTCATAAAATATATTAAAAAAAACCACTCCTCATTACTCAGTAGCTAAAGTAATTAAACTAACGTCATTACTTTTTCAACGAAAAGCAAACTAAAATTTTTAGCACTGGAGGAACAGCAGTTATGTAAGAGTAAGCAGAGCAGTTTTAGCAGCTGTTGTGATAAGTTATGCTAATTTCAGTACACAAAAAAAAAAAAAAATCCAAACAAATACATAAATAAAGCTGCTAAAACAGTCAGACTGGATAATCCATCTGTGTTAATCTTTTCTTTATTGGGGTCCAATTAATTTCCCTTTCATTTCATGGCTCATTATTGTACTCTGTGTGTTCATCAGTTTGCATCTCACCTCTAATGACCTGAGCGCGAAGGCAGAAACAGCTTCAGCGTCGCTGGACTTCGGCCAAAGCACACTAAATGGACCTTCATTACAGAGCAGTGGAGCCACTACTGCAGGTGGTGCAGTGGAAAACTTAGACTGCTAGATTCATAATGTTTTGTTCTTTTACAGTTTGTACTTTTTCACCAGGGTAAGTGAAGTATGAACATATGCATGAATGTGCATGTAAACAAAAGTTGGGCAGTTTTGCAGCAGTGTGTGCAGCGTGCTGGGAAGACTGGTCCACTTCTGTTCCTGTTGAACGCAAATGCATGAAACTTTGGGATAATTGGAACTATACAGAGACAGTCTAGATAAAGGGCTTATAGGAGTGAATAGGTTGAATCAAAAAGGCTGCCTGAATGACTTGCCCCTGACTCTGCTGTGATTGACACTCTAAATACAGTCATGGCGGGGGAGCTGGAGCTCCAGCTTAGGGGAAGCTTCTGCCTGGGGTTTTCCTGCTCCCTTGTTTTTAATTAGTCACACTGAAAACTGTAACTGGAGCTGGGGCTTAAACAAATTTAATTGCTACATAATAGCTAGTTTAATACAATTGTGGAGCAATTAGGATGGATATTTGTTGCCGGCTGGCATAATAATGCTTGCGGTGTCTTACATTCTCTCCCTCCCCCCCTTGCAGTATTGAAGTGTTGTCTGCCAGGGGATTTCTCCGTGGGCACTGGGCACAGATGTGCTCCTGAGTACAGCATATGGGGCTCTGGCTCCATCAAAAACATTGCTCCAGAGTAGAATTTACTCATTCCCCCAATCCTGCAGAAATATCCCAATTAGAATTAATTACTCTCCCTCTCTCCAGGCTGTGGTTTGATTTCCATGTATGTCCGAGATAAGCTAAGCATGCCATACGCAATTATTTATGGACAGTTGTGGCGAAACTTCTTCTGCTGATTTGAGGAATTCACTTTCCTGGCAAGATTTTGATTGCATAGCGCACTCTACCAAACTATATAGGCAGACTGCAGCACCATCAGCTATATGACTGTCAAAGCTGTCAAAACTCTCATTACCCCATGTCAAGTCAAAGGTGTATTCGTAGTTATGTCATGAGGCTGCACTGTATGGGAAATTGTGGTACAACCCATTATTTATTGAAGGGACGGTGACAGACAATGTACCTGAGGAAGTCTGAAAAGTGAAAAAATAACATTCCTCTCCCTTAATAAGGCTGTCTTGTCAAACATTTATGGGACAGAAGGAAAACAAGGGCTGAGGCGTACGCTTATTGACATCATGATTGGAGAAGGCTGTCACAGGATACAGGTTAGGGAGAGTACCAAAGAAAAAGTCAGGCATTGTGTTTGGAGGAAGTGCTTATCACTGAATTGCCCGGAGGTCTTTTCAAAAGAGCAACAGGCTATGTTTCAGTGTTTTGTCTGCGGATCTGTGTGTGTGTATGAAAGCTATAACCCATATCTGTAACCAGAAACCTGCAATACAAGAGCTTCACTCCAATACCAGATTTCCATAATTTGAAAAAAGAGAAGTAGACACCTTGTCATGCATCGCCTACAGGCAAAGTTCAAATACTGGAGTATTATTGATACAAATAACTTGGCTGTATGTCAACAGTTACCAATAAGGCCCTGGATTTAAAGGAAGTGATCATGCTCTGCAACTCAAAATCTTCATACAGCGGTTTGTACGATATCTTACCTCTTATCTTATCTCTTGATATTATATCTAATGTGTTAGCGCCCCATGAATGCTATCATCAAATTACACACTTAAAGCAAATTTATGTAGGTTAGGTTTAGGCAACTAAAGTTACGTAGGTTATGTTTAGGAAAGGAAACATGGTTGGGCATCATCACATTGCTTACTGAACATAAAATTACGTACTAAATGCAAAGTTACGTAGGTTAGGTTTAGGAAAAGAAACATTGTTAGTATTCTTGATATTATGCACTTAACATTAAGTTATGTAGGGTTTGTTTAGGAAAAGAAACATGGTCACATTATACCTTAAAATAACTCCAACTTCGCTTGATTTCAACACTGACGCAATCATTATTCTCTTGGGTGAAAGTCCTGTGTTTGTTTGACCAATCCACCACCCTAACTCCATCTTTATGCAGAGTTACTCTTTATACTACTTCTTTATTTGCTGGTGCCATCGCATTGGTAGCATGATTGCAGCCTTCCCATTTACGTGGGTTTAAATAATTACTGGCTTATAATTATGTGAGATATATATGAATTCCGGGTACTTACTTTTCATTGGTTCGTGTACAAACAGTGCATGAGAACAGCCTAATACTGTACATGTAGAACTTAGGCATTTAATGTGTATTACAGTGGCAGAAAATAAGTACACTTGCAAGTGCTATGCTTACATAACTTTTTAGCTGCATTTAGGCTACTAGTTTAATTTTCCAGATTCTGATTGTACCTCAAAACATATGATAATTTTATAAAATACAATAAATTGTTTGATTACACTATCCAACACAATATGAAGCAGATAGTTTACCTCCACTGGCAACATTTTGCACCACTGACATGGTGATACATCGATGATAATCACCTATTAATATATTAATATAAACTGATGAGCGCCATTCTACACGGTATTACTTTTACTTTTAAGACTTCAAACCTGCTATAACAGATTTAACACTGACATATCATCAGATTTTTTAAGTTGTTATGGCAAGCTGCTGATTTTCACATCCAGCATCTAGCCATGTGAAGAATGTGAGATCTCTTTAGCTGCTATATGCTTGGCCTTGTTCCTTTTAGATGAAATAAGCTTTGTGTTAACACAAGTTTATGAGATTTTCATGTTTTGTTTTATAACATAGAATACATTACTTATTTTGTAGCTGAATTTTGTAGCGTTTAAGCATCTTAAAAAACACAGTTGCTAAGAAGTGGCTGGATAATACTACAGAACATCATCATGCCAAGTATGGCTTTACAGTTTCATTGTGGTGGCAACACTGAGGTTATGTGACCGTGGTGCAGTTTGATTACAGCCTAACATTAGCTTTTTACTTCTGACGATTGCATTTATGCTTCAAAATCATAAGTAGTGTTCAGTGGGTGAAGATTATCTTGCTTCTTAAATTTCTAAGTATCATAAACTTGCCACAGAGCTTACTTTCTGCAGTGCTCCAAAATCCAGTGGAAAAATCCCAGGGGCTTTTTGTCAAGAGAACCAGCTAACTTCTGGGCTGGCCTACAAATAAACATCATCCCTGCACCACTTTATAAATGGATACTTTTCTTTATAAAGAAATAAACCTGAATACTTTTCCCAACACTGGGCAACAGTTTATATGCTGCTAATAAAGAACTTACTATTGTTGAATAGGATATCTCTATTGGGCAATAAACAGCCCTGTTAGTGATATGAGAGGCTTTTTGTAATTCTAATAAATAATGCAGATATGTGCACACTTCTACCCAAAATTTGCAAAAATGTTGCAGCAATTTAGCAAATGAGGCAAACGGGAGAATAATACATGTCCCCGTTGGTGCTTTAATTATTGATACAAACTCTAATTACACAATTATCAGGCAAATGGAGGTGGGTATTTGAGGGGCACACGGTGGAGTGCTCTGAAAGCCATAATTGGGATCTGATGGTCAGGGGCCGCTCATTAATTGACCCCTGCTGATCTGCGCTGAACAGAACAGTCAATAGAGGGCTGTTAACTATGCAACATTCACATGCGCGAAAGCACTGTAAATGAACATGGCAGCAGCCACTCTGCTGGAGCTGTTGTCAGCTGTAGCTGTGGAGGGATGATGGGGATGGGCTTGTAACACACTTTTGCAAACCCCCTACCCCGCCGCAACATCACCAAACAATGAGAGGAGACGGCTTACACTCAGCAAGGCTCTTTGAGACTAAAGAATCAAACAGAGAATGGCGTGTCTGTGCCAGCAGTGAGACGCTGTACCCACTGAGCCCTGGGGGCCTTTGCCAGACAAACGCAGTGCCCAGAGGTGGCATCCATTTACTGGTTAGCAGACATTTGGGAAACACAGCGGAGGAAGGCGTAGCTCCTTTTTACCAAGGCAAAGAAATCGTGGCACCTACCAGGGCAGTGACAGATGATGCTGCATGAAGCTAACATAATTCCTGAAGTGTCCAGTAAGCTGAGCCCATTCGTCACCATCTAAATCTCAGCCAGATTTGTCACACTACATGTGGGCATAGAGGGACAGAGAAAACGGATGGGGGTGGGGGGGTGGTGTAGTTCATGTTAGTTTGATGTTCCACTCAGGAGCTGGCCCAGTGACCAGGCAGCCGTCCAGTAAGCTGTCCAGCCACCCCATCAACCAGACAAATGAACAAAGTGTTTGTGAAAAGACATCAGCAGGGGACACCCTGCACCTGGGGCTGAGTAAACTTTTTTCATGCTTTTCAACAACTCACCCCCTTTCTTTCTCGTCCCTTTTTTATCACCGGGGGGTATAACACACTTTGAAAAAGAAAACATTTCCTACCAGCTTGCCTTAAGACAAGCCTTTGTTTTTTTCTCACCACCTCCTGTTGGCAGAACACTGTTTAATAGTCCACTGATAATGTTCCTTTTCCGTCGCTAAGTCCACAACAATTCCTACACGGGGCTCAAAGCTGAAGATGATAGGAAACATAAATCACAAATATGCTACTTGAGTTTCCAGATGGTAGCAATAATGGCGGCTGAAACATATATTCGGACGTGCTGTGATTGACCAGCAGTCATGAGAGAGCAGAGGTCAGAATGTTTATGTTCCTCATGATTGTAAGTCATCGCAGTTCAAGACAATGGGGAACAGTTAGACGATGCACAGGGGTACAGCTCCATCCTGTAACAACACTGAGTCCACAGGGATATGTGGATTAACTGTTTGACCTCCTCAACCTCAGTGACTGAACACACCAGTAACTTTCCTTATGTGTGAGCTTGTACTATTTTCTCTGTTGCATCACGCTTGCATCATCACTTAGCCAGCAACAGCACTACTCACCTTGAAGTGCCTCAAAAGTAACTTTAAATTGGAAGATATATTTAAATTTTCAGAAAATACCAGATTTTTTTTTTTCTCTGAACATTCCTGCTCAAGGATGTCCTAAGAGTCATCATGCAAGCCCGGGGCGATACGCCCTACATTTCTATTGTAAGCAAACTCCAGAATGTATCAATATGTCAGTTTGAAAAAGCAAGGACGAGTTAGGTTACTTCAGATCCAATTTAATCTCAGTGAAAAGCCTTTTAATAAATGTAGTCCATTTTGTGCTAAACGTTTAACTAGAGTACAACAGAACCAAGAGTTATATCAAAGATGCTCTACGACAAAATGACACATTACAAGCTGTGCCAGTGGTATGAAGTGGTGCACTTCCTGTCTCGTAAGTGGTCACAATCAGTCACTCCAACCTTGTTTTGAATTGTTGTCAGTGTCATGTGGATGGATGAAACAGATTCAAAACAAAACTCAACTAGATACATTGGCGCTTGTTTTATCTGCTATCTTAATATTTAATGTCAACCCAGCACACGATTATATCAGTTGTTCATAATCTGTGCCCATGTTCACTTCTCCCATCAGAGTAAATTAAACTCTGACAGGATGACCTTTCATCCCTGAAGTTGGTTCCCTTGACAATATGCCAGTGGGATTCTTCTATTGGGATTTGGACTTTTGTAGAAAATAAGATATGTGACAGACAAAAGTTTACCTACATGTTTTGTTCAGCAAGATAATCTCAACAAATGAACACCACGTTTATGATTTTTGAGGTGTAAATGCCATTGCTGAAAGTAAAAAGCTAACGTTAGACTACAAACAAACACCACAGTCCCCTGACTTCAACGTCGCCACAACACTTTGGCTGTATAGACATGTTTAGCTCGATGACATTCAATCGTATTTAGCCACCTGTTGGCAACCGCCTTTGTCAAGACATATAAAAGCTTAAAAATTCACTAGTGGGCTATTTACTGGTGTATTTTTTTGCCATAGAACAAAACCTGAAAATCACTTAAGCTCTTGTTGTTGTTTGACTTGACCATTGACCTCAAGATCAGGGAACCAAAAGTGCAAAAATACTATCTCACACCCGTGTTTTAGGACTCGTTCCTGCAGCACACTATAGATTTAGGACGTGTTGGTAGACTCCTAAAAAGGCAGGGCGTGTGTAAAACCCATGTGACAAGGATACAGAAAACGACTCTAAAGTAGAGACATACCGATACCACATTTTCCTTCCCGATACCAATTCCGATCCCTGAACCTTAGCTATCTGCCGATACCGAATACTGATCCAATACCAGCGTGTAAAATAAAAATGGATGGGATATGAATTGTTGTATGTCTCAACTCTTAAAACTCTATGTAAAATACTAAGAAATAAATACATAATAGTAGAATGAATTCCATAAAACTTTTTTTTTTAATTATTATTATCCAGTGTTGACACAGATCAAGACACAGGTTAAAGTGCAGCCACACAATCTGGTAAAAAAAAAAAAAAAGACATTTTAAAGGCTACAGTAGAATGATTTTTATACTCCGCTCCGTTTCTGTTTCGTTTGCCTGTAGCGTGCGTATGCGTAATGACGTGAGGCATTACGTTGTATCGGACTGGTCATAGGCTGTGCTCGCCGATACCCAATGCCGCATTTTAGGCAGTATCGGAGGCATTTCCGATAGGCTACTGGTATCGGTATTGGTACAACTCTACTCTAAAGTGTGCAGTCTCCTTTTCTGAATGTGTTTTGGTTAGATAAGGTTGCTGCTACTCTCATTTTATGTGAAATAAGGCTTAGCTTAGCATAAACACTGGCAACAGTTTGGCTTTCTAACTGAACAAAAAAAAAAAATACAAAAAACAAACCACCAGCATCTTTAAAGCTCTAAAATGAGCACAGTGGAGATTTGTCAAATCCAAACAGTAACCAGTGTAAGAACTAGCTAGCTGGCTAACTGGCCGTAGCCTTATGCAGTAGTCACACATGACATTAACTTCATTCATGAAAAATAGGAGGGTCCAGAGGTAATAGTAATAGTGAATAAAATACCCCCTGGTATTTTGTTCACAGTTGTGCACCATTTTGTTCAATCAAAGCACTTTGAACAGGGGAAATAAAGCTGTCTAAGCTAACGAGCTAACGGTCACTTAGCAAACTCATTTACTTGTTTGATTAGCTTGGTTGCTAATGAGAAGATAAGTTTACACTGTGAATTCAAAAGATGGGTTTGTACCACTGACTCCTGTCTCATAACAGGCTATCTTTTTGGAACAGTTATTCCTCCGACAAAGAAGGTTAAATAAAAATGAATGGTGCGACACCACAAATATTTTACAGTAGCTTCCTTTATTTTGAATTCCCTCTCAAAGCACCTCAAAGGTCGGCACTGTCATGACAGCTTAGGCTACTATTGGTCAACAGTGCAAATGTGTGTGTTAACATTCTTTTCTTAACAGTATATTTACCGTACAAATATAAAAGTGGTATCAATTTTCTCATGTACCACTTCGCAAGAATGCTATTACACACGTTTACCAAAATTTCAAATAATTTCTTTGATATTTTCTGTCATCTTTTCGGATGAAGTTAATATGAAATTAACTATCTACTCTTAGCTCCAGTCTGATGAGCAAACGTGCAGTCAGAGCTTGGGTGTGAATCTTGTGAAACACCTTCCTGCAACCAAAGACCAGGCTCTTTAAATATGTATGCTAATTCGGGGCTCTTTTCTGGGGTCAGCGTGTGGATCCTTTTCACGGTCGTTAATGGAGGTGTAACTGGACTCAAGTGTGTAACGATCTGGTTACCCTGACATTTCTAGAGAGCCCGGTGCAGCGGCCACGTGGAGAGTGGACACTGGAATGCTAGCCTAGAATTCAAATATAGATCTCAAACTCTCTGTGGCAGCCAAGGAAAAGCCTGAGCTTGGCTTTCCTCTCAGAAAAAAAAAAAAACAGCAGTGAGTTACAGTAAGGCACACTGGGATGTGTGACTGGATTCTGGAATGATCTGCTACAGATATTGCATTTTTTTTCACCCACCTTATCTCTCTCCTCATCACCGTGTTTCCATGAATGAGTTAACAAGCTGTGTAACCTCTCCTAGTCAGTATTCAGCCACTATCATCACAGTGGAAGTGTGAATAAGAGACTCATTCTTCATTGTCCCAGACTAGTCTTAGTGGGAGTTCACACACTGTGTCTGGAGTCTGGAAAATTGCACTGCGATTCAGCTCTCCAGACAAGGGAATAGCTGTCAACTCCTGGAATGTTCCTGTGAAAATAAACAATGCTCGGGCTGCTCTCTGTGTCTCCCTGTCTTTCCCCTCTTAACTCTCCGTTTTAACCCTCTCTGCTGGAGCCTTGAGGCATAAAACAGTTGCGGCAGAATTGAGAGGGGAAGTAAATCAGAGTAATGTCTCCTCAAGGTTGGAGGCAGTCAATTCTGGCCCTGAGAGTGCCATCTTTCAACTCCTCAGCAAAAACATGTGTTCAAGGTACAGTTACAGGAGCGCATCCAAGTCAGCCGCAGATCGTATTAATCACATGTCTTTTCATCGTGGCACTAAAAAAAAGAGATGTTCAGCGCTTTATGGTTTTCGCAGTGTACACAGCTTTGCAGCCCACAATTTGTTTGTCAACTCACCTCTGTGTGCACATTTAGAGGCTGACTGCAGAGGACACAAATAGCCTTTTAACAAGTCGTTTATAGTAACTGGGTTACAGAAAATCATGTGCTCATCTTATGAGAGTGGTTGGTTAACCTGATTTGTAAGGTCAGTAGTGCAAGAATATCACTTTAGTGGATGAGATGGGAACCCAAAATGTTAAGAATATGTGATGCAATTAACCCTTTAAAGGCCTTACTCATCTACTGGCAATGGGAAAGGAGTCTATTGCATATTAGCAGGTTATACACACATTTAAAGATGTGCGTATATGCGCTAATTTTGGCAGAAAAAAGTTGATAAATTAGGCTTGGTTGAATATGTGTCAGTTGTATTAGCAGCATCAGCCTGACAAAGTTATTATCACTGTGCATTTATTGAAATTCATATAAAAATAACTGAAGACGTATATTGATATAATTATTTTAAAAAAATATGGAAAGCAAAAATGTACGGCTGCCCCCTAATAGTCAACCAAACGTTAGTCGACCAGAAAGGTCTTTTGTCGGCAAGATTTCATTGGTCGCTTAGTTGCAGAAAAACAACCAACCAAACAAACCTTGCCAAAATAAATCAAACCTATATGACTGGACCATGTGGGGATTTAATTTGGAAGGACAGACACAGGAAGTGTCCACGCTCAGCAGTCAGACAGGAGTCAGGTTCATTTCCAGGGCTGGTACCTGCGGTTATTCCACAGGCTAGTTAATAACATGTCGGGCAGGAAATCCAAAGTGTGGGATCATTTTGAGAAGGTGAAGGACGAACCCAAGGTGATATGTAAACTCATCTTCATTGGTCGACTACAAACATGACGTATCATCTGAAACATGGAAGTAGCTACATGCCCATTAGCCCACAGCGTCATTAACAGGCGGCTCGCTCAGTGTGTGACGTGCACTTGGAGATAAAATATAGGTCTATATTAATGAAGGTTCATTAGTACGGTTTGTATTTCTCTGTAATGTAGCACAGTGTTAACAATGTTACTGATACTATTCTTTCTCACACCTTCAACACAAACCACCAAAATATATCATTTAGTAATTAAATTAATATTGTAAACATGCGGGTGACTAATGGCCCTAAATTACGACTATTGGTCAACTAGGAAAATTCTTAGTCAGGGGCAGGCCTACAAAAATGTTAGATTTATATTGACGATACCTTTTAATCAGAAAACTTGTTTGTCAGCAATGCCATCATTACCTTAAATTGTATCATTTCTACCAATTAGCAGAGGTGCCAAAGTCATGAGATTGTTTGGGTTCTGGGTACTGATGGGTATTAATTTCCATCAAAATTAAAACACATAGCACAACTGGCCACAAAAATGTATCTGTTGCCAATCTCTTTGAATGAGTCAATCTGAAAATGCTCTTAATACCTTCAAGCACCCTGGGAATTATTTTGGGCCCATTATACTTCAACTGAGTGCAAGAGGTGGCTTAATGTATCAAACAGTCAAGTAGACCATAAAAGGGCCATTGCATCTACCAGTCAAACCAGTTTATTATATGGTTGTTTTTATCAGTCTGACTAGTTCAGGGCACTGCAAACATACTAAAGCTAAGTTTCCTTTAAAAGGACAGATCACAATATCTAATACATGCTGCATATATAAACAGTACATACACAATATTCTGTATTATGCTGCACAAGTGATAGACATCATCCTCTCATAGCGACCCACAGATGAATTGTCACCTGGCAGAGGCACCACATATGAATCATTCATTATTCGTTGGTGACTAACACTCTCCTGTGGACATCGTTTGTAAGCATTCTGCTTGTTGCCAACACCAGATAACTGTCCTAGTAGTAAGGTGGGGTGAGTTGGATCCAGAGAAATGGTGAGAGGGCCGTGGCCCGAGCTGGCATTGGGAGCACAGATTGAGCGTTCTCTGGTTTCGTTGGCTTGGCCCACATACAGAAGCAGAGGGGCCATCAACTTATTAGGAGGCGGCTGTCATCGGGGGAATTTGCAGAGCGAGTTTGTTATTGGATCCTGGGTGTGGGTGGAAAAGCAGTCAGGTTGTCTTTCTAGCCTTGCGGTTTTACTGATTCAACTAACCAACAACAACTGAGTATTACTGTATCTTGGCCTCCTGGCTCCTGATGTCCTGCTGCTGATGACCCCAGTGGTTCAGTCATAAGACACTCAGCAGTGAACTCCACTTTTTGCCTCCCCAAAAATTAACCATGGATACTGTCATACATATCGTGGATTGTTGGTAGACATGTAATAGCTGAAGGAAGGAAAGGTCGACCCCCAACACCATGATAGCAATGTTTGCACAAGCTGCATGTCCACAAATAAAACATCATATCTTTATAGTATTTAGCCAATGTCATCATTAGAGATGGTAACAAACACCAGACATATTTTCCCCAAAATAATAAACCCCTTCAGATCTATAAAAACAGTTGGAAACAATGTATTGGGTCATAATACTGTAGTTACTATTCCAGATGTTCTGTTCAAGTTATGCAACTTTGAGAATAGACCTTTTTCACAGAGGACATCCTGACATATCTCAGTAAGAAGAGCGCAGGTATGAAGAATAAAATAAATGATGGCTGAATTCCATTTAGCTGGTTGACACTGCTTTGTCTCACTGGAAAACTTGAACTGAGCCATCATACTGTAGATATTTTTCACATACACATTCTGACATGTCATAGTAAGAAAAGCAAAACCCTTCAGAGTGCACAGACCTCCGCCAAGGCCAAATGCCCTATCTCCAAATATTAACAAAAGGGAAGAATGCTTTGTGGTTTGGATCCAAAATGTAGTGGGTTTTCTCTTGGCCCATGCTACACACTTCCACCAAGCTTCATAAAAATAGGGCCATTCAATTTTCTGTAATCCTGCTGACAAGTAAACAAACTGAACCAAAAACATTATCTCCATGGTGGAGGTAATGATAGCTGCATTCCACTTAGGGGAGGCCCTGATATTGTGCATGCTGGCTCACTGGAATATCTTACTGGGACACTAAATGGATCAGAGCCATTGTTAAGATAAACAATTTCACCTGTGCTTTACTTACTATGACAAGTCAAAACGTCTGCTGTGAAAAAGGACACTTGGTTACAAGCAGTTTCTAAATGCTAACATTTGCTAATTAGCATGAAACAGAAAGTACAGTTTTGCAGGTTTTTGGTCATAAATTCAAGTATTGGGACAAATTCAGATATTGACCTGATCATGGAGCTACAGAAAAAGTTATTACAAATTATCCTGAGGAAAACATGAATATATAAAAACCAGTTTTCATGGAAATCTTGCCTGTTAGTTGTTGGGACATTTCACTCAAAACCTCAAGTGTGAACCTCATGGTGGTGGTGCTAGAGGAAAAGTCAGGGGATCACCATCAGTCTGCAGGACTCATCCTTGAAAAAACCCAAATGTCTGTACAAAATGTTCAATCAGGTTTATGTTGAGATGCAAAACATTTCACTGCAATAATCAAAACTTTGACCTGCTGGTGGTACTACATGTCATATCAGGGGATTGCCAAAGTCATCATGATCAACCTGGACTCACTCCAAAGTTATTGAAATCTGCCGCTTGGGCAGTGACTTGCAGCATCAGACACTGACGAAATGAGGCGTCCTTTAATGTTGGCATGATATGTGGCTTGTCAGCTACAGTTCAACAGCACCAAGCAGTGTCAGGGGGAAACACGGCGAGACAAGGATGAAAGTTAAGGTGATGAACGTCCAAGTGGGGCAGGCAGGAGAGGTGGTGGATGGGCCCAACGGACACGATCTACCACTGGGAGAGCAGTGTTCAAGTCCTTTAAAATTATGAAGCCAAACCCTATTCTTTTTTTCCTAGACCTCACCATGTGTTTTTGTTGCCTGTATGGAAGTGTATTTTGAAAGAAGACAATGCGTGCAATCGGCAGAACTTGACACGGCGTCCCAGAACATCAACAACCAACGCACCCAGAGTACCTTGCACGTCATGCCTGGATATGGAAAGTCCATGACCAATGTTGATATGAGAAGGTTGGAGTGAGAATGTGTTACCATTAATCATCCTCTTGGCTCCATGGATCTCCATCCCAAATCTCATGGCAATCCATGACTGTTGAGGTTTTTCACTAGAAACCGAAAATGTCAACCTTGTGGTGGCGTCAAAGGAAAAGTCGGGGGATAACCACCAGACCAAAATACCCAGTCCACTGAGCAGTAAATGTGATGATGTCAAAATGTTCAATCTAAATGCCATAAAAAATAAACTTACTGTAATATGATGACCTTATCATAGTATTGTTTATTCTAATGCACAAAATACAAAAGCCATCATTTAACTTGTGGTGGCTTTAAGTTAATGACAGCAGTGTTTGTTGGGAGTGAAGGGCCGGACGAGCATTATCTGCGGCACGTACGCAGCTCTACAGCTGATACTCAGCTCCGCAGTTCAAATACACAAGGCCCAAAGCAAATATTGCTCTTTGAGATCCACCAGGCACTTGATTATTTTCCTTTCAAATGAAGTTTCATTATTTTTGATGGAGCCCGATCCCACATTTTTGTTCCCCCTTACAGCGTATGAATGTCACTCGACCTCAGGGTGTAACAGTGAGGCGAGTAAGGGCCACAAAATGCTTCATAAATTTAATTTCCTGATCCGGTAGTTCCTTAACACCCTTGTGGTCATTTAAGTTTGATGACAAAACAGATTTCATGTTAATTAAAGATAGAAAAAAGTCCTTATTTCTGAGAAATGCTCTGGCAAAACCATCACAGTGTGCACGTATGTTTCTTTAGAGCACTTACAGGAAAAGAAAACCTCTTGGTCAACTGGTACTGTCATGAGACAGAGGGAATGTGGCATTTGTCTCCTGTTCATTTTGGCCAAGATTCAGCTTTATGGGCTTTATCCTCTTTTATTTGGCTACACAAAGCAAAATACTGATGGTGAAACATGCAGATCAAAAAGTTTTCACTGGCCATATCAGCTAGACACAAGACTGTTATATGTGACCTCAATTATATTTGAATATAACACAAAATAAATTAAGCTGTCTGCCATAAGTTATGTTTTGGGAAGATTTCAAGCTATAAAAGACTGAAACTTAGATCAATATGTAGCATTATTCACAAACATTTTTCACCATCATTAAAATTGACTCTTGACTCGTCGGTCGACAAACCCTCATTAACTTTGTGTCATTTTATTACTGACATCTGATTCGTTTTTTGATTAACACATGTGAGAGGGAATTACAGCCACTGGAGCATTCAAGGTCAAGTTGACTTTCCCTGTCACCTCCTTAACGTGGCGTGAAACCAGTAATACATTCTGTTTAATGGAGTGACACAAGGCATCGCTGTGGGCCGGGCCAGACGGGTTTGATCGTGACCACTGAGCCAGAAAGTTGGTCCTGAGCAGCAGAAGGCTCACCAGGAGCCCTCCTCTATTTCAATGCGTGGCCTGACAGCCAGCATTTTGCTGATGGGGACCTAATAAGGCCTGGCGTGGAGTGACCCTGGTCCATGCCTGCTGACAGCCTCTAACGCCACCTCTCCCCCATCACAACCCACCACTTCCACCACCCCGCTTGAGCCGTCAGACGGCCCCTTCATCAAGGAGGCCCATACGTCTCTCCACATTGAGCCAAACTCTGACTCTTATCATGGAGGGCCAGTGCTTGTGTCAGATGGGCTTAATGACTCAATCTATCTGATCAAATACGGGTGGCGCTGGTATGCTAGGAATGGGCCTGTGCTATGGCAGAGGGAGCAGAGTGTGTGTGTGTCTGTGGTGGGAGGAGGGTGTCGATACTTTCACCAAAGAAACAATCTATTTCCTCCTAATTTGGAATCCAAGGAGACGTAACAGTCAACCCGAAATTCTTGGCAACACAAGTTACAGTAAAGTAGCAGTTAGCAATTAGTCAGGACACATTCTCAGAACCCATCAGCTGTATTTGGCACCTGACTTCCGGCAGACAGTGATACAGCCTCTGGGGGCAGACCGGCAGATTTTTTGGCATTCTGGTTTGAGGAGGCGAATTTCTGTTTCCGACCTCCGTAAATATGCTGAACCATTGCGATGGATTCAGAGATTGCAGTGACGCCAAATATGTTCCGCCTCGTTAGTTCACCACACGGACCGTTTAACCTGGCAACAACTACAGCCGGCTCAAACGTGATTGATCAATATCACGCGCACTACAAATAGCCTAGCACCGGAAACCAAGGCTCTTCCGTTCTTCTTCCGGACGCAAGATCTCCGGGGTTTGCCCACAGACTCTACATTCACTGAATGTAGAGTCTGTATATAGAGACTAGTCTGCATATAGAGACTAGTCAGGACATAAACAACAAATCAGTTGGAGTGAAAATAGGTCTGCAAGGCTACTTGGTTTTCTATTTTATACATAAATTGATACTACATTTTGAAGGCATTGTTTGAAAATATGCTTACTTGCTTAGTTTAAGATTGATACCACAGTGCCGATATGCCAAAAATGATGCTAGAACCAGCAGCAAGTTAGCTTAGCTTAAAGTGCCAAAAACACATTGCATCCTGTTTCATTTGTACAAAAAACAAAGTAAAACTTTACAAATTAATGATTTAAGGGGTGAGCAGTGACGTCCTTGACTTTCCTTCCTTTCATCACAATGATGCTGCAAGAGAGACAGACTTTAGTATGAATTAAGCTAAGCTAGCTGTTTCCCTGTACTTGAAGTCTTTATGCTAAGCTAACTATGTCCTTGCTCCATCTTAAAGGTACCCTGTCAGGTTTTATTTCTACATGTTTGTCACCATATGTTTGCAGTCATATTCAGATGCAGGTGCCTAAACACAAAAGTAAAAGCAGAGAAGAAGACTGCATAACAAATAAACCAATGATTTTCAAGTTGCGGCCCATGGGCCAGTTAGGGTGTAGTGTGGCCCACTGAGCAATTTCTGATTCACAATATAAATGGGGGCGGCACGGTGGTGTGGTGGTTAGCACTCTCGCCTCACAGCAAGAGGGTTGCCAGTTCGATCCCGGGCGTGGGAGCCCTTCTGTGTGGAGTTTGCATGTTCTCCCAGTGTCAGCATGGGTTCTCTCCGGGCACTCCGGCTTCCTCCCACAGTCCAAAGACATGCAGATTGGGGACTAGGTTAATTGGTGACTCTAAATTGTCCGTAGGTGTGAATGTGAGTGTGAATGGTTGTTTGTCTCTATGTGTCAGCCCTGCGATAGTCTGGCGACCTGTCCAGGGTGTACCCTGCCTCTCGCCCGATGTAGCTGGGATAGGCTCCAGCCCCCCCGCGACCCTCAAGAGGATGAAGCGGTTAGAAGATGAATGAATGAATGAATGAATGAATGAATATAAATGGGGGGCCAGAGAGCATAGAAGTAGAGCTTATGTAGACGCCCCAACAGAGGTCTTGGCTAAGCCCTGAATGTCCTCAAATCCTAGAAACACCCCTGACCACCGTGGGACTGCTGCGACTAGATTTGGGTTCTTTATCAATTTTATCTGATTATTATTTGTTTATTAACTTAATGTATATGTGGCCCCCAGACTAAGCAGGTTGAGTATTGTGCGTGGCTAGATACCCCTCTGTTTTATTTGGATGGCAAAGTTCTACCAAAATATTACATCTAAACAGATGCCACCAGAGATAAGCAGAACAATAAATGTCACTTTGTAATTTGGATGAACTGGCTCTTTACAGCCAGAGAGACTAATGTACATGCCAGTGCTTGGTGCTGTTGAACCTACAATACCTCCTGTGCACTCTGACAAGTAAAGTCTTGACCAAGCCCTAGGCTTCACTAATGGAAGGCAGACAAAACATTTTCTTTGCTCGATAGCATCTGTTTGCAGCCGAACGAGTATCAAGAGTGGTCGGCGTGTGAGAGCGAGGGGAAAGAGATTGTGACACATTTCAGACAAGTGCTAATGAATGTAAACATCACTGTGATAAAGACAACACAGCATGAGAAAACATCACCGCTGAGGAGAGAGGGTAATTTAATCCATTTTTCAAACGCCTCTCGCCTGCCACAATGCTCTTATCGTCCTCATCATGGGAGACGTAAAAACAAGCTCGGGATGAGTTGTGTCAAAGAGACGGCAACAGGGAGGGAGAGACAGGGAGGGAAGACCTCCTGTTGAGAACATGAAGGAGGACATTTTCACTGCAAGGAAGGTGAAGGACACCTTGGGGTGCTATCCACTTAATGAAAAAAGTGACGAAACTTTAGATTTTTTTTCTTTTCCTGATTAGGAAGGAGTGTTTTGGGCTGCGTGAGTCAGCGGGGAGCTGATTGAATTTGTCTTGGTTCAAAAACACAATTACTTGAGGGAGGAAGATAAAGATGCCTTCAATTAGCTCTCAGCGCCCGCGTATAAATATTGCATGGTAAATTTTGTTTCTCATTAATAAATTCATTTTCTGATTTATTTGTTTATTTCCTGTTGCTTCCCTCCTTTCTTTGTAGCAAGTATCAAGAGGCTATACCACCTCTCTTTGTTGTCCTTAATTTCTCAAGGCAACTTTCGAAGAGAACCAAAAACGGACGGTCTTAAAGGCCCCATATGAGGAGAAGGCCAGATACTAGCTCTGATATGTTACAGTGACAGCATGAGAAAAGCCCAGAGGAAAAAGACCCAAAAGAAGAAGAACCACAACGAGCACATTCTACTACAGATGGCCAAGAAAAAGAGAAAGAAGAACCAGAGCTGGTCACTCATAATTTCACTTGTGTATCTCCAATACTTGAATGATCATCACCAAAAAGAAGATCCAAGACCTATCCAAAGAGAGTAACTACAGGAAAACAACAGTAAGAAGGGATGAAGGTTAGATGGAAAATGAGATTCAAAATGCTTGAAGTAGGTGGTTGATTGATATACTATTTTCCAATCAAATTGGTTGGACGATCACTGATGTTACTTTCAAAGCTTTCTATTTTTCAGCTGAAAAGGTCCGGTCCTCTTCTGAAAACGCCCACATTAGAGCACTTCAGAGCGCTGTTTTTGCAGCTGAGAAGCTTTACTTGTGTCTGGTTGCTATGACACAGAATTTCCATAAAAGTAAAACTGTCGATACAAGGCAGGATAGTTGCTCTGGATGAAGGGAAGGCTAGAGTATGTATGGAGGGAGAGAAGAACAACGGTCTGTGGTCAGCAGCATAAATTGCTCCTCCGTTGTTATTGATGTGACGGTTGGTCCTTGTGGCATTTGTCCCACCCTGGGTAAATAGTGACACTGACGAGTCTTGAACATTTTTCAACTGTCAATGCGACCACCAACACACACACATGCAAAAAAACGCAATCATGCATTTCTTAGCGCAGAATGGAC
This sequence comes from Epinephelus fuscoguttatus, assembly GCF_011397635.1. NCBI lineage: Eukaryota > Metazoa > Chordata > Actinopteri > Perciformes > Serranidae > Epinephelus > Epinephelus fuscoguttatus. Next base: position 31,019,482 of record NC_064772.1, on the reverse strand, counting down.
GCTTAGCACCTCATCACGCTACTAAGATGTGTAGCGTAGTCTAAATACGCTGCGCTTACATTGCAAAGAATTCCAAAAAATATGCTGGCTCTATACGCTCTAGTGGACACACAACGCTAATAGATAAAGTGCATTATGGTCCATTTATTAATCTAGAGATCTAGAGCCAATTAGTTAAAGAAAGTCCTAGAAATGAATGTGATTATAACCATTGAATCAGTAGGTATGAGTAGAAACATATGATTTATCCTGTGATTGTATCATTACAGTTAAGATGTGTAGAACATGAGGGACCACAATGAAAATAAATAATGGACTTTGTTGTGTCATTCCTGGCAATGTCTTACATGCTTGTACTTTTACCACTGTAATTTGAATTTTGATACATAAACTAACTAAACTGAAACAAGTTTGAAGTTGAACTATTAATACATTTTTATGAAGAAATGATTAGCAATGAGAACTGAATGATTATATAGTTAACTAAGGACAAATGCAATGCCTAATCACTGTGTGACCTTCTGGAAGTGTGTAATGGGCTATAGGGAAATGAAAGAACTAGTGGGGAAGTACTAAGAAGAGTGAGCGGACACAGATGGCTGATAAAAACGGAAGGATCTGCATTCATATAGAGGGTTTGACTAACAAATCGGCAAAACATTGCTTCATGACCGAGGATGTCCTGAGGTATGACCTAAAGCATCGACAAAACTTACGGGAATGATGTTTTTGTCATATAGAATTTGTTCATCTTAGCAAAGTTGATCATGCCCTCTGTAGCTCCATCCGGTCAGCCTCATGCCCACTGGTGGTTTAACGGAGGATGTCCACAAAGCGATAGAAACAAAGCTATGAGAACTCGACATGTTCTTGATCCCAGCTCGTCAAATAATGCCGCTTTGTCTGTGATTTCGATTTTCGGATCCAACAAACATGGGACTTTCACCCGGGAGCCCGCCATTTGCTTCCTGTATGGATGTGGAGCCAAACCATGAGGTTTTCCTCTAAACCTAACCACGTGCTTTTGTTGGACAAGAAAATGAATATTAAACAAGTATTTTGTCTACATTGCAAGGGTATTTTGAAAAAGATGGTATGCATCTAACGAGCAGAAACCTGCGCAAAAGGAAGTATATTTTGAAAGACACGGCAGAGACATGTAACAAGCATAAATTGTCCTGAAATGTCAACAGATGCAGAAAGGATACCTAGCGTGTCACACTGAGATGTGAAACTCCACTGACAATATTTGATGAGTTGGGATGAAAGTGCATTGAAGAACCCTACATTTTAGTTAGAGGTTGCCACTGATTGCTGGAGGACACTGTGTCACTCTGACTCAGACTCTCTTTTCATCCTGAAGACTGAACAGAGTTTTTCTATCTGAATATACCAGTTTGATTATCCAGAATTCTCTCGACCCCTGAGCCTCGCTGCCTTGAGGAGTCCTTCTCTTCTGGTTTAGAACAGCTGGCTTTCAGAATGTTGCAGGATAAAGTTGTAGCAGTGTGAACTGTCCCATCTCAGCTCGACTCAAGCTGGCTGATGGTGTCACCTGTGACTCAGCTTGTCAAGTCGCCAGCACCTTGCTTTAAAACGTTATGCACGTTACCTGTTAGAAAGGCCAATCAGCTTGTAGGGAAGTCAGCTGGCTAAGTCAGCACTTTGTGTGTTTGCTTGCTGGGGCGCTCTTTGACAACAGAGTTCTGTCCCCTGCCCGAGCCTGTCTCATTAACATCCCTGTAGCTGCTGACATGTATGTCGATCTCCATCCTCACGGGGGTGTTGGTGTCAGATGGTGTGTCGCTGCTGCTGCTGCTGCTGCTGCTGACTGTGTATGTGCACGTCACACATAATCCTAAAAAAATGTTACTTGTCCTTGAAAAACTGCAAGTTAGAATGGAAGTACAGAGAGTTGTTATTAAGGAGATGACGCACCGTCTCGGCTGCTTGCACTGGTGTAAACTGGCAGGTTTCAGAACGTTGCAGACATTGCAAGAATCTTTCGTCTAAACTGGGCTTTATCCTTCAGAATCCAAGGAGGTTGTGAGTCAAACAGCAATAGGAAAATAGCAATATCAATCAATAATTCTTTATTGATTTCATTGTAAGCCTCTGCATAACTAAAACAAAGTAACATAAGTGTACTAGACGAAACGGCTTTTGAAAGAAGACAGTTAATAGCTGGGAGAATCATCTTTGCACCAGTCAATTCTGATTAGAAACTTGCACTAGACAGCCAGGCTAATACACCAGGGTTAGCCTCTATATTCCCATAATCAGAGTGTGACATCAGCCTGTATAATGGTTAGCCAGAGAAGGTCTACCCACTGACCTGTGGCCTGTGTTGACCCTCATTAGCCAGGGCCACACACAGCATCTGTGCACGAGGCAGTCGGTAACCTAAGGCCACGTCAACTCCATCCATCACTGACAGCAGCCAGGCTCCAGCACATCCAACACTGATCCTCCAGTGCAACTTCGTCTTGTAATATGACATACTGTAATATAATGTGTTTGAAGATGGAGTTGACTTATTTCCACCATCCACTGATACACTGAGACAAGTGAAATCCATAATCACTGACGATGTAATAACATCTACGGACTTTACAACAATCTAAAGCCTCTAGAGCCTCGGCAACAACAATGACAACTTGCGTTTGATTGGATATTGACACCACAGTGTTGCAAAAAATACATTTCATTCAACTTTTGATTTGGAAATTGAAAGTCTATAAAAAACTGTGAGATGTGTACAATACTGCTGGCATTTGAATTTGTTCCCAAATTTGCCAGTCCACATCAGACATAAAATCAAACTGTATTAACCTCAAGCAGCCCATTTAGGTTGTCCTCGCTGTTTAAGGAACTTCTTGTAAGTTGCTTTGGAAATAGACAAGGACAAACAGAAAGAATGCAATGCAACACTTTTCATATGAGGGACAACATTTCTTTTGTTTTTTTCTTTTAGTTCTCCACCCGACGTGTTAACAGACTCACTCATCAGGCTCGACATGTGCTCTCTCGGGGGCGTCCGCAGGGATGTCATTTCTCATGGCCTCTTGGAAAACACAATATACAAACTTCGCCATAAGGCAGGACCACCTAGCGAGAGGGAGAAACAGCAGTCACTGTTCACAAAGTGCTCCATTCAGAGAAAAGGCTTATGCAAAATAAACACCTACAACATGATAAGGATTGTCATATAAGCAGCAGAAGACCAGTGGACCAGTGTATACTTGGGATATGACACAGGCATGCTCGCACATGAGTTTTCTGTGTCCACAGTTTGCTTTCATATTTTGTGTCTTTTTAAAAAGTCAACAACAAAAAAAATCCACATTTATTCCACATTTTCCAGAACCACAAAGTCCCTGTTGCTGCAAAATTTAAAGTCAAGGTAAACAGCTAGTCAGAGCATTGGAAAACATTGCATTATTTATGCTGACTTTGTGAGGTGTTGGTACTTATGAAGCCGGCCATGGAATTACCCAGGTTATTAAGAAACAAACTGTGTAAAATTTTCAATCCACCATAAAATCCTCCTGGTTTTTATTTGCCTGTATTATACTGAAAGGTGTTTAAAATTGTTTCCTAAAATTTAGCATGATCGATATTCAGCAGATCTAATGCCATGTATTATGTATGAATGAATACCATGTTTTTCATTTCAGTTTAGTGTGTTAGCATGCTGTTGCTACAAGCACAGGCGGTAATGTCATTAATTTGTCCAATACTTTGGTTCAATACCAAATTCCTGAACCAAATTGTGACCTGACTGTGATGCAACTGAAACATTAAGAGATATAAAGTTTATCCTAAGGGGAACATGAATGTCTGTACCAAATGTTATAGCACCCAGTAGCTGTTAAAGCATTTCAGTCCAGCCACAAATGTGTACCTCATGGTGGTGCTTAAAGGGGTACTAATGTTTTTTTCAACCTGGGCCCTATTTTCCGATCTACTTTTGTCTAAATGAGTGATAGGATGTTCAGTATTTGACATTTCTTCAGTACAAAGCTAGGCTCGGATTGTTAGTATAATTATCCGACAACGTAACGGAAAGGAGAAATGATCGTCTGTGTTTACCTTTAGCTGGATTCGGACATGTTCCTCTGCCTGTTGCTGCTCCCTCTCTCTCCTCGTCCGCTCTTCAGTTTCAATGAGCTCTGCGTCCGTGTACATCTGTGTACTCCGTGTTCAAATAAATACGGGCGGTCATCAAATTCAAATGGCTCATCCAGATCCAGTTGGTCAAAATCAGGTAAAAATTCAGCCATGACTACTCATAACAGAGTAACTCCTCGCGTTTGTAAGGTCACTCCAGTGGTAACTTCCTGCAACAACTTAAATCTCGCAAGACGTGAGATTTCAGAGCCAGACTTTCACTCTGAGTGAGTCTTTTGACTTGCCACAACAAACATGTCTGAATTTTTTACCCGATTTTGACCAACTGGATCTGGATGAGCCATTTGAATTTGATGACTGCCCCTTTTTATTTGAACATGGAGTACACGGACATACACAGATACAGAGCTCAATGAAACTGAAGAGCGGACGAGGAGAGAGAGGGAGCAGCAACAGGCAGAGGAACGTGTCCGATTCCAGCTAAAGGTAAACACAGACGTTCATTTCCTTTCCGTTATGTTGTCGGATAATTATACTAACAATCCGAGCTTATCTGTGTGAAAAAAATGTACTTTTAGTGGATGTATTTTGACGTTGTTTGACGCTGTCTGAGTGCCCTATTATTTAATATAGCACACGCCCACGGGCTGCAGGCAGGTCAGGCCTAGCTTCGTACTGGAGAAATGTCAAATATTGAACATCCTATCACTCATTTAGACAAAAGTAGATCGGACAATAGGGCCCAGGTTGAAAAAAACATTAGCTCCCCTTTAAGGAAACACCAGGGGATCACTACAGATAGTAGGCTCCATCCACTGGGGACCACAAATGCCTGTATACACTGTCATGGCAATCCATCCAACATCGCCATCCATAGAATATGAATATAGTTCAACCCTGGAAGAAACTGAACATTACTACGTTTCACAAATGATGTTCCATGAGGCTGTTATTAGCTTGTAACACATATTAGAGATTTCCCTGTAATTTGGCCACTTGAGGGAAGCTGAAACAAGTTGTGAAAACAGAGCTGTCATATCATCACCTTTTAAGTTGATATGGCAAACATGTTAGCAAGTAGTTGCTTACTGGAGATTCAGCAGTTACAGAGCGACATTAATATTCATTTGGAGTCATGTTTGTGCCCACCGTATTAATCCAAGTCCAATATTCACTCTCTTGGCTCTGTTTTTGGTCTCCACCAACTCCTGAGGGAAATATCTGGTTCTTTAGCAGCTAAATGCCCCACTATGTTCACCAGCTGGTCTCTAACTGTGTCTGTCTGCTGCTTGGTGCTGAACAGATTTCAGAGCTTTCTGTCTGAAAATAGTTGCCTGCTGAGGCTGAAAAACGACACTGTGGGAGCTGTGAGAGTGAACTGAACAGTGAAGCTGTGGCGGGACAGCTGAGCAATGAGCTGAAACTCAATACACAGCTCTATAAAGCTGCGGGGAACTGCAGATTCAGGTGTGAGTTTTCTGTTGGTAAGTTCATTATTATGAGCAACTTCAGTGTCACAGTATCATTTGATAGATTGTTATTATTGAAATGGTTATTATAGGTAGTAGGGGGGTTGTTGTGCCCACCTTTTCTGTGCTTTCAGTTGGATTTTAAGCGGGTATGTTTGCTCAAAAGACACTCTGTGCTTTGTCTAGTAGTGTCGACTCACATTGCCAGTTTTAATAATCGCCACAGTCTTGGAAGATATGATAAGACATCCTGGCTTTGAGCCTCTCATGAGAAGAATGAACATGCAACAGTGTCCATTCTGGTATAAAATTTTCACCACTTTTCACTCTTTTAGAAAGCACCATCATCTATTGGGTTGGGAGAGAGTTTCTGCCTCAAGCGAGGGAGTTTAAGTATCTCAGGTCTTCTTCAAGAGTGAGGGTAGAATGGAGCTTGAGATGGATCGGCGGTTTGGTGCGACTTCTGCAGTTATGCGGACGCTATGCCAGACCGTCATAGTGAAGAGGGAGCTGAGCCAGAAGGCAGAATTTTCGATTTACTGGTCCATCTATGTCCCAACCCTCACCTATGGTCATGAGCTCTGGGTAGTGACTGAAAGAATGAGATCACGGATACAAGCGGCCGAAATTAGTTTCCTCCGTGGGGTGGCTGGGCTCAGCCTTAGAGATAGGGTGAGGAGTTTGGACATCCGGAGGGAACTCGGAGTAGAGCCGCTGCTCCTTCTCCTCATTGAAAGGGATAAGATGAGGTGGTTCGGGCATCTGATTAGGATCCGCCTGGGCACCTCCCGCCCAGATGTTCTGGGCACATCCCACTGGTAAGAGGCCCCGGGGCAGACCCAGAACATGCTTGAGGGATTACATATCTCATCCGGCCTGGGAACACCTTGGGGTCCCCCAGGAGGAGCTGGAAAGTGTTGCTGGGGAGAGGGACGTCTGGGGTGCTTTGCTTGGCCTGCTGCCCCTGCGACCTGGCCCAGGATAAGAAAATGGATGGATGGATGTATCTCTTATACCTCCAACTCGCCTCGTCCCTCCCGTGTGTGTGTATGTGTCTCAGTCATTTGAGTCGTGAAGCGGTTAGAATTGGTCTGTGAGTTTCCTTGTCACTAAACCAGTGCTACAAATGCTGCACCAGGTAAAATGGAAACGCTCTGTTAAAATTTAATCATTCTCAATAATTTATTAGTTATAGGAATAATTTATTCGTCATAGGTGTGGGTCTGGATAGGACAGCATCTGGTCCTGGAGCTGAGAAATGGAAAGGGATGCCAGGTCGTCCACCCTCGTGGAATCGCCTACTGATTCTAGGTGCATCAAGCTATGCAGTTATTGAATTAAAAAATGTAAAGGATCCAAGGTAATAACTCTGTAGTATCATCCTTGGAGGTGTTGTCACTGCAAAGGTAAGAGGAACAGCAATAACTCCTCCCTTCCTTGAATACTGTTATGACAGTAACCTCTGATAGCGTTCTCACTGTATTGTTATCTCACTGGCAAGCTGTGACAGGATCTAAAAGTTTAGACTGCAGCGTTAAGATGCATAGCCATACCTCAGTCAGCTCAAGTTGATCTGTGAGATTACTTAACCTGACAGACGGTGTAGACTGCAGTAGGTAGGAAGGATAAAGGAAATGACCCGAGAGTTGTTGCAACCTTTCAGAAATCTTAGATGCTTACAGACTTACATGGCGCTGTGCTCATGCATACTCATTTTGACATTTGGCATCTCATTTTGATTCCTGCCTGCACAGATGCGGTACAAGTGGATGGAATTAGCGTGGACTGATTTGGATGTGATTACAAAATAACACTGACTGTGAATGTGATCCAGGAGAGGAATAAATAAAGATAATCTTTTCAAAAATAACATGCAAATCTTAATGGATTGCTTCTATCTCCCCCGTTTAAGTCATGTGTCACAGCTTGTGTGTTTTCAACGTGGCCAATTATAATCACAATCGCACAGCAACACCAAAAGCGCATGTTTGACATTGCCAAACACTAACAAGAAAATAATCATAACTGCAAGTGCTAATATTTGCTCACAGAGTCCATGTTTTATTCATGGGACATCTGTGCCACTTGGAAGCAGCCTGGAGCTTCACAACCCAAAGAAGAGTTATTCAATTAAACTCTGCAAAATTGATGGACAAATGTTTGCTGCTTTTATTCCGTTTTTCTATTTTGCAGCAGCCCAAATCTAACCCCATAACAATGCATCAATAATCTCTCAATGCTGCATCACCTCACCTGCCAATCAAAGAATGGACTGGGGCCTGTTTGCTTTCCTGATTTGAAATATTAATACAGGTTAGCCTTGTGAGATGCAAAAATGTAGACTGGGGCACATGCTGGCACCAGAAGCAAGGCCGCAGCTTGACAAGGCAAACAAGAAGTCCTTAAATAAATGATGAGTTTAAAGGTTCGGAGAGGCTCTCTGACATGAAATAACCAGTGTACAATGAGTGCAACCCTGACCCAAGGATTTCAGCACAATCTCATCAGCATCAGTGGAGAAAAATCCTACATTTACGTGCAGCTTGTGCCCTATCACAGTCAGGAACACTGAGGGACATGCACATTATACTGTACATAAACCTGCTCTGTCTGGGCCGGAGTCAGTCATCCTGGCTCGAAGCAGGAGACAAAATGATAACGAGCCAGAGCCCTCTTCTTCACTCTCATTCTTTCTCTCCTCCCGGGGGAAAGGTTGCGGTGTGTGCTGCTGCCTGTTAAACTGAGAACCCGTTTACGCTGACAGGCTGGATGTTCGTTCCCTCGACGCTGCGGCTGCACCACGCACCTCACCATCCAAGCATGGAGAGGAGGGAGAGTTATTTTAGAGGACAAATAGTGTGTTTGGCGTACTACAGAGACACATTCCACACTGCTGTATGTCTTTGGGGAGGAAGAAGAAGCTTAAGCACCCAGCAATTGTTGGCATGTGGATACCGGATGTCAAGTGAAATACATATAATTTTTACTGTATTGTGAGGTGATGGATTTCCTGGTCCCTTGAATGCAGCGCTGATGGTGGAATGAGAGAAAGCAGCTTGAATGTCAGAGCTGGCACAGCGAGGGCCTTCACTGAGCCCGGGCCATGGCTTCCAGGGATTTGTCCAGATGAGAGCCGAACAGGCCGGAGGATCTGCTGGAACCTTCCACATCTCAGTTTTGTGTGTGTGTGCAAGTGTGTGCATGAGGGCGGACATGCCTCAGAGGGACTGTAGACTTAGTACTTTTTCCAGTTCTGAACAAAATGTTGAGGGTTGTACAGTCAGAGGAAAGCTGAAGAAGTGGGGTTGTGCTTCAGTCTGACAGACACCGGTGGGTGAAAGCCGATCCAATATTAAATACAAAAGGCCTCTGAAGACATGGTATACAGACCGATACTGACTCACAGTCTGATTTTGCCCAGGTGTACAGATCCCAACACATCAACACCTAGAAAAGCGCACTTAGTAGAGTGCCGAAGAACTCCTTGTAATTTCAGGAAATGCACAACAACATGTGTCAAAAGTGAATAAAAGTACATTTTTGACAGAGTCGCGGTGCATTGTGTGGAGCAGATCGAATTTTTCGAATAGGAATAACAACAATAAACGCAGCTATGGTGTGGCATTAACCTGCAGATGCTCCGGTTCAAAATGAGACCAAACTTCTCAGTGGATGCCAGGATTTGAGCCATGACAGATGCCAAAATGTGGCCCTCAACTCCTAGTAATTCTTGTTGTTTATAGTTGAGCCAATTTCCGAGGGGCTTGCGGCCCTTAGAAGGGTTAACAGAAGTCAGGAGTCAGCAGTCAGTGACAGTATAGAACAGACAATAAAACAGGTTTTTCAGCAACAATGAATCACCGCAACCACAAGAGATATTTGAACACACAGTCATACATATGCACACAAAATATGAGGCTGATTGGTCCAGTAGTTTGTGAGAGTAGCTGCAGACAGACAGATACCTGGCAGAAATCGCTTGGTGTTAGCCCACCAAAACCTTCTGTAATTGGCCCAAAAGTCTGAGCCACCCCCCAAAAAATTTCACACCAGAAACAACCATGGTTCAGTTTGATCCAGACGGAACAATATTCAGCTGTTTGATCCAGACCGTGCTTCGGTCCAGACCTAAACTCTAGGTTATGTACCTGTAACATCAATTTGGATTAAAGTGACAAATCCAAAAGTCCGGCCCAAACGAGGCAGGTGTGAAGGAGCCCTACAGTAGCTTCAAGAGTTTATTTTGTAATGTTTATTGCTGACGCGTTTAAAACAAAACCCTGTGATAGGGCATTTACAAAGGTAACACTACATCAGCTCTGAGTTTGGCTGGAGTTACTGGAGTGCAGATATCCAATAGAGCAGAACATAGATGCTAATAATTAACTTATGTGCTGGTAAGCTAAAGTAGCATCCAGGACAAGTTCCAATTATTTTTTCCCCACAAAATATAACCTTATAAAATAATGCAGGATGAAATGCTCTCAGCCAGGGAAATAAGGCTGTGTTGCAGCACCACTGTGGGTAACATTTACAGCTTATGTTAGAGCAGACAACTACACTGTTTAATTCATTTCTTACACTTAAGCTCTATTATTGTGAAGTATTTTTGGTTTTGGATAGGGTGAACTCATGTTGCTCTTGCGACAGCCCCACGTCCACAACCTATCCAAAGCTTGCTGAGGCGAACAGGACAAACGTTGGGGCTGGTTTAGCAAGCTTCCATTTTCTGAAGTTCTGGCTACCGTAGATCAAGGAACTGTGTTATTTGGCTGTGTCAAAATAAAAGCAATTGACATAATGAATAAATTAGAATGAACATTTTGAAGGACGTGACATTTCGCTTCTCATTTTTCAAATTACTTTCACAAAGCCAAATGATGAATGCTTCCTCATTTTGTGGCTTGAAGCAGCAGGGTTTGGGTTTGTTTTTTTTTTTCCAGATAAATTGGTCCGTGTTACTCACCTGTATGTGTTAGTCACTAGTATTCAAAGATCTCCCAGCTAGCTGGTGGCTTGCCAGACAGTAATGAACAGCAGCCACCAAGACTGAGCAAACAGAAACATTTTAAACCTGATATATTCTGTCATTTGAAATGCCAAAATATACCACAAGTTTCTATGGCGACAACACTGTTTTCCATTTATACAGCTGTGCATGTTCAACTGCATTTCTCCTTTAGTTATTTTGGCGAAGTGAGAACAAAATGTCACAGTCGTCTGACACTGAAAGCACTTAAAAAAAACTTTCTTAACAATGCAGTGCCAAATTAGGGAAAAAATACACACAAAAAAATCAATGCAAAAGTGGTGCCTTGTAAATATCAACCTATTTGTTAAGGATTAATCTCCCTTCATTACACCTCGGCTGTATCATAAGCTAAACTTCCCCTAAGCCACAGAAATGGGCTCTTTGTTGACTGTTTTTGTCATTAAATTCCCTTCACCCTGTACACTGTTTCCACCTAAAAGCAGAGAATATCAGGCGGAGGAAAAAAATCAATTACACCTTGCACTTCTGCGTGCATGTCAGGGGCTTTTCAGCATTGGAACCTAATTAAATTAACCTCAAAGGGAGAGGGACTGGAAGCGCAGCCAGGGCACTCGGTGCACGTCCGATGATTAGCGCATCGATTTATTAAAATGGGCCAGCTAGCCAGACAAGACAAGACCCTTTTCCCGCCGGGGTCTTGTTTACTCCACACTGAGACAGTTAGAACCGTTCTGCTCTGCACTCCTCTGCGCTGCATGGAGGAGTTAATTAGTGGTGAATGAGCAAGCATTTCTGAAATACAGTTAGAGGTAGATATAACGGGCACTGCTTTGTCCACAGTGGTGTGGCAGTAATGAACGTCCAGCGATTTAGCTTCTGGGTGTGTTCGTGCAAGACTGAACTAGTTCTCATGTTGACAAGAAAAAGAAACCTTAAACATTTTTCCATGTAGTTTGTGTTAGATGTGGAGGTTTAATGGAAAGGGCCTAAAAATGAATGGATCGGATTCAAAGTCCCACAAATCCAACTTTATTCACACAATCAATTTGGAATCGTGGATCCAAAATGTAGCCCAGTCTTAGCATCTGTGTGTCTCCCTCAATCCCTTCTATACATCCACACACACACACACACACACACACACAGCACACTGAAATAAACAAATCCAAATGAAACATGGGATGTCGATACAAGGTAAAGCAGTAAGTCACATGTACATCTTCACTTCCTTTCTTCGCCTTCTGTCCTTGCATCTTAAGGCCTTTGCACATTGAGTCCGTTTCATCTTAAAAGAATCGTTACGCACCTTACACATTGATTCCAATGCGTTTTATTGTTCTGTGGTGTTGAACATAAGCTATTAAATGATTCAAATGTGCCCCGCTCCTCTGTCTTGTCGCAGCTGTGTCCTGCCGCCACATTTTCTTCACTGATTCTTGGTCAAACGTCTCTAAAGGCGCTGACGGATGCGAAAAATGCAGAAAATCGAACCTGTTCCGAAGTTTTTTATGACGGACGAACGTTTTGGACTGTGCCAACGTGATTGACGAAAAAAATGGACTCAGTGTGCAAAGGCCTTTAGTCCCTCCCACCTGAGATGCAAGTGGAGGAGGCGCGGAAGAGACACGAGGACAGAGGTCGAGGCAACAGGCATTTAACAAAATGAGACATCTGTGCTCTTAGCCATCATTTGAAAGCAGCGTCAATTAAATGTGACACGTGACAGCTGTGTGTCTGATACGTCACGTTTGATACGTCACGGATGCCACAAAGCCTCCTCTCTCCTCGGGATGCACTTTAGGAGTTGAGACATCCTTCAAGATGGCACGCCAAGATCGATTTCCGGGTCAAAGGCAGCAGGACGGAAGAGAGCGGAGATGAGGAAGCACACAACAGACAAATGAGAAAAGCCCACAGTGACCTAAAGCAGGAAAAGGTAAACAAACAGCAGAGGTTACGGGTTCAGAGCCCAGCGCCTCCTAATCCTCAGAACGGGCCTCCCAAAGAATCTGCTGCCACAGTGGGTCATCTGGATATCCTGGCACTGACTCACTTTGTCAGCAAGCCTGTCGCCATAAGACAAAAATATGCTCATCACCACACAGACGCCCGTCTGGCTGAGCTCCTCACACACAGGGACATCTGCATATGAAGCACAGTAAGCACTGCTTAACATATTTTTAATTGATTAATCAAGAAAACAATTAGCTGATGTTTCAGCCCTGTTCATATGAGTGAGATATTTAGGCCCAGATTTTACAAAGTGCTTTAGGCCCTATGAATGGTAATACGAATGATTACCAACACTGGCTTGTTTTTATTTTTGCAGCTCAGTTTGCACAGTTACGCACACGCATGAAATAACACCAGGGGACAGAAATTTGTAAATAATAATTAAAATGTGCTTGTTGTGGCCTTGGGGAAATTCATTTTTACAATTCTGTCGTTATGTATATTCAACACACACACACACACACACACACACACACACACACATACAGTGAGATGTGCCCATACTTGGTCCATTTGTGGACCTGAGCCTGCGACCCCAAGCCAAGTCCCCACAGACTGAGCTACTGCCGCCCCACATACTCTTTAAATACATGCATATGCGGCCTATAATGGAAATAACTTAAAAATAAATGGATGGGAAGTCTCAGAGATCCAATTTCCAAGTAAAGTTGGACCTGAAATATACATGAGTAACATGCAAAAGCCATGCATGCACACGAACTGACTTTCCGTCAGCAATAAATGCGCATGGTTACATTTTGCCAACACTCGCACATGGTTGGGTTTAGGCAACAAAACCATGTGGTTGGGTTTAGGAAAAAAAAAAAACAGGGTTTGGCTTTGAAAGTCATAGGCTGACCCAGACTGGCATGACCCAACTTCGGAGTGAGACTTAGATGGACTACCACGTGTTCAAATGTCTTAACGGGTGCTGCTACAATGCCAAATTCTGCTTTTGGTAATCGGCGCTGATAGAATGTGTAACAAACTATTGTCCTCTGCAAAACTTGCATTCAGAGCTGAAGGGGGAGGGTTGTGTTAGATGACCAGTGGGTACAGCTCCAGAGAAAGCAGCTCCCCTCTGCTGTGTGATTGTGTCAACGTGTACTGTTCTTCATTTTAACATGGAACTAACATGAACTTTGGGCTGGACCGCAACAATGGGGTCAGCTCCGTGAGCGAAAATCAAGACAAACAAAAGTCTCTGACTGCAGGCCACTTTCTGTTTCACATTAAAAGCCCTTCATTCAAATTAAAGTCCCCTAGCATTTCATATATGGTCTGGCCACATTCTATGTTTTGACCTAGTCTCATATATAACACCCACCATTTCTCAACTAATCCAGACCTATCTAAAAAGATGCAAAGCACAGTGTACTGTTTGAGCTGTGCAGTTCAATTCCCACAATTGTTAAATGCTTAGAGCTTGTCACTCAACTCCAACACAAATCCATGATGTAACCTATCATTTCATGCTCCACAGTGTCTCTATTGTTCATTGAAATAGTTTGCTGCTCCCCTCAGGCTGCAGATTGTCTTAATTTTCAACTTGAAATCACCTTTGACTGACTGACTGCAATGAGCTGCATTTCATACACAACAATCTTATTCACTGTGCCTACTGGGAGTGATGGCTGTGAAGTTCTCCAGTACACATGTTGCTGGGTCAAGTGACTGCTGACGCTTGTTTCTTTGTGTGACCTGCTGGGGACAGTGACCCATGACCTGTGGTTCCTGCTCCAAAACAATACAATCACTGACTCTCCAAAAAAGGTGTAATACAGGCAAAAAATACAAAATAAAGTAACTCACACTTATTTACAAGCCGTGCTGCGTTTGTTTAGCTTGTCTCATGTTAAGCTGCTTATCTGCAGAGTGAGGAATGTCGAGCCTTTGGGTCATTCCATTTATGTTATTAGAAGAAATAGTCGGCGGGACAATCCAAACATTGTACAAGTGCAACCAAAGTGCCAAGAGAGCGAGGAGATCCCAGGCATGAGTGTACATTTAATCTTAAAACAACATTACCGTTGATACTCGTGTTTAGATATATTCTTTAGCGCGCTGTTATCGCTCACAATTACGATATTGTTTGGATTCCCACATTGCTGCTCATATTTCCAGTGGACTGGCAGCCCACTGATGGAGAGCCTTCCCTGGGGAGTCTAGAAACGCAGCCGTTTTCAATGTGTCTGATCCCGCTCCTCTATCCTGAGCTGACTGTAATTGGCAGCCTCTCCTCGTCATTGAGTTATTACATTTCCCCTCTCGGCTATCCCACGTACCCCTGGGAGCACTTCACACTGTGAGCGAGTCCCGCGAGTCCCCCCTCTGTAGGACACAGAGGACCTGAAATATAGTCGTCCTCATGGTAACAGAAATCTTTCTGCCTGGCTCTCTCCCTCTGACTCCGTATAACAGGCCATCATAGAGTATTCCAGCGTATAATGAGGCACTACAGTGGAAAATAGCTTGGCGCCAAGTATTATCATTTTGAGATTCCTGAATGTTCACAATTAATGCATGAGGGTGGATACTTTACATTCTGAAAAGAGAAGAAAACAATTATGTGCTAATGCATTAGCAAAAGGGCTTAATGCCTTCGCTCTTCAAAGATGCAGCTGCAAAAAAAAAAGGTGCAAAAAAGGTTTACTTCTCCTCAGAATGCAGGTCCCTTTCAACTTGACATCTCTTTTGAATGGTTTTTATGATGTGGCGGCACAAGGATGATTTATTCTCCTCTAAAGTCACCCGAAGTCGAAAATAAACACAGGTTCAGTGGCTGCCGGTGTCACTGCTAAGTAAACACAGGCCTGCCTGCAATTAAAGTCCCGGTTTCCTCCAGTGGAGCTGACGTCTTGGTTGTGCAGGAGAACCGGAGCAGCAGGAGGCCACAGTCCATTTCTCACATATTTTCCCCAGGAATAATTGCAGACACTGTTTTGTATGATTAAGGGCTCCATAATCACACAATTTCCATATTGTTGACTCATACTTGCAGACGGTTTCGTCTGCCGTGGCGCAAACTGGTAATTGAATAGGAAATGCAGATGTAATTATCTAGTGTGAAATAACTTGTGAGAAACTTGTCTGTGATCAGTATTTCCACTAGTTTTAGGCTCCAGACTGAGACCTGACACTCACCATACGTCCTCTCTGTGGGAATTTAAATCAGCGCTCTGCTCTAACTGTTGCAATCAGTAAAGAAAACAAAACCTGGGGGTCGTCTTCTGCAGGCAATGTACAAACCAGCGCTGGTCTCAGAGCCTTGCTGTGTGATGAAAGGAATAACACACACACACATACAAAATGCAGGCATAGAGAGGAACTCAATTAAATTTTCTTTTTTAGAAAACAAACTCTACAGATGTATCCACTATGATCCTGTGTCTGCCTCTCCACTTCAATAGAATCAGCTTGATTTAACTTGAAAAAATATCCAACTCTTAGGAGCACAATGAGATCACAAGTTCTAGGTGAGACCCTGTCATTATCCATAACTAAACTGCAGTCTAGACAACATTGTATATAAGAGGGAGAGGACAATTAAGGATGTTTGTCAGACAGACAGCTGGGGCATGGATTGGGGGAACAGAGGATGCAACTTGATATCTTAAAGGAAAAAAATCCACCTGAAGGACCTCCTGTGTGGAGAGCGGGTCAGACAAAGACCATAAAAAAATTTACATTGAAAGACTTCTCTACTGTAGCCTGTACTGTAACCTTATTGTCTAATATCTACATTCATATGCAACTGTTTAGTGTTATCAAAACATGTGATGCTAAAGTACAACTTCCGTAATTAAGATCAAGATAAAGTAATTAAAATGAAAGAGGTTAAGGAAAGGTCACAGTCGTGTTTAACAATGACAGCAGCTGTGACTCGAAGCAACAGAGTAAAGGCACAGTGATTTCCATCAGGCGGGTACTTGGATACGTTTGCAATATATTTGTGTGTGTGTTTGTTTTTCAGTGTTTCAGGGGAAGACAAACACATGAATAAGGGCCCTGACACACCAAGCTGACTGTCCGCCATCATTCAGTGATGTCGGTCAATGTGACTGTCGGTAAGCGCCTGTCGTCCTGGTTTTTTAGGTATGTCTCGTCCTGCATCGCTGGCACTTGGCACTTTTTTTTATTGGCCAATTGGACAGTAGGCAATTGGTGAGAGAAATCACTCTGATAGGCAGTTCAGCTCAGTGCATGGAAAAAGAAACGGAAGTGAGGAAAGTAAACAAATGGCTAAAGTCAAGAGAGCACGAGATAGACACTTTGTTTTTTTAGCCATTGAGTTCTTTAGCAGAAACGGTTCATAACTGTTTGTGTTATTGTTTGAAGGTGCGTGTTAATTGTTCTTTTAATATCGGGCTGTAATGTTAACGTGCTAACTGGTTAACTAGCATTTTGAACCCATCCTGCAGAACGCACATGCTAGTTGGCTGTAGTGTTTTCGCCACTAGTTCTTTGATGTCGCTTTGGCTTGTAAGGGACATAAGAACTGGCATGAGGCTGATCTATGGTATTTTTTTTTCCAATATGAGATAAACTACCACAACTCAACATCACAGAGTTAGTTACAAAGAGTACACCACCAATTAATAATTGCACTCCTACAGAGTGTGCCAGGGCTGATGTCAAAACCCGGAAGTTTAGCATCGCGCTGGTTCCCGGAAGAGAAAGTGAATGTGATTTTTGCATTGCGTTTTGGATTATGTCAGAAAATAAGCTCTGTGGCTAACACAAGTTTATGATACTTACAGGTTTTGTTCAGTGAGATAATCTTCACATATGAACACCTTTCATACCACATTTGAAGCTTAAATGCGATCGCCAGAAGTAAAAAGCTAACGTTAGGCTTTAACGGACTTCATGACTACTCCACAGTCGCATGACTCTTGACGTCACCGCCACTAAGCTTTCAACTGATTTCGGCCGCTTTATTTTAAAAAGACTGCCAGCACTCTCGCCTGTTTGGGGGTGATGACGTTGAATGTCCCCAACAGGGTTTGTAGTTGTATTGAGCAACTTGTTAGCAACCGCCTTTTTTACAACACGTAAAAGCTTCAGAATTCACAAGTAGCATATTTACTGACGTGTTTTATGTCGTAGAACAAAACCTGAAACTCGCTTAAGCTTTTGTCAACCACAGACCTTATTTGAGGCATTTTACCAAAATCCCATTCAAAAAACCTATTGACTTTTAGACGAGAGAACCGGAAGTGCTAAAAGCGCTAAAAGAGTTTCGGGTTTACTGGCACACTCTATACAATAACACTATCGAACTCATGACGGGCAGTATTTTTGAAAAAAAGCATCAAAATCTATCCTGCAGAATCAGATATGCCATCTTTTTTATTCCATTTATTCTTCTTCCTTGTCTAAACCAGCCACCTACATTACCCACAATGCAACTCAACCACAGATACTTTGGTCGCAGCATTTCGGTGTATTATGCTAGCCACTAGTTAGGCTAGGCTAGTTGCCTACGGGTTACATCTGTAACAGGAAACCGATGGAATTGGGAGCTGGCGATGTTTTTATTCCCACAGCTGGAGAAATCACAAGTTCACACCATTTTGGTACTCCTCTGTTTCCCTATAGCAGCTGACGAGGGTGTGTTGTGAGCCTGAGCCGGTGTTTGCGCTGTAGTAGTAGGGCTAGTACATCTTTTTCCTCACTAATAATAGCCTACTGGTTGTCTGTTGGAAACAGCCGATGAAGTTTTCGTTAGCGCACCTGCACGGCATGGTGATGAACTGTCTTATTGATTTCTGTTGCCGCGCTGTCTTGCGGGCCTGCACGGCGGAGTGATACTGGCCAGAAAATAGTCCCAGTTGATAGCAAGGTCTGACGTAATGCGGGGGTGTTTTAAAATTATTGAAATAGTCTAACAAAACACATGCATACTTTTTTGTAGCTTAAAACCTTTTGGTTACGTGTCCCCCGTACATCTTCAGAACTACTTTTTCTCCGGTAAGCTACGGGCCATTTCTCAGAGCAGGAGGCTCGTTGAGAGTAGTGACACCGTCACATCAGAGCTACAGATGGTCAGCGTTTCACACAACTTCATGTCCAAAAACCTGAACTATCACTTTAAGCCGCTAGCGTCAAGCAGAGATGAGAAGTGGGCTACAGAGGTCTGATAAGCTCATTATACTTATTTATATATATCATTTTCAAACTTACAGTCTTTAGCACGTCACTTGACGACGGTTGACAGACTTAATATAGTTCCTTATGAAGCAGCAAAAGCCATTACATTCATTCAACTCACCTGCTCTCACCTGAGAACCATCCAGTAATCAACTCTGCAGTATAAAACACCAGCTCTCCTCTCCAGTCCTTGCTAGATCATTGAGTCTACCACCGTGGATCCCTGCCTGCCCGCCCGCTTGCTTGTACTTTTGCCACGCTCCCAGCCAGCTTCACCCTTCCAACCTAGTTTGCTTTCCTGACTTCAGCCCATTCCGGTCAGCCTCTGGCGATAACCACTTTCTTCCTGAGTCTGTGTTCTGCGTTTGGGTTCACCTTGATTGAAACACAAAAGGTTTCATGCAACTCTTTTTTTGCCTCACATGCAATCATACTACTCAACGCTGTACTCGAAAACACAAATGTCACCTCATGGTTGAGCTAGAGGAAATGCCAGGAGATCACCAAAGTCATTGGGAATCACTGTTTAGGAGCCGTGGATATCGGCACTAAACTTAAGGCTAATCCATGGTAGATATGGGGATACGCCACAGTGAAAATTTCAATGCATCCCATAGTTGCTGAGATACATCAACCTGAACTGCAAGTGGTGGACTGACCAACATATTGGCACTGGCCCTCCCTAGAGTGACATTTTTCTAACAGTACCCTCTTTTATACACTTAATGGTATTAAATAACATCCACTTCAGAATCAGTTTAATTGAACACATTTTGAACATGATGGTAAAGTGGTACCTGTGCTTATCTGAAAGGACTGTGGGAGTGAGGTTAAGGAAGTACTACATTATTTTTTACATTGCTACCCCATGTTGCCATGCAAATTTAATCACTAATGCATATTTCATATTATCATAAATCATAGGATACAGAGTTGCCTTGAAAGACCAGAATGCAATGCAGCCATGAGGATTGCTATGTCTTGTGGGAAAGCTTGCTGTTCTGCGCCTCCCACCTGCACCTTGTCAAAGATCTTGCTAGGAAATTCATAAACGGATGTATAACCTACCAATAGCTTATCAGGCTTCAACACAAAATAACTGTCCGGACTGTATTGAACATAAATTGATTGATCTGGAGTGACAAAGACAGAGAGCTTCACACAGCCGACTCGGTTTAATCCTTGAGTCAGTTTAAAGCAAATGTGGTCACAGTTTATAAAGAATTATGCGCTTTTTCTAAATTTCATCGTCCTCAACAGAATGAAATCATGACATTTACTCTCAAAGGCATGGAGTCACCATCATCTACATCCAGCTGCATGCCCACTTCTTGTCAACTGGGGGAAGCGTGCCAGTTTACATCACCTGGAATGACGCACAGTAAGAGAACAGAGCAAAATGGAGTAAATGGAGCGTGGCAGAGAAATCCATCTGCCAATTCTCTGCCATCTTGACTCGAGGTCTTGAGAAACACACACACAAGCCTGTCCTTGTTTCATTCTCTCCACATCACTGACTTCCATGTCAGCACTAAATGAATGAATAACAAATGACCAAAGAGGCTCCGACAAAGATCTACATGGATAACAGACATTTTTTTCCATCTCCACATGAATTAAAACACAACCTCAGAAGAGGTAATCAGGGAGGAATTCAGGCACTTTGGCATCAGCAATGGTCACTGTTGACTTTTCGAAAGAGCAGACAATCTATATGTTATAGTTGATGATTTTCCACAAACCTTCATCTCTTAATTGCAGTAATAATGAATGTATGGAAGAACTGTAAAGGTTCTGGCAGCAGAGGGTAGTTGGAAGGCACTACTCCTGTCAACTGGTGTCACGGTTGAGGGTTGAAACACCTTTTGCAGCCTGGTCTCTCTCCAAGGGCATCAGAACACACCGCCGGGGTAGTTTCCCTTGGCATCAGATATGGATGCACAATGTGCATAGCATCTGTATGTGACGTAACAGGCTTTCAACTAACTCCAGTGTAAAACATTTGCATCAATGGACGTAGTTTAAAGAGCGTGGAAGTCTGCTTAGTGTGGGTGGGAATGAAGGTGGACGAATCCAACAAGTGCAGAACTTTGACCCAGGAGACTGTTGTTTGTGTTTTGCAGTAACGAGTAACGCGTTAGTTTGCTGTTTGAGTAATCAAATACTTTAGTACATTTTCAAACAAGACATCAGTTACTTCTGTTACTTTTAGAACGCTGGTCCTTCAGTTCCGAAACAGCAACGGCTGTCGTTTGGTTCTAATAACGGAGATAATGTTAAACCTATCAGTCTGAAAGAAGCCACAGAGCTTGTGACTCGCTACGTGGTCGGAGAAATGCTGCCATTGTCTACGGTGGAGTCTAAATAGGTGGAGGAGGACTCGCTGACAGACATATTTCAGACTCAGGACTTGAATTATGCCTGGTACACGCTACATGCTGGTACTCACCAATTATCCGCGGTCGTCTTTCACAGTGTGTATGATGTCATCGGGTTATTTTTGTCCTATTTTTATTACTTTCACTATTATTTGAGTCACTGTGTGTGTTCATGTGCCAGCCGACATGTTGTTGTGGTCACCTAAAAGCGTCAGCAGATGGCAGGAGCTACATTTGAAGCGCCATACGTAAACTATCAAGCTACTGTATCTTCCACAGGAAGTTCTGACAAATGTTTCAGAATAAAAGCCTATTTAGAAAATGGAGGGATTCTCTCAGCAGAGGTTATAAGGGCCTTTTAATTTGAAACAAGTGTTGAGTTTGAAATGACGGTGCGATATGTTAACTTTACAAAGACAACGGAGCGGATAAAAAGTAAATATATAAACACACAGAGGGATTAATAAATAACAGACCGTCTATAATGTAGTTTGTTTCAAATGAAGCTGCGAGCCTCTGCAGCTGTGGGGGGTAAAAGCCCCACCGCTATTTGGTAATGTTATTACTTTGTGTCCGACCGTGAGGATGTACCATTGTTTGCTAGCTTGATGCTAATGACAGTAAAGTTAACTCAGCAGGCTGACAAAGTGCCTCTGGTGTTTCACACCATCATTTCCCCCTTTTACTCTGTGTGGTAACATCCCTAGAGGAAATATTAAAAACGCTGGGGTGTTGTTGTCATACAGTTGTCTATGGCAGCAGATCGTTCTGTGTTTCTACTGGTCAAAGTGACGGCTGTGATGGGAGAATTGGATCTCAGTGAAGGGCAAGTGGTCCATAACTTTAATTTTGGAGACAAAATAATGTAGGCTTAGCGCCCTGTGGTCCATTGCCCAATAGGAAATGTAGAATACTCAAAAGTACTTTAAAAGTGCTTGAGATACTTTTCTCAAGGAGTAACGTTAGAAGTACTTTTAAAGTAATTGAGTTACTTTACTCAGGGAGTAACGCAGTAAAATAACTGGTTACTTTTTAAAAAGTAACGCAGTAACGTACTTTGATTACTTTTAAAGTAACCCTTACCCAACACTGGTCGTCAACTGATGCAACTAATGTCTACCACATCTTTTCCTAACCCTAACCCAGTAGATGTGTTGCCTAAAGCTATCTGCTAACCCCCTTTGTCAAGATGCAGTGCTAAAGGCTGTCCCCTGCGTCATGGGTCTTGGGCTTTTCTTGAGAAAGTAAAGTGTCGTCCGTGATATCTTTGGCAATAAACAGTTTTTAATTTGCACTTCTCAGTAGCTGTTTGCTTATCCAAGAGTGAACAGTTCTATAATGCCTTGAACCTGCATAAACTGACTGATTTATTATTTTTTTGGCCAGCTGAGGGCAACACCACCATCTTTAAAGACAACATTGACATATTATCATCTTCTAAAGCTGCTGTGGCTAACCCAAGCAGCAACTCTGGGGCTGAGAAAATGGAACTGGCGAAAACTGCACTTTATTTCTAGAGCCATTGATATCAGAAATAACATGTTTACAGCCTGGTACAAAAAGAAAACAGTTTTGGTCCCTATGGCAAATTTCTCCATTCATGACAACTGTATGGGTGGAGAATTCTTATACACCTCACCTATTTATATTTTTTTGTAGCTTAAAGTCAGACATAATTGAGGATTTGGCTGCTTTGGGTGACTGGCTGGCTGTGAGGCGTCACTACAGTCTATGAGTGAGATCCACCCTCCATCCTCTAGTCCAAATATGGTCACTTCTGGCTCCAAAAAACACAAAATGCCAACAGCAAAAATGCAGAACGTAAGGCTTCAAAACAGGAGTCTACAAACCAATGTGTGACATCCCAGTGGCTACCACCGTTAGTTAAGTCTATGCGGCTAACACAGCAATGACTTATTTACACATCTAGCAAACAACGAGCAACATAGCGTTAGCTGCTAAATGCTTCCGTTTGGTCACAGGTTAGTTGCTAACTTTGGCTGTTTGTGGTTTGGTGCTGGGCAGGTGGTGTACAGTGGATTTATATTAGTTTTGCTGCTATTGAATGGAGCTGCTTTAGATGCAGTTTTGGTATGTTCATGTTTATTTATCACTGTTCATGCTAAGTTCTAGCAATCTCAATTATTGGGCTTCTTTACACTTGATTTTACAGTTTGAAAGTAGCTAATTTATGTGGTTGTGGTATGGTTTTATTATTTTAACTAGACTGATTTATCTGGTTTTATTATGTTAAACTGTTGTTTTAATTACTTTTATTATCTATGGAAAGAGTGAATTTAGGCACGTCAGCACAAGTGTTCCCATGTATGGTGTCTACACACGCGTTTTTGTATGTATGTTGTATGATGCAGTGACTTTGATTCCAAAACAAATTTCCCTGTGGGACAAATAAGTATCCTCCTGAGACCCTGTGTCCTCATATGAGAGCATCACAGTTTGGGTTTACCAGACATTATACTTAATTCTACTTAACTTAGACCTGTTGTCCTTGTTGGTGGACACGTTTTTGTGCCATCTAGTGGCAGCAAGAGCACAATACACTAATCAATGTAAAAACAAGATGGCAGCTATCTCTGCCAAGTCAGTCTGCAGCTGATCCGAACACAGAAGTGGACAAGGTCCAAAATCTGATCACGTTTAATGGTTGACACTTGTTTTTTTATGATTAATAATGTTTGTTAGTTTTATATGGCAACAAGTTTGACCAAATTTAGCAACAGTAACAAGCTAAGACACTGTTAATTAGGAAGTACTCGTTTGAGGACAATGGGACTATACTATCGTTGACAATGTTACGTTTTTTATACTTATCAGGACCTACTCATCCCAAAAAGCTAGGAGAAATTAAAAATGCATACCAAAGAAAAGTTTGGGTCTCAGGAGGATATACCTTACCTTAAACCTACTGTTAATACTGCTGCCGGAAATATTACTCATGTTAGTGGATGTTCAAAACAGCAAATGTAAAATCAGAGAAAGGCAGTCATTTTTATGAGCTGACAACAGTTATGCTACTGAATATGTTGTTTCAATCAGCACATGAAACAATCTGACCTTTTCTACCATGACCTAAATGTGCAGTGTGTCTTCCTGTACATCCAGTGCTCTTCAACATGTCTGCCTCCCCTGCACAGGAACTTAATCCTATGTGTGTCATACAAGTGGAAGTTATGCAATGTAAGGAAAAAAGAAGAAGGAAAAATGAAGGAGAATCCTCTCCCATCTGTTGCAGCTCCCCACTACACGTCTGAGGACTCTCTTTCTCTAACATCTTCAACAGCAGACAATCCACAAATCACCGGGTCATATTTCATCATCAGCTGCTGGTCTGTTCCACGCCTGTCTTCTCCACTGCGGCTCAGTGACATGTGGAGAGTGAGCAAAGAGGCGAGTGAGAGATATTGGAGAAGCAGGAGACACACTGTGGATGGGTGGAGAGAGTATGCGTGACAGAAGTGGTGTGAGCTTCTGCTGAGAAAGAAAACATTGCACTTATTTAACTTTCAGGGTGTATGATTGCAGTCAGAAAATGTCAAGTCATGAACACCCGGGTCACCCTGAATGAAAGGAGGGTGAAGCTCTACAGCAATTCTAGGGGTGAAAAGCAGTCAGATAATAATCTGGTGTCACTTGCAGCTATAATTAATATTTTTATAATACACTGTGACAAATGAGGAACCCATGCTACCTGAATCCGCAGCTCTCCTCGGCAAGACAAAGCTCTAAAAACCCACTGTAGTCTATCTGCTCAGCACCAAAGAGCAGACACACACAGTTAGCAACTAGCTAGGGAACACAGTGGAGCATTTAGCAGCTAAAGAACGAGATATTTCCTTCAGGAACTGGTAGAGACCAAAAAAAGAGCTAAAAGACACTAAATGTTGGACTCAGAAACAAGACTCCAAATGAATGATGATGTTGCTCTTTAAGTGACTGTTTGCTAACAAGTTTGCCATATTGATTTAAAAAGTGATGATATTGTGTTCACAACTTGTTTCCACTGCCCTAAGTGACCAAAACAATCAGTTGTCGAGAATGACAGCAACAGTATAACTATTTTAGCCTATTTAAGTTTGACTACAAACGCTAGCAGCAATGGAGGTGGGGTCCTGTTCATTTCTATTAAAGCTGCTCAGTGGTGCATGAAGCCAAAAAAGATCTACTTCTCAGGTATAAAATTACCTGGACCTTCCGCATCATTTGGACCACAGAGCAAGTGCACGACAGACTTTTGATGGCTGAGCAGCTAACCTCCGTTTTATCCCTCCGCTAACTTGAACAGGGATAAAATGATTTAATCATGTGGCTTTTCTAGACTTCCAACATGTTATTGTGCTGATAAATTCCCGACAATGAAATATGAAATATATTTCATAAAAAAAAATGTATCCGCTGATTTAGAGATGTCTCTTTCCCAAAGTAAGGGCTGTGTCATGGTCAACACATGCAACACGAGCAAGTGACACAAGCGACGCAAGCAACACACTTCCTTTCATAGTCAACACATTGAACGCAAGCGACGCGAGCGACACTTGAAATGCAATACATTGCTCGCGCAACAGAAGGTAGCAGAGTCACCGTTATATCCTGGCTAGCTAGTACTGTTGTAGCTAGTACTGCTATTTTATTAGAGTGCAGGGCACTAGAACTGTCATATAAATGGGGGTGTGCCGGTACGAGTTTGCAAAGTTTTTCCTATACTTCATACCTGCTTCTTCTGTAAATAACAGAAAGTGGTTAATTTCAAGTGTGTTGCTTGCATTATCACCCCCGCTGGCAACGCATGGTATTACAAAAAATGGACAACACATTTGAGATGCAAGCACGCATCATGGCGGCCAATGTGTCTCGATGCATCCCAATGCATTGGCGTCTGCGTGCCTTTGTGTTGACTATGAAACGGCCCTAAGTCTATAGTAAAAAGTATTTTGAGCACAGCACTGCTCCTGGGGGGTCAGTGAACGCTCCCAAGTTGGAATAACAGGAGACCGTCTTGTTCTTCCCATTCTGCTGACATTGGGTATGTCTCTACAGCATAACGTACACATAAGCCACTTCCTGCCTTTTTCAGTGAGCCCCCATAGCATTAGTTATGTTGGCAATTTAAGACAACTTCAGACATCTGTCTCTTCAAAACTTTTGGGAGGACTCATCATGCTGTTACATTTGTATTTCACCAGGAAAGTGGCAGCTAGTTAGCCTGGCTGGCTAATGTTAGCACCAGTTCCCACTCTTGACATCCATTTAATGTTATGCTGTATTAATTCAACATCATACACAGGAGAAGGATCTAGTTAGCTCCCCTTATAGCCTACATAGTAACAGCAAACAGCAACTGTTAGTCCTGTAGCACTTACCGCTAGTGATGGCCAAATGAGGCCTCAGGAAGCATTTTCTTTATTTTCTGAGCCCACTAGATGGCGCTCATGGTTTAAAGAGAGAGGCTCAAAGAATGGCAGTTCAGTGTGCTTTCAACCTTTTGTTGAACAAAAAGTGCCATCTAGTGGGCTCATAAAATAAAGAAAATGCTTCATGAGGCTTCATTTGGCCATCACTACTTAGCGTGTGATCGTCGCATAGATGGGACAAAGCAATGGCTAACAACATTAGTCCCTGAGCTGGTCAAGTGCCTGTGTGGCCAGTGGAATTAAGTTATGTTACAAACTATTTTAATAAATTGAACCGACATAATTACCAGAATTATCAGTCAAGACCAAGTTAGTAAAACCATAAAACCATACAGTGCTTTCATGGAAATAAGGTTTGATATTTGGACATTTGACTATCTAGTAGATACATTTAAAATAAATAAAATGGGGTGTAACCCTTTTATTAGTAGGCAGACCTGTTTTAGTGCATTGTGCTTTATTTACTTTAATATTTCCAATGTTCTTAATGAGTCAGTCATTGAGTTTGTGAAATCTGTTTTGATAGGCTAATCCACAATAAATTCCAGTACCACATTTACAGAAAAACCTCCGTACCACTGTAATGCACCAACTGCTACATACAGTATCAGATTTCTGTGTTGGCAGATGTCTCACATATTCAGAGTCCGTGGGAGGTTTTGGTCGTGGCTGGCAGCTGTGATTCATGTCAAAACCTAAATTAAAAAATCATGACAGTCGCGTATATAAAAACATGTAGTTTCTGTGCTTTAGAGCAGATTGAGTTAACACTGAGTCACAATGTGGAGTTGTGAAATTATTTTTTTTTTCCTCCTTTTTTTCCTTCTTCTCCTCAGTTAGCCATATGAGGTGCATAACAACCATCCCCAGTAACGGTCGTAGCACCAGGTGCACCCTGTTTCTTAAATCTTTTACATGGTCTGGTGGAAAAATATGGATTTTAATAAGTCCCTTCAGGAGCAGTAGAGGGCGGGAGCCTGGGAAAGTGGACTGAATGAGGTGTCCTGTGCGCTACATTATATTCCTTTTTAATGTATTATAATCACAAACATGCAGGGTTTTAGCTTATTTAGTTAGATATTAACGCACTTTCTTGTGTTGTTAATGTCAGGTCAGGTAACTCTCACGATGTGTAGTGCCATATCCGAACTAAAAGACCACCAGTTTGTGCCAAATAACTTCAGTCTACAAGTACAAAACTTTCTAAAAACAAATTGTTGTGCCTTTACAAAACCAAAAAGGCCCAATTTATTGTTGACTTACACTGCAGCTCTTTGCACTTCAAATTTGATGCCCAATTTTGGGATGTACTATTCAGTACCATTTCCCTCACATGCTTGCTTAGCTTAAGCTCCTCAATTATTCAGGCTCGGATCAATACTCAACACACTCCTGTGAGGAAAAGCAGGAGGGAGAGGCGAATTTAAGCCTGAATCTGGATTATGGATTTGTATCAATTTATGTGTGGCCACTCAACCAAGAAATCTGTGGAAAACACAGCGAAACACGGCTAAGTGGGGGAAAGCTGGCCGGCTCAGGGCTTCTGTCCATTTTAACTCCTTGTTCTTCAGTGACCCTTTTTAGCTTCGGCCAATTATTACACCGCCAGCCTCAGTCTGTCAAAGGCGCCTTTCTCATTAGCCCGTCCCCAGTTCACTCTACAGGCTTAATGAACAGGGTGCCATTACCCAAGTTTACCTCCAACTTTAACAACAAGGCTGTGTTAAGAGTGCGTACTGATAGACAAGGACAAGTCACACATCAATGGCGTCCCTAACAAGAGACAGACAGACAAGAAGCGTCCTTTTATGAGTGAGTTAAGTTCACTTGGGAGTGAAACTTTCATTTAGGGATTTTAAGGGGGATTTGTTGGGATTTCCTGTTGTGGCTTGGCTCCCCCTAGTGTTGTTTCTGATAACGTCCATGTTGCAGCATGTTCACACCTTTAGGTGACACACTGGTTATTAATTATCAACTATCTTATGAAATATGACACTTGGCAGATCAACTGTTGACAGAGCAGAGCCACTATGTTTAACTCAGGCAGTTACATCAGTGGTGGTCTGATGTCATGTGTAATTCATTTTCTTACAGTCATGCCAAGATTGTATACTAGTAACCAAAGAGTAGCACATACTTGCATTTAGGGTAATGGGACAAACATGGAGCTGATGAGCAAAGTCTCCAGACCACTTTTCTGTTGCCTTTGACCTAATTATCTCAAGTCTTGAGCTCATTTTGAACTTGTGTGGGTCTTTGTTTACTATCAGATGTTGAAATAAGTAAAAAAAAAAAAAGTAAGTAAAAGGACATTTTTTCTGCAACAGCATTTGACAGGATTACAGCTGTAGAAATGTCAAAAAAAATCCTCCAGAATTCCCATCAAGACACGTTTTCACTGCCTGTTTCTGATGATTCCGACGTGGCCTGGCTCCCTTCTGGACCTTGTCTGGACGTCATATTGCATTAAATCCATTATTGCATCATGGTTTTGCATTAGGCAGCGTTCATGTGCCTCAATGTGTGTGGTGTAAAGTGTGTATCCATACGTGCGGTTCATATCTTTCGCCAGTTGCAGAAACGTTCCTCCCTTGCTGGCTGCGTGCACCAGTGTGGCCTCGAACCGTGGTCCCGCTCTCCGCCAAAGCCAAAGCCAGAATTAGAGATGGCGGCGAAGCCTACCGCGGGCCCTTGTTGTATTTAGATTGGCAGATGAACAGCAGCTTCGCTCAAGCCCTGTTTACAAAGGGCTCCCATCCACATTTGTGGGAATCTTGCCTGTAACGCTCACATAAACAAAGGCCCTGAAAGGCCTGTCGCTCTCTCTTTCTCTGCCTCTCTTTCAGACAGGCATCAGTCCAATAATGTGATGTTTTGGTTTAAAATTAGAGGAGGAACTCTCTTGGAAATGACATCTCTGCTGCTCCCACAATTTGATTGTTTGTAGTCACAACGTAGGGAGTCGGTTTTTAGCTTTTACTGGTCGGGTTTTGAAACCATTTCTATAATTGAGGTGAATCAGTGCAGTAATCGCTTCAGACTGTATATACAGAGTGACATGAATGTGTTAATCATGGTCTGGTGACTGACAGCTCTTTCAAATGCATTTTACTGCATGCGGGATGACACACAGTGCTTTCAGTCCAGATGCAGACACAAACAAACACAAACATTCAGCCTCCCAACAAATCCCGTCACTGTTTGGAGCAGGTTAAGGATGACCCAACATGCACTAACCTTGCCTCATATTTTCAACATTTTAGCTTTCAGTTCCAGACAAAATACCAAAAGCAAGATCATAGCACAATGATTAAAGGAAAAACCCAAAATGAAAAATAATAACAGAGAGGGTTTAAAATAGAGTACGTTAAAATACATGGCAGGGAAATCCTATCCCAGAGAGAGGGTCAGACATGTAATTTGAAAAAAAAGGCCGAGTTAAATGACATGCAGGGAGTAATTATAGAGTCCGAATAGACAGAATGAACTGAAATAATAAAATACCACCTAGGCCTGTCAAGAGTTGTTCTGTGGACCGAGGGAAAGTAGCCTTGGGTTTAGAAGAGGGCAGGCCAGCAGGCCACCACCCATCCCTTCTCTCTCTGGCCTTACGGGAAACTGAAAGGAGCATTTAACTCTGTGTGCTTTGATCAAATCAAACACACATCAAGCTATAGGGTTTTGCAAAAGAGTTGAATTGAGGTTACTGTTCCTCAAAAGCATTCGGGGGTTTCTAGACAAAAACGATCTTGAGAAATGTTGACCAAAAAGTGACTAAATAAAAGGTCAAAAAAGGACTTTTATTCAAGAAAGTAATTAAAGCATCACATCCAAGTCTTATAACCTCATCTTCTGTTAGGCCAAGACTAATCTTGTTTAAAGTTTAGTGCACTGCACAGGAAGATTTAATAAAGCCTCGTCTTCGTCATCATTAGTCTACTGAAGGTGTTACTTCAAAGGACAGAGCATTTCATTTGACTCCATTCCCTCAGCCTGTCTGCAGATGTCATGAGTGTCACATTACCTTCAACCTGATGGATAGCACCCTCCTCCATCCAGCTCTGCGCCGCTCCATTATGATGCTGTGGTTTGGCTGTGATTGATTGCATGTGGACTCAGAGTGGAAGTGATGGATGAGAGCGTGTAGTTTACCAGCCGTGTAGTTGTTTATGTGATCATATTTCTAACCTTTTTATAATGGCGCTGCGACGTGTCTGTCACTGAGGAGATATGATACAATCTAAGTGACACTGCTGAGGATCTGCTGCTCTTCTGTTAAAGGAACATTTCACTAATAATTTATGTGGACAGCCAGTGTGTGCTGGTGGTCTTGCACTATGAGATCAGCATCCGCCTCCTCAGTATCTCCATCCCACAGTGTTTACATTTAGTCACCAGTGTGCGGTGCATGTGAGGTGCGCAGTATTGAACCAGGTGTGTTTACCTGGCTATATGCCTCTCATAACATCTGGCTTCATTTCAGCCTGCCTAACACATGTGCAAACACAGTCGCCTTAGTCAACACTATAACAATACATTACAAATGAACACAACCACTTTAGTAGCTGGTGACGCTGTTTTGTTTGACAATGGTGATCATGAATACAGATATGATTGGTAGTTTTAAGGAGTGGTCAGGTCACTTGCCTGTGGCAGTCTGTGATTTGTCAACACAGTTTTTTCATGGTTTGGGCCCATTACTTCAAATAAAGGAAAACCTTCTTGGTTGGCGATGACATTTCAGACAATATCATGCTTCCAACTTTAAAGCAACAGTTTGAGAAAGGTCCTTTATGACTTAACACGAAGCAAAGTCCATAAAGAGATGGTTTTCTCAATTTGCTGTGGAAGAACCTGACTGTCCTAGTCAACAATTAGATATTCAGCTACAGTGGTGGCTCAGGCTGTCTGAGGGACAGGGGCGAAAAAGATAAAAAGGGCACCAGCTGCATAGCCTGGAAATCCAGACCCAAATCTAGAAAGATTTAGGGTCTGGTCATGAGTAATGAAAATGGCCCAGCTCAAGGGGCAGCACCAAGCATGCTTTTGTAAATATCACTGCACGCAATTGGATAACACTACAACCAGTCAGAACAATACATGGGGTGACGCATACGCTTAGCAACCAGCGGAGCTAACTGGTAGATTAGACTCGTATCCGGTCGGCAAAACAGCAAAAACGTCCTTCTTGCAAAGGAAAGATTCGAGCGCCGTCTTCTGTTCCTCTTTTAGAGAAAAAGCCAAGTCTAACTCGTTCATTGTAGCGGCCAAAGCCGTTTCAAACAACTGGTGTTCATCTGTAGCCATCTTGCAATGTTTACTGACTGATTCTGGACTTCGTCGTCGCAGCACTGTTGTCATCTGTTTAGCTCGCCTCTTGCCCGCCTATATCAGATACACCGATGTGATTGGTGCAGCTCGGTTTCATGGGCACAGGTAATGAGCATCATTACTGATTGCCAGAGTGACTCGCTGAGCAAATTCAAATGGTGCTCTCGCGAGAACTCTGGATTTCCAGGGTACCAGCTGCATGCAATGGGGCAACATCATTGCATGTAAGGAAGTCTGTATATGGCACTGCATCTTGTCCATTCTTACGGCACTGCATCTCATCATTTCCACACTGGAGAGGCACACTAGAGAGCACTGCATCAGGTTTTCTCCACTGGAAGGGAGTCTTGAAGGACACTGCATCACATTTTCTCCACTGCGAGGCCACCTTAAAGGGCACTCCATTACATTTTCTCCACTGCAGGGGCACCCTAGAGGGTACTTATTTAGGTTTTCTCCACTTGAAAGGACTCTTAGAGGGCACTGCATCCCATTTTCTCCACTGAAAGGCCACCTTAAAGGGCAGTCCATCAAATTTGCTCCACTAGAAGGGCATCCTAGAGGGCACTGCATCCAATTTTCTCCATTGAAAGGCCACCTTAAAGGGCACTGCATCACATTTTCTCTACTGAAAGGGCACCCTAGAGGGCACTACATCAGGTTTTCTCCACTAGAAGGGAGTCTTGGAGGGCACTGCATCACATTTTCTCCACTGGAAGGGCACCCTAGAGTGCACTGCATTATATTTTCTCCATTGGAGTGCACCCTAGAGGGCACTTAATCAGGCTTTCTTTACTTGACGGGCATCTCAGAGGGCGCTGCATCACATTTTCTCCACTGGAGGGGCACGCTAGAGTGCACTGCCTTGCACTGCCATTTTGTCCACTGGAAGACCACCCTGGAGGGCACTTAATCTATTTTTCTTCACTTGAAGGGCATCTTAGAGGGCACTGCGTTTTATTTTTTCCACTGGAAGGGCACAATAAAGGGTGCTTAATCAAATTTTCTCCACTTGTAAGGAGTTTTAGAAGGCACTACATAACATTTTCTGCCCTGGAAGGGTACCCTAGAGGGCACTTAATCAAGTTTTCTCCACCAGAAGGGCATCTTAGAGGGCACTGCATCTGGAGGGCCACCAGTGTTCAGCAACCACATATGGGTGTAATGTTTGGGTGTTTAAGTGTTAGTCATTGAGGTTTACAGGTGTAATATGTATACATTTTAAAAAGCTCTTACTACCTCCTATTTCACTCTTGTTTAAGACATTTTCCCTCATATGTGTGACGTCATTATGGGTCCATATTTTTGCTGAGAAGAGAATGTTCAGTCTGATGTGTACTCCAATAATTCATGTGCAGTAAAACAGTGTGTTCACATGGTTGAAGAGGGATAGCTGCAAAAAATAAGTTCCACAATAAATCCTGTAGTGATGTTTGTGTATCATGACAGTTTATGGTATAGATCATCGACCTAAATCCCATGCATGTAAAATTAATAACAGCTAAGAAAAAATATTTACCATCCTCCAGAAATGCTCCATGTCTGTTCTTTGTAATACAAATGGCTTCACTGTCAATACTATAATAACTTATTTCCCTGTGCAGAACCTGGTGTTTATATGTACAAGTGTGGTCCAGCTCTTAATGGTGCACACCCAGTGCTTATCTTGGATCAGCCCAGCTTGTGTTCAATCACAGCATTGACAGCCGCCCTGGTGTCCACATCTCTCCTCTCATCTGTCACTTAGAGGCACTGTGCATGCAACATGTGATACACTGGCCGCCGAACATGTCACTCCTCCAAATGGCAAGTAACTCAATTTTCCAGAAATGGTTTGAGAGAAGGAGAGAGAGAAAACAGGCTGAGGAGATGTGTAGTTTTTGGCAAGGAAGGCAGTGATTCACATTTTGAGGAAATGATGAAGGGTTATTTCTCCCAATAGCTATGACCAACTGTATTTTTGTCCTCGTTAGCTTCTCTTAGTCAGCGATGTAGTGCAGGGTACACCTAAACATCTTACATTTTTCTTTGTGGTTCACCCACTTTTTCCAGTTAGGAAAATCTCATAGTAATAACTGTAATAATGTTGTTGTTAGAAGAATAGGGTATTTTAGGAGTTTTCCCCCTGAATGTATAATTGATTTTTGTTTATACTGCTGGTGCTGAACCCTAACCTTGGAAACTGTTCATACTAACCCAGTGGTGAGACTTTGCTATCACCTAGTGGACATATAGAGGCATAGCTATGGTATGAATAACCATATTGTGTAAGGAATATGGCTATGATTCACTTTGTGTACTGAGGAGCAAACTTTCTATAAGACAGAGTGCCTTACCTGCATCTTCTACCTGGAGCATGTCTGGAATTACTAATCATTAATAACCAAACCTTTATTGACATTGGCAGCTAATACAATAATTTGACTGCGGTGCATTCACAGCTGTTGTTTTATTTAAGCATATTTTCATGTGACTTCACGCACAGGATGTGGGTAAATACATACATAACATGCAGAAGTCCAGTCGGCGTGTTAACACTGTCTACACTTTTATTCGCCTACACGTCTGCAGAGAAAGGTTGGAGGAATATGAGAAGACTTGTTGCACTCCAGCCTGAGCTTCAGCAGCAGATCTGCTCAGATTGATGGTCTTCAGGGATCAGCTGTGCTCCAGGTTCTTCTGGCTCTTAAGGCTAAGGCTCTTCTGGGATACCAGGTTAATAGAGATAGCAGACTGTCTGGTTCTGTCTGAACGTTTGGTTTGTAAGGGGCTGAGATGGATTGGTGTGTGTGTGTGTGTGTGTGTGTGTGTGTGTGTGTGTGTGCACCGACACAAAGGAAACAGACATACCTGGCATAAGTTTTCCTGGCTCTCCACTGACTGTGATGTGTGTCAGTCACATGCAGTGGATGTTTTGAAGCATGCTGAGGATAGAGTGGGTAGCGCTGGAAGCAGAGGGGATCCTCGAGGGGTTGGATTTTCTTTTCGACCGATGTTGAAATAGAGCCCAGAATGATTTGAGGTTATGCTCAAACCTTATGTTTTTCATTTCCTTAATGGTAACTGACATGCATGTGCCACAATTTAATACAAATTTTCAATTATACAGCTGTCCAGGTCACCAGTTTATTGTACATCAAACATAAAACTACTCTGGAAACTTCTAATTTAGATGAAAGCTAATCCACCTCTGTCAATGAAAAGTTAAAAACGTTGCCTTTTTATTTAACTACAATACGTAAGCAGTGATATGCACATTCTGAAACTATGAAAACATCTGCACAGACGCAAACTTTTGGTCTTACAGGACTTCTTGATGCATTTCCAGCATGTCCTCTAACATCTCTAACACCAAGACTGTTTCATTATGCATGTCAATTTTGCAGAGAGCAAGAGTTGCTGTATTTCCTTGGGGATTTCTACAAACATGAGTCTTATATACATATATACATGCATATATGAAGATGCTTACAGATATGAATTTAACCAAGAAACATTACACTGCTGCAGCAATGTTCAAGCAGACATAGAGAGACTCGCAGCTGCGCCAGTGCCAGCTGATTCAGAATTTACACCCCTCTAGAGGCCGCTCCAGAGTTAGCCATTTCACATGGCTCATCCATCACAACTTCTTGCCAGAAGCCTGCTGTTAGCGTGGCCAGACCTCTAGTCCTGTGTAGCCCCGAGTCCTGTCCTCAGGGAGAGTCACCATCATGATAAAGCTGTACTACTGCCTGAGTGCTGTCTGGCAGATGGGAAGATTGTAGCATGGTAATTACTGGGGAGTGCAACTGATAAAGCAGAGGTTGCTAACCTAAAGCTATCACCATAGTCTTGGCTTCAAATATATGCCCATATTATTTTATCTAACTTAAGCATTTATATAGATACAGTATCTCCATTGATAGCATGATTTCTGGTTGTCCAGGCAGACCTGAGGGCAGCAACAATTCTCCACCTGCAACATATAACGATGTATTATGAAGAGTATAATGTAACATCTACAGCCATGCTAACATGTTCACAGTGACAAAATGAACATGCTGATATCTAGCAGGTTTATAATCCTAGTTTAGCATGTTAGCATACTAGCATTGCACTAAACACAAAGTAGCCCACAGCTGAGAAAACAAAATGACCATCTGTTCCTCAATTAATCAACATGTTTTCATTGGAGGAAAATGAATTCTCCTCCTCTGTTCCAAATAAAGACCTCATTTTCCATCTTTTCTGTGGAGATCTAATGTAGACTAAAAACCAGACAAGGTTTATTTATATTCAAGTCAACAAGACTTTTGCTTCTTTAAGCCTTTCACATCTATCTCTGCCCACTGTAATGACGCTCTGGCATGTGTTTGGACTGTTATGTAATGTGGACTAATAGGTTTAACATGACACGTCAGCACAGGCAGGTGACAAAGCCGACAGTGTGAACAGAATAACCTTATTATCAGCTACATCAGCGTGATTACTTGGATTCAGTCCATTTACAGCTCGATGCAGCCTTCTACACATCATGTAGACCTACTGTTCCTTGAACTCTCTTCACCATATAGTGATGGACACATGTAACCAAACTACTTAAAGGTGCTTTTGGTGACATTTAAAACCACTGTGTGGCTGTTTGAGGGTGCAAATCCCATGATAGTCCCATCACTCTGCACTGCACTTTGTGTTTACCGCTAATTTGCAAATGTTAGCATGCTAACACGCTAAAATAAATAAACATGGTAAATATTATACCTGCCAAAAATGAGCAAGTTAGCATTAGAATTTAGCTCGAAGCATCACGGTGTCACTTTTGGGGCCCCAAAATCACATTTTCCAGCTCTACCCACAGTGGCTTTAGCATTAGTACATTAGCATGTGTAACAAAGTTAATAAGGTCTAGGTTAAATCCAGCTAAATTCTATAATAGCGCCAGTATGTGTGCCTAAGATATCTATGCTGTTGAGAAGTTCAGATTATATTCAGTTTGAGGGAGCAACAGTGCCACCTGCTGTCAAAACTCAATATCTGCGTAAAATGGTAAATAGCGGGTAATTGTGGGTAATTTTCAGAACTACGGAAGATATTCCATGAGGGAATCGGCCTGTCGAATACGTTAATTTGCTCAAAAAGGACACTGAAGTTGAGCTGGCTTTTTCTGTTTGTATATTCATTGTTTGTCATTAAATTCACTGTGTTTTTATTAGGTTAAATATTCTTTTTATATTATTTTTGCCGCGAGTAACATTGTCTCTTGTGCAGTTAGCTAACACTAGCATGAAGATGTCTTTCCAGATAGAGAACTTAACCTCTATGTTTTTGCTATTTATCCCAAGTATGTTTTACTGTCCATTAAGTGTTGTAATATGTTAAACAGGAAGATATGGTGTTTTTCTGTGGTTGGGTTTCCTCAGGTGTTTCTAAATGCATTGTTAAAATATGAATATTTGTGTAAAAGTGAAATACAAAAAAAAGGGTAACATTTCAGTATATGAAACCTCTCTGGCTTCACTTGTTTTGTACGCTATTATTTTGAGAGAAACAGGCAGCATTAGCCATTTGATTTGCAGAAATTTAAAATCCGCTATACAATCACTGTATTATTTTATTGTACACTTTGTTTTCTTTCGGAGCCACAGAGGATTTTCCATGAGACAGAGCATGAGCAGGTTGTCCACATGAGGTTGTCTTTTGCCATTTGTCCCAAACTTACGAAGGGTCTTCCATGAGGTGAATAAACCCGGCTGTTACCACCATCTACCAGCTCCAAGTGGTTCATTAGAGCAGAAGATGTCACACGCAGGTCACATACGTGCATATGAATTTTGAGACAGTGGAATAACTGCCATAAACAAATGGCATTGCTGGTGTGTGCATTGAGCATTGTTTCAAATCTAGTCAAATCTTGCAGGGCATAAGATGGAACTGCTTGGAAGCAACAAGGGTCAGTTCACTAGTAAAAAAAAATCTTTTCCAGCCAAATGCCAGAGTTAGGTTTGTGCAAACTGAGCAGACTGTGACATCTCAGACCGAATCTCTCTATTACCTTAACTTAAAAAAAGAACTTTAGCTAGTTTTATTTTTTACAAAATGATACAGGAAGCACCTTTAAAACTCCACTCCACATAGTCTTGTTTCCCACACTGGCTGCGACATCCTCCACTCTATATGTCCATCTCTCTCCATCTCCCTCTCTCCCCCCTGCCTCCATCCTACTCCACATCCCACTAATTACCCCTCAGCAGTGAGACAGTGTTGTGTTTAGTGACATGCCGAGGCAGGCCCAGTCTGCCTGACTGGTGGCTCTGACAGCCTGTCACACACATAATACACACACTCACAGAGCCGCTCTGATGGCAGATAGTGGCGGGAGTCCTGGCCTCCGACCTGCAACCTCACTCCCCTACTGCAACCACCCCTCCACAGCGACTAACCTAGACCCCCTCTACCCCCACGGCCACACCACACATGCATTTAAATGAGCTCCCTGGCAATTTGCTGCTGTGTTGCTGTCTCTGTGTCTGCCTGTGTTTGTCTCCATCTCTCTCCTGTGCTTGCTCTCTCTCTTCCTCTGCTACTAATGAGCGTCTTAGTGGCTGTCAGTGCAGCCTGGAGATGCTGGAGGGTCTAATGGAAAGTCAAAAAGATGCAACCTGAGGAGCAGGGGAAGCTCTCCAGGTCTGGGAGTCAGCAGGGTTTAGGTTAATTGTACGAATAAATATAGCACACGTAATAGGGGTGATTTGTCATCATTTGATAAAGAGGCATCTTTTCTCACGTTTCTGTGGGCGCGTGTGTGTGTACGAGACGTGGAATGGATGTCAGACAGCAGTGTGTGTAGCTGCTGGGTACTCCCTGATTGCTGCCTCACTGGCTGACATGTTTCCCTCTACCTGCTGAGACAGGCCCTGCTGACAGAGATACTGAGAGATCATTAGTGTAAGCCCCCCTTGACACAGCCTGAACAAGCTCCCCCCACCCCTCCTCTCGCTACACCTCCTCACCTCTCCCGTTGCTCCACTGCCTCTAGTTTTGTTCGGTTTGCCCCCCCCCCATCTCATCATGTTTTCCCAGTTGCTGTTGTTGCCCCCTGACAACTGTCTGGTCATATTTTGCCTCTGCCTGCTCATCTAGCCGCAGCAATTGGTTGCCGGATTCCACCTTTAAAGGGGACCTATTATGCTCTTCCATATTTTGTGTCTCATTATAGTGTTACATTGTTGGATCATCATATTAAACGCAGCCGAAGTTTCACATAATGAGGCAAACATATGTAGAAGTAACCTCCGTCGGCAAAAGCCTCAGGTTTCAGACCATTTTGAAAACTGTTGCCAACGGTTTTTTCTACTTTGGCAACAACATGATGTCACAGTGTGCTGGATTTCTTTATAAGGTCATCTGCTCCAAGCACACTACTGCAAGCGTTTACAGTATGTAGCCAACACTGCTAAATGAAGCTACATGCTAACATCAGGGACAACAATCGCAGATAATATTTCTGCTGGAAGAAGCTTTAATTGGTGATTTTTCAGGGTGGATAGTTCCGCTGTTCTCTGTTAAGCTGCTTTCACGCAGCAATTGCCTACCTGCAAGAGTGTTTCCCCCCAAAAGCAAAGTGTTTTTAAAAGCGGCTGCTGCCACACTGGCAGAAGTGCAAGCTAGCTTGTAGCTGCAAAGTGTCGCAAGACAATGGAAGTCACCGACTACGAAGTCACTACTACTGCAGCAATTGCAAGAAGTTCAACACAGTGAACTCAGTGCAGCAGAGCAAAATCAGTTTGCGTGCATGTAGGCTGTATCACTACATACCGCTACCGCCGTTTTGGAAACTGCTTGCCCTCTGCCGCCTTCCCCTCATTAACCCCTTGAAACCTGGAGCAACATCACTCTTCTTGTGCTGCTTTCAGATGCCTTTTGCAAGTATTTAAACATTTGAACCCTGAGCAGATTGGTGCAATTCCTTTTAAAAACAGAGGAAACATAGGAAATGTCCCACAAATTGCAAAAAAATAATAGATTTAGATTTCTTTTTATATGGGGAAAAAAAGCTCAGGAAAAGCTATATTTATAATTATTTATAATTATTTTTAGTTTTTATTTTAAAATTTAAAATTATGGTACAGAGAATTTATAATTTTTTATTTTATTTTCCTTTTTTTTTTTAAATTTATTTATTTATTATTTTTTTTTTTTACCAATTTTCTTGCTTTAAATTTTCTCTTTTACTAATTTTTTTGCAACATGTTTTGGGCCATTTCCTCCTATGTTGCTCATTGCCTTCTTCTCATGTTTTTGTAAGAAATCAAGCTACTCAGGTTTCAAAGTGTTAAAAAGGCTGGAGATGCCGAGCTACCACGCAGTGGTGTGAAAGCCCCTTTACAGTCATTCCCTGACTGCAATGATGGTGCAGAGATGCCAAGATATGGAAGACCCAAAAACGCCTATCAGGAAGAGCAGACAAACTTTTCGGGAGGAGGGCTTGAAGAGGCAGGTGCTAAACACTGCATTTTTAGACAGAGGGTGAATACAGGTGTTCCTGTACAGACTGTATGAGTTAAATAATTTTTTGAAAATTAAAGTGTGTAAACATGTTCTAGTAGAAACCTGAAATTCAAGTATGAACCTGAATATAGGTCCTCTCTGATGGCAGGAGTTGCTGGGATGGACCTCAACGCTCCTTTACATTAAATAATTGGAAGCTAAACTATGAACTGCTGGAAATGGGGCATCAGTATATTATAAAGATACATGGGGCACGGACACGGTGCATCATGTAGGTGGGGCAGAGTCTGGCTCTCACCTGCTAGACAGACTCCGTTTTTGCAGCGTGTGGTTGCTGCCAGCTTACTGTGTGTGTGCTGAGTTTTGCCAGGTGATAATGCAGTTGTTTATGAAGGGTACAGATGTGTTGGCTATATTAACTGGTACTGAATTAATTCCATGGATCGTTTTACCAACAGGATGCATTGATTTGACTGATTTATTTTAATGTGAACTGTAAAACCAAACCACATTTAAGGTTGCTCTGCTGCATCACACTGCCTCTGGTACAATGAGAAATCATTTTAAAGACGTTTTAAAGAGATAATACTTTTTTTAAATACAGTTCTATGTAGTTTTTCCATGTTTTAGGGCCATGGAGCTGTGCGTAGAGAAGACAATACAGACCCGCTGCGTTAAATTAATACTTAGCACTGTGGTGTCCGCGTGGGCAAGCATGGCTTCTGTGTTCAGTTTGGCAACTTCACTGGATTATAATGGACATGCTCTGCTGTGGGCGTGCTGCAGCACACGTGTCACACTGTGACCGTGTCCCATGTTTTTGCCGTTGTAATGTTAAAGGTTGAGAGATTTTGAGTCCTCTGGCAAAGCCCCAGTACAGTGGGAATGAATGACCTCAACTCCCTCGACTCAGACATCTGTTACATCATGAAAATAACCTTGACGATACAACCTGTCGCTTATTAATAGGTTAAAAAACTAAAACTAGTGCATGGTCCACCTATAGGTCACAGATGGAGTTATGGATTCATGTGAATTTGTTCGTAGCTCGTATCACTGAACATTTTCATTTCAAAAGGACTCAGATATTACTGCATGACGAGATATCACTTCTGGTAATTGGTAAAATATCTCTGTGATTTGGATGAACCTACACTTTAAAAGCAGCTAAGCAGCTCTTGATCACTCTGTAATGATCAAGTGAGCGATATTTGCAGAGAAGAAAAACACTGCGTCTATTTGCACTAAAATGGCGTGCAGCTAATCCCCCCATGGTGGTTATGATGTTTATAATCTTTGCTAATTAAAGATAATGTTGAATCTGTCAGACATCATAAATGTTGGGTTCATAAAAGTAAAAATCATTTGAGGGTGTGAATAAAAATTAATTAGCGAGAGGCAGATCAGTGGACTCACCATCAAGAGACAGATAAAGATTTTAAGTGCATGTGCTTGTGTTTGTGCCGTTAATAAAGCGAGGTTTAAGCGTGTGGATCAAGGCACACTCTGCGCTCCATGAAACCCAGTCCACACTCTTTTAAACAGCATGACCTCATAAACCACAAAGACCAGTTTAACTGTCCAACAAAAGCAATGAAACTTCCATAAACATTATCAGGGCCTGTTACAGCGGGCTGCTAAGAGGCCCTTGGAAGAAAAGAATCATGTAAATATCTCCCGCTGCACGCCAGCACAGTGCAAGTTAGCAAACTCTCAGCTTGCACATTAGATTATAAATCTTCCTACGATCCCACAAGATGGTTTGATGACTGAGCGAGCCCGACAAATCATGGCATATGGACCGGAGAAGGCTTTAAGGGTTTCTCAGATTTTATGAGGGTGAAATTAGATCATTCATCAGCCTCAGAAATGAGGAGGCTATGCCTCTTTGAACGCTGCCCAACATGAAACCTAAAATATTAGATGACAGTCTCCTGAGCTTGGGAGAATATTAAAAAAGCTTTACTTCCCTGATTACAACATTACACATCGATGGTTATGCAATTGCTATTTCACACATTCCTGCCTCCACATCACGTTGGGCTTGGAGGATAAACATGACTTCCTGTAAACACGAATCATGATTACATTAAGCTGAATATCTAAGGTTGATGATGTGGCGTATTATGAAAGCTGTTCCTACATCAAAGCACATTTTATGCTTATGTACACTTTCTATAAATATAATGCACACATATTACTGCCATAATGAACATAATAGGGCTTTTCTGGTGACTGTACTGTACTAAAAGGTATGTTTTAAAGGAATATTCCATCTATTCAGCGTTGTCATGGTTCTGTTTTTTCCTAGTTTTCCTGTTTTGTTTTTTAGGTCACTTTCCCCGTTTGTTATATCTAATTGTACTTTCTCTGTTTCCCGCCTGTTTTCTCACACTCCTGCTCTGCATCAGCCTCATTAGTCCTTCCCTGTTCCACAGTTTTCCCTGCACACCTGTCGCGCATTAGTCTCGTTTGCTCTGCCCCAGTTCTACTTACCATATTCTCATTGTCTCCATTGTTAGCCGATCCTTGTGTTTCCCTCCTTTTGCCAGTGCCCAGCTACTCCAGCTGTGTCTGGTTCTTGTGATTAGCTCATTGTGTACATATACCTGTGTCTTTTCCTTTGTTCTTGTTAGTTTGTGGTACAAGTGGGGGGGAGGACAAAATATGTGACACATGGGTGCCAAGTATCGATTTATATATTATATAAATTGCTAATATTGCAAATACAAATTAAACTTTTGGTAGCCTACTAGAATAATAAAATCAGCTACTTTTTCAGTCTACTATATATGATTTGCTGCAATAAAAAATGACTGAAGAAAACTTTATCTTATTAGATAAAAACAGACAGATGACAGATGACAAAGTTTTCCTTTGGAAAAACTAAATAAATTGCAATATGTCATATGTTATTGCAAAACTCAGCACACTGCAGTACATTTAAAATTGTTATAATATTGTATCATGCCTTGAAAATTGTGATAATATGTCGTGGGGCTTCTGGTGATTCCCACTCCCAGTTTGTGGTCATTGTCTCTCTGCAGTTTTTGTTTTGCTCCTCGTGTTTTCAAACCAGCCAGCTCTGTTTCTCTTGTTCCTGAGTTGGGTGAATTAAATTCTTTATTTCTGCAAGTTCCTGTTGTCTTGTTGTTGCTACTGCACATGGGTTCACCTGCCTGCAGAAGCACAACAAGTAAGCCAGCTGCACTTCCATAAAATTCATGGACATGAGAGAGACAGATTAAAATAAGGAGTTTTCAAAATGAATGAAACAGTAGCCCAGAAAATCCTGAATTTAAGTCCAAAATATATGTAAGGTCCAAACCACTGGATCCTTCACTTCCCATAATGCTGCTCAGTGACATCTTTCACTGGAGCCTCCATGCTGGGTATATGTTCATGTCTTTTAAAGTTCAAACCAGTTTGTACTGCAGGCTGTCTGTTTATGTCTTGAGCTGATTTAAAATAGATAAAAAATAACCCTGATTACATTTAAAATTCTAACAATGACATAAGACATTTTCAATCAATCAATCAATTTTATTTATAAAACCAATATCACAAATCACAATTTGCCTCACAGGGCTTTACAGCATACGATAACCCTCTGTCCTTAGGACCCTCACAGCGGATCAGGAAAAACTCCCCAAAAAAACTTTAACAGGTAAAAAAATGGTAGAAATCTCAGGAAGAGCAACTGAGGAGGGATCCCTCTTCCAGGACGGACAGACGTGCAATAGATGTCATCTGTAACATGATTACACATATATCACACATGTTAGGCATTTTAAAACTGATTCTCATATTTCTTTACTGAACTCTTTTTAGATAGAACTTAATTCAAGATTTAAGAGGCTTTATTGTCAGTTCCACACTTAGGTAACAGACGTACAGAGAATCAAAGCAAAGCTTCACTCTGGAGTGACCCATGGTGCAGACAGTGCAAAAGGATAAAAATAAATAAGCGAGTCAAAGAGAATAGCAGAGGTAATACAAAAATAAAAATATATGAGCAATCAAGTCGTGCAAATATGCAACAACTTGAATAGCAGCTTGCATACCAGACAAGGACAGTAAATGGTTAATGAGTGTATGAGGTAGTTCTGGTCGTCTGAATACAAATGTTTGCGTACA
This sequence comes from Epinephelus fuscoguttatus, assembly GCF_011397635.1. Classification (NCBI taxonomy): domain Eukaryota; kingdom Metazoa; phylum Chordata; class Actinopteri; order Perciformes; family Serranidae; genus Epinephelus; species Epinephelus fuscoguttatus. The sequence continues at coordinate 30,974,958 of NC_064772.1, read as the reverse complement.
ATCAAAATCGATACTAATTTATTGCCACAAACAATTGGTTCTATTACAGAACAGGCCGTTTAGGACCCACATGTCAGTGGTGTAGCTTAAGGTATATGCAGGTATACAATATATACACCTACCTCTTTTTCTGGACTTTATAGTGTACCCAGTATGCACTGGAATATACAGGAAAGTAACCTACCCATGTGCCTTCACCTCACAAACCACCACTGTACCACAGCACATATGGCAGAGTGAAGATTCAGATGACCGACTGGTTCTAATACCACCTGATATAGAATTGATTGCCTCTGGACAAAAAATAAATGAATAGACAGATAAAATGTAATGGATGGTATTCAGCACACTCCCCTATAACTCCATATCTGGTACCAGACCATAATGTAGGAAGATAGAGCTGGGTTGAATACAACATGTGATCTTAGTATTTGTAAAATCCTGGCTTTGTCTCTGGCTCTGCGATTGTCTTTCTTGTTTAATTATAGATTTATACTCAATATGACTCCTTTCATGATATCATGTGGCAGTTTTGATCTTCATCACCAGGTGGCACTGTCAGTCAAATAAAGCTCAGCACATGGGAGCATCTGCAGAGTGCACAGTGGAGTGAAGGGTCAGTGCATTCGATTGACATGTCAGTCATTACGAATAACATTCTGGTGCAGTGAAATGACTGTAATGGACGGTAATCAAGTCACACAGGTGCTCTGTCAACATACATGTGGACATATTTATCTCTGGGACTGATCATCTCCCTGTTGATATTGTGCACAGTGAAGGATCTTTGGTCTCTCCGTCCATGTATTCCATGATTCAGAAAGGTTAGCGGTGCACAGTGTCAGTTTGTCAGCTTGGAAAATTAATTAGCCCTCGAGGGCCATTTCAGTGCCAGTACAGCGCCATTCTCAGTGTTCAGCAGAGCTCCAGAAGGTTCCATGTGGATTTGACTATTTGACGTTCACTGAGGCTTAGAGGTCTGGCCGCTGTTCAAGACACAGAGTATGTATCAACACCAGAATTTGGTGCATTGCTGGACAATGACTCGCCCATTCCTCTGCGGGGAACACAAGAGCGGATCTTTTGTCTGTTCTCTCCCTAACCCCTTCCATTCTGGACAGCTCTTCCTGCTCGGCCTCACATCTCAGAGCAGCTAAATTGATGTGCCCCAGCAGCCATACAAGCAGACAGGTTGTACTTGAGCAGAGTGGGCCACATGCTGCTCGGAGACTCGGCTTTGAACTTGTACAGTGGCTCCTCTGTAGCGGAAAGAGCTGCGTTATAAAAGTGAAGGATACAGCGTGCAGGATTTTTATTACAGTTTGCTGCAACAACATGCAGGGAGAATGAAATACTACGTCCAGCAGGTGTAATATCTAACATGAACACCCACCTTTAATCATCAATGTGTATGGATTTTTTTTTCCATACACAGACACTAACAATAAGCCGCTCTTTCTGCAAAAAAATATCCCTCCCAGACACTTTACCTATTACAGATTGCTCTCAGTGAGACAAGATAAAAAGTAGGAAACAAAAAAAATGTCTGACCAGTTGCTGTTTAACTCATGAATGACATTTGTTTGAATCAGATTGCTGGAAGACATTTACATAGCGAAGGAAATTGCTGGGAAATGTCACAAAGAATTAAAGTGTTTTGATAGGGCACTGAGAAATGCAGCTTTTTTTGTACTCTCTGGCATCTTGGCATTTTGAGGCTTGAAAGTCAAATGGATTTCATTGATTTGTCTTCATGCTGGATGTTCCCCCGGCCGCTCCGCTCGCTTTAGTGACTCTTATTGTTGCGTCTGCCAAATGGGCTTTTTGTGACGGCGGAGGAGAGGAGAAGGCTGTCTGCTTCGGAGGGGCACACATGGAGCAGCTGGTCGAGTCTCACTCTCCAAACAGCTAACGAGTTTATACCAATACACCGACTATCTTCTTTCTGGTTATGAAATTCACATCTCATGGGCCATCTCAGAGGCACCAAAGCTTTAGCTCCATTAGGGGGCACTAGATTATAATGAAACACTTTGGAGCCTGAGGTAGAAGCAGAAAAAAAGCCAGTTGGTGTGTGCACCTTGTGGTTAACTGTTGCAAAGATGCAAAAATTGAATATCAAAATATTTCAGTGCTGACCTTCATTTACACCTTTTTAGAGCTCAATCAGCTGGAGTCTATCCTTCAGAAACTTTTGATTTTTGGCACCACTCTGGGTGGAAATGTACAGCCCAAATAAAACAAAAACAAAAAAAAAGACCCCTGCTGGTTGGGTGTAGAGATATTTGAAAAGCCTATATAAATTTCCCTGAACAACAGAGTCCTTTCAGATGCTTAACAAAACGATATTCACCAGGGATTCGTAAAACACCAGATTTTCTCCTTCACACTTCATTATGCCTCCTACTGAAAGAACAGTGCTGCTTGTAAAATATATATCTTGGCTAATGCATGCTATGTGCTAATTTGTCCAAATTGATATTTGGCAGATTTCGAGAAAAATGTCTTGTATCTCAGAAAAAGAAAAAAAAAATAAACCCACAGCTCCGACTGGATTTTTCTCTCCAGGCTGGAGAGCTGCATGAATAATCAGGTTGCTCCACAGAAATAAGAAAGTCTCTAACAAGAGGAAGGAGATGTGATGCGGAGCACAATCCTCAGGTAGGATTTGACCCAATTGTCTGTGATGCATCTCCATTTAAATGCCATCTGACGTCTTTCTGTTTTACACCGCGGCCATTAAAGTGGGATGAGGTCTGTGGGTAAATGTCTTCGCCGGACGTCTCGTCATTATTCCTACATTTATTAAATTAGGATGATTTATGACTGGTTTGTATGGAGCACAGTATATTACCTAAATGACTATTTAACTGAACACAGGAATTTCATTAACTTCTGACCTCCCAAGTACAGATTGTATTGCATCAGTGCAGCCGGAGGAAGGCAACTGCTGGACTTGTTCATGACTTCAGTACAACTTCCTCTTATGGGACTCTATTTTTGGATGATGTGGTGCAATATTTGAGTCTTTGTTGCTGTTCATACTGTGTGTGTGTGTGTGTGTGTGTGTGTGTGTGTGTGTGTGTGTGTGTGTGTGTGTTAAAGTGTCATGCTCTGCAGAGTCCGGGCCCACTGGAAATTAAACCATGTACTTTTAAAAATGACTTTAGAGTTTCATTATTTAACTTTCACACTGTAATTCTTAAACAAAAGAAATAGGGGACTTCTTGGGAACTAGTTTCAGACCACTACTGAGTATTTACAGCCGCAGGATGCCTTCATTGGTGCGTAACACAGTCAAAGGAAAAAAAACTGGCATTGTACATTTATGCAAACCATGGATATGTTACATTTGGAAACCCAGCAGTGGTGAAAAACAAAACAAAAAACACCCATGTTTGGTTTCTAAAAAGCTGCTGGAACAGCCAATGGCTCGCTGAAACACAACCAGCGTTGTCTGTTGATCTCAGAGAGTCGGCTGCCAACCTGGTCTCACTCTGAAGTCGTAGAAATCCAGCGCTTGGGCAGCGACTTGCGGTGTCAGATGATAAAAGCTGTCCTTTTATGCCGGAATGATACACGGCTGGTCGCTGGTTTAGTTTAATGTTGCCCTGCAGATTCAGGGCGAAATGCAGCGAGAACAGAACAAACTAACTGTTAACAGCTACTTTTAAATATCATACAGTGGCTCACACACAATGCAATACATCACCCCGTCCATGCAACCTGGTCTCACTCTGAAGTCATCCAAATCCGGCGCTTGGTCGGTGACTTTCGGCATCAGACACTGAGTGCGTTTACATGGACAGTTTAATTCCCTTTTCATTCGGAATGAAAGTTCATTCCTATTAAAAGTGATCTTGTAAACACCTAATTCGGAATGAAAATGGCCAATGCGATAAAAAATTCATTCCGATGTAAGGGGCTGGAATATTCCGTTTCTAATTCTGAATGAAAGAATTGCACTTGTATACACTCATTCCTCTTTAAGTTCATTCCGGTCTTTTTGCGCATGCTCGTTTCCTTGCCCTTCTGGCGCAATGACATATATAGCACACACGACTAGTTGCACTCACCGGTTTCTATTCGCCAAAGCACAGTCTTCTATGGTTGTTGTCGTCCTGCTGCTTCAAGAATATAAACAAAACAAGCCCAAAAAAGGCACTAAGAACGGCATCGTCAAGCATCTTGTTATCCAGAGCGAGGACTACAGTGTTTTCTTCTGGTAAACATAAACACGTAACATCCGCCCCGCCCCCTATCCAATCAGAAACGTTCCCTGCCCCAAACCTTGTGGACTCGAATACAGGCGATTAAACTGGTTTCCCACGTAAACCCTCATTCGGAATGAATATCTCCCATGTAAACTACCTGGGAAAACTTTAATTTCGAATGATTTCATTCAGATTTATTTCATTCTGAATTAGAAGCCATCATGTAACCACACCCACTGACGAAAATAGCTGTCCTGTCATGTCGGCATGATATGCGGTCTGGCGGCTTCAGGGGTAAACACTGTGGGGCAAGAAGGAAAGTCAAGGCGGTGAAACTCCGAGTAGGGCAGGTGGATGGGTCCAACAAACATTGGCTTCCCCCCGGGAGAGCGGCATTCGTGTCCTGTAAGATTATATAGCCAACCTAACCACATGTTTTTTCTTACCTAAACCCGAACATGTGCATTAGTTGTTTGAGTGTATTTTGAAAGAAGACAATGCATGTAACAGGCAGAACTTGACACGGCGCCCCAGAAAAGTCAACAACCAAAGCACCCAGGGTTGCTTTCATGTCGTATCTGGAAGTGAAAGGTCCCTGACCAAAGGTCGATATGTGACGAGGTCGTAGGGAGATGTGTTGCGCCTGTAGTGGACTGCAGCTTGGCAGGTGTCTAAGTTACACTTCCATCATCCCCTCCACCTCCTGATGACAAAGTCAGCTCATATACCGTAGAAGCACTGATATGATGCATTTGAAATGTGCAAATGTTACTTACTTGTGGGTTGCAGAAATGTACAGTGCCAATTTCCCTCTAGTGACTGGGCTGGAGTCCAGAGTGGGACACGATCCAAAACGGAGCCATGAAAAAACCCTTCCCTAACCCTGTGTGCGTAAACTCATTTTCAAACAAGGCAGACCTGATCTGAGGGAGACGGGGGCATAGTCAGACCTGATCTGAACAGCCCCGGAGATAATTAAGACCAGATTCAAAATATGGTTGACCTGAGCGGACCCTAGAAAGAGAACACCAGCAGCAGCATGATGATCGATCAATTAAGAAGCAGCTGCAGTGGAAAAAGAGCAGCAACATAATAATAATGAATGAGAATGAATGTTTGTAGAGACTAATTCCAAAACTAATTCGTTTATATGCTTCAAAGACCAAATAATAGATATAATTGAAAGCAGTTATTATGACATGCCACATGATCAGAGCAGATATGCTCTGATCCATTATGGTTCCACTCAGGTTTTGACACACCGTATCTGACCTGATTAGACTGAGTATAATTTGGACCCAGTCCAAGTCAGCTCCCACGGTGGGTCTCTTTTCCTCAGAACTGAGTGGATCTGTGAAGTCTCAAGATAAACTACAGTGGCCACGCTCATGGTAATCAAGGAACATGTCACAAGCGCTGCAGTGTAGCTTACTAATGTGTGTTTAATAGCTGCACACATATCACACTGTGCCTACACAGGCAGCACCTGTTAATAACATAAATTTATTTCTGGTTTGGGTCCTTTTATAGGGTTTATTAACAATCAAAAAAAGTAGAAAATCTCCAGACAAATAGACTAGTTGTGATACCTATACCTTTGTAATTAATTCACACATAAAATATCGTAGATTTATTACGTCTTTTGACTGTTTAATTGCTTTCAAGATAAGGAGACATCATGTTTCTGGCTTTATTGTTTTTGATGAATGATGAATCTAATACGGTGGTGCATACGTTACATTTATATTCATGTAATTCATATGTAACTGATTGTTACATAAGCAGTCTGTGAATTTTCCACAGGGAACTACCCATTGGTTCGACAGCCCATTGTTCCGACCATATTAAACTCATTGTTCCGAAGTCCGTTCCGAAATCATCATGATGCCCTGTGGTTAAGGTCTGGTTAGGTTTAGGCACAAAAACCACTTGGTTAGGGTCAGGAAAAGATCATGGTGTGGGTTAAAATGAAAAAGAAAGTGACAAACACATAAGCCGTGAGCCTGCTCCGCATCAAGCCGGTCGCGGCGCACCATACACCCGCCGCAAACCGTTCAGCACCGCGGACAGTCGGACTAATGGGATGTCGAACCAATGACATGGACCCAGTTCCACCTACATCCTGAGTGTGGAACAGTGGGTAGTAAAAGGTTAAAGATGTTATTGAGATGATTCAAGAAAAATCTAGGTTAGCATTTAGCTAGCTATGTTGGGTTAAGAGAGAGACAGTTAAGGTAGGGTTAGGGTAAGTTAAGCCCAGTTCAGACCAAAGAATCAAGATGAGATGAGTTGAAACATGCAGCTGCTTGCATTGTGGTGATCTGCAACGTTCTTAAAACCTGCAGGTTCACACCAATGCAACTAGATGAGATGGTGAATCATCTCTATGCAACAACTCTCTGTACTTAGGTTGTGATTTCCATTTTTTCAGGCTTATTTTGTGGCTGAATATAATTTGTAGCTTCTTAATATATGAATGAGGATAGTGATAGTGAGATACTGGCTACAGACGCATTTGTAGTGGTGATGAAACTGGAAAAACATACAAAACTAGCATCACATGGACTGTATACAAGATGCTACAAAAATTTAAATAACCAGCACTCATCAGTCAATGAGAGTGCGTGTGAAGGGGCACAAGCACATACAGCAAGCAGCAGCATCGACACACCTTGAGGACAGAAACAGAGGGCTCAGTGGGGACGAAGCACCTGCTGCAGCAAGCGAACACGCTGTCTGCGGTCATTTTGACTTGACCAGCAGACTTCACTACAAACCAACTGGCTATTGAAACAGGTGACAAGCATTACGTACAAATGGTGCGTTCGTTTTGTCCTCGGAGGTCGGAAATTCCCAGTTCCCAGTCAGAAGTTTAAACTCAAATGCCCCCTGAGATCGTATATTTCCAACTCAGAAACTCAACCGCATCAACCCCGACTTACGAATTCAAGATGGCTGCTGGTCACATACATATCTACATCTTATTTGTTTTACATTACATTTTCTGCGGCGTTCATCAGTTGGAGTGCATGGTGGTTCTGAAGCTGTCTATACTCCGAAAGTGCAAGGGCAACAAAAGCTTTCTTGTGGGCATCCATGTTTTTTTCCGACTTGTCCACCGTTGTCAACTAGAATGCAGAAACTGTTGTCAACTCGGAGGTGACGTCATTCCCACTTCTGACTTCCGACCTCCGAGTACAAAACGAATGCAGCATAAAACCAGCTGCCAGCCATTTGAACAGCTGAACTGCAGGTGACACCATCAACCAGTCGAGCTCAGACCGGCCAGTTCACACCACTGCAACTTTTCTCTGCAACGTTCTAACATGGTTTCGTCTTGTGGCAAACCATTGGTCTGAAGTGGGCTTAAGGGTAACATCTTGCTCCTTATAAGTGAATCACATCTTCATGTATGATGAATTGGAATGGATTATTGCAAAACTGGGCTTAACCAACAATGTGTCATCAGAAAGACGCTGGACTCTTGCATACGACAGGTCTTAAATTGCAGTTGGAATGAAATCATGTTGACAATGTTTAAAAGGTCTAGAGATGTTAGAATTTCATTTTTTTTTTAAGTTAACATTTTGACATTTTGCAGACGTTGGGTTTTCATGCCTCACAACTAAATATCGTTATTTTACAACAAGATTACCTTGGCGTAAGACACTGGATTTTGGATACTTGATAACGCAAGATAGAACCAAGAAAACGTCAACATCATGTGTTGTCAGTGTTCTATGTTGAATTGACATCAGCTTTAGACGTTGGTCGCCCAACGTCACAACCTAAATTCAACCAAAAATCAATGTCTAATGACGTTAGGAAGATAACTGCAACGTCATGCTTGGATGCAGTTTGTAGGAGCGTGTCAAGAAGGCTTGAAACAGGATGTGGCTGCACATGTCTCACAACGTTAGATCTGTAGGAAAATTGACTCGGATGCTTCATGGCACAAACGGCATTGATTTATAGCACAAGACAAGAGGAGGTCTGTTCTTCTATCTTAAATTAAGCAGGTATCTGCACACATAGTTCTGCAACAGGCTTTATAGGGAATATGGTCTTTTATTTTGAAATACACAAGCATAAAATAGGGGTTACAAATCAATTTGACCGCTATTTCATTTTGTTGACAAACATTCTACTGATGTTTACAGATATTACATGTAGCATCTTGGCCCCTGCGATTATGCATACCTGGCTACGTGCGGTGCATATGAAAAAGAAAATGAAATCCAGTGCGGCTACATACATGAGGCAATACTTTATGGATATGTATTGGTGTCCTCCTGTACCTCTGTGACTTCCCTCAGAAGTCTGTCTTGAAGGAGCAGCAGATTCATAAGATGAATAGAAAGAACTTCACATGCTGAGATGCATACATGAATGAGAATGTCCCCCACACCGACCGTACATAATCAGCCAGCCATGTTGCTTGATTGTTCTCAGCAGAGCCTCCGCTGAATTCAAAGCATCCTTTTAAAATCCATGGAATTCACCTGGGAAGGGAGTGGGGGAAAGAAAATATTTCCAGCCCACATTACCTGGAGAGTCATTTTTCAGCCAGGCTGCGTGAGATTTGGTTAAGCTTGCCCGCGTCTCCCGCCGTGCCCCGAGGTCATGTCAGATGGACAGGTTGGCTAGATATGTAAAACTATTCCACAGATCCTGAGCCTGGGGTTAAAGGGAGAGGGGGTCAGGCATGAACTCGCCTCCTCTCTCGGGGTGACACAAGTCTGTAAATGGCATTAGCTCGGAATATATATCACATCGCTGTTGCCCTTTTCTTTGCCCATGCAGAGGTTATGCTGCAGCTCAATTCAAGACCAATGTGAGGTGCATTAATTATGAGCTCTGAAACCAGACTGAATATGAACTATGTATGTGAATGAAATATGTATCGGTGTGCTTTAAGTACACATGACTTTGCCGTCAGTCTCTTACTCCTTCAGCTTTCAGCTCCCTCCACCCCACTGCGCGGGTTGACAGGGCTGTTCATTCCACTTGGGATAATGATGTGGATGTCATGAATTGTATTGGCAGCTGCCAATGTCGATACAGCATTATGGAATGAACCAGTGTTTCACACAGTATCTTAATCTGATTTACAAGGCTCCCTGCTTCCTGGGCAGCCAGGATGCTGCAGGGTCGGCCAAAGTCGAGGAAACAAAGTAAATATAACGGACAGGATGCCCTTCTGCCGCACATGAGGAAAGGTATTCAACACGGACAGGACAGGAGAGAGGTGGTGTGATTCAAGATAAAGACAGTGGTGAATTATAACACAAACACTGGCTTGGGTTCTTTTTAGCCAGCATTTGGTTTGCTACAGCTTCCCCTATACATCCAATATTCAACAGACACCCAGTGCTGAACCTAGCACATTCGACACCCTAGGACCCCCCTCCCCGAATTCAAGTTTAAGCTACCATGGTGTTACGCTACTATGCTAAACCTGGCTTGTGAAACCTCATCAACCAAGGCTAGCAAGCCTGTAACGTAGTGCCTTTCCGTGTTGCATCAATGTGAGAAATGTACCTGGACTTCCCTGAGTGAGCGTGACCTTTCCTATCTGGGGGGTGTGTGTGATTGACTTAAGGCCAGGCCACTGCTCTTACTCCTCGCTACCAGCTTGCCCGGACTGGGCTCGCTCTTCTTCCTGGTTGTTCAGAGTGAATGTGCATCTACATGGATAATTCGTGGTGGTGCATCAAACGCTTTCTCACTTTCTTTTTGTCTGCAGAATGTTTTGCCTCCACAGTCTTCCTTGTGGCATGCCTGCTCAGCTCAAAGACCTCTCCTACCTTCCCTCCAGGCACGGCTAATATCGGCTAATAAGTCAATACCACCAACCCCCCCAAGTGTGACATCAGTGGTGACCCTGCCTCCTAACAGCTGCCTTAACCACACCCAAACCTAGAGGCATGTCAGGGGGCAACCGCATTACCAAAGCACTATTTTGAAGTGTGCGAATCGTCACAGACCTATTAATGACTCTAAACCAAAGAAGTTAACTACAGCACTTATAATGTGGTGGAAAGTGACTGCAGACTAGTTAACATCGTGGAAGACTTGTTCTAAGGGTTGGCGTGTTGTGACCAGTCAAATGCCTCCCTATGAAACACAAGCCCCTTTTACACTGCCAGATTTTCCGTGAATGTTGGGCTGTTTTGCCGGCAAGCTGCGAGCGTTTAGACACACAGAGCCAGACTGGCAAGTTGATCCGAGGTGCCCAATTTTCCGCTTCGTAGGGTAGACATATTGATGGAACCCTTTTAGTTTAAGAAGACCGAGGCAGCCTTCCGCAACGGGAGGGGCTGTTGATGACTTGTGGGAGGAGCTGTTGATGACGCCGCACGTGCGACCCACTGGCGGTGGATAAACAGGAAACAGCTGATAGCAGGAATTAGCAGCTAGTAGCAAGAGGGAAACACAAACCTGACAGACACTGTAAAGATGAGCAACTGGGGAGACAAGGAATTGTGCGGCCTCCTTGTCCTCGCAAACGAAGAGGCCATTAACCGTCAGATGACGGGGACGGTGAAGAACGGGCCAATTTACGAGAGAATCTCCGAAGGACTGACCAGCCGCGGCTTCCCTCCCACGTCACTGTTTACGTCACACGCTGAGCTACACGTTTTTGTTACTTGCTCACGCCCCCCATTGCCCCGAAAAAGGCACATTCTGTATAAACAAAAGTAGGCAGGCGGCATTTTGCTGTACTCCCTGATTTTGTTTTTATACTGCCAATGCTGAAATGCAAATTTGCACATTCCTATTTAAAAAGGACTGCAGAAAGCAACTAAACTGGAACTCCTGAAATGTGAAAATACTGTTGCATTTACTGTGGATCATTGGACGATAGTGAGTAATCAAAACTATATCAGAGTAACTGCACTTTCTCAACTGGAACAGTGTAATCTTTCAAAAAAGAAAACACTATCACAGAATCAGCACTTTGAAGTTGTCTCCTACCTCTAAGTTATGGTTTCAAGACCACACTGTTGTAGCAGTGCAGCACTGATTTGAAGACATAAATCTAAAACTCAAGATCATAAAGTAAATCTCTTTAAGTTCATTTGATTCCAAATCAAGACACTTTGGTAAGAAGTGCTTTACCTTGTTAATATGCACTTCAAAACCCTGAGATCACAAATATGATTAATCACAATTATCTATTGAAATTCGCAGATTAATCACAATCTTGTATATTTATTTTATTTATTTATTACGAACAGGAACGGGACCTCATTTGGTCACAAACAACTGAGTCTCTTGTTCCTGTCATTTGTTTGATGATTTTGGCCATTACAGACTAAAGTTACCGCCCTTATCATCTTATGTTAGACATTATTGTTGCCATCTTCATGTACATAACCTCTCTTCTTCACCTTGGGATGTTTGTATTCTCCAGGTCTTGCGCGAGTTGCACGATAGAAACATCATCAACACTAACTCGCTTGCTGTGAATTCTCCGGACAATGACCTGCTCTATTGAAAATCGGACATTACATGGACTTTGTACGAGGGAGCTGGCAAGGTAAAGTCTGTTCAGTGTCTGATCCGACTGATTTGGATGCTTGCTTTCTTACATATAGCTTCTCTGTGTAGTGTCTGGATAACTGCAGGTTTGTGGTGAATGACTGAAAGGGGCAGTTATTATGAAGAGAATACAGTAATGGCAAATTTGCACATTTCATCTTTTGTTTGTACCATACCCCTGATGGCTTTTGCCTTCTCATTTTGTCTAATTCTTAAACAACACTTCACCATTTCCTTTATGTTTGATAATTTTTAAGGGGGTGATTTCGGTGCCTGCCCCCCCTCCCCCTCCAGATGCAGCCTGTGTCGCCCATGGAAAGATCAGCCACTGCAGTCACCTGTGAAACTGAGTGATCTGCTGCACATTCTTGCAGGAAGTAGTCTTCCATTGTACAACACATACAAAGGGCTGAGACACGGCTTTTACAACCGCATTGTATTGCTCCTGCTGGCACTGCGCTGTGCTGTGCATCAATCCCATGCAAATGGCCCCGCTTTTTTTTCTTTTTTTTGTCTTGAAAGCACACCCAAACACTCCACACCTCATACATATACACGCATAAACACACACAGCAGCACTTCCCCCAGCATCCCTTTACGTGATATCATTAGCTATAAGCAATTGCCTGACAAGCGAAAGGCAGAGTGCCAGTTTCTCTCTCTCGCTCTTTTTTTTTTTGCAGCACATAAATCTAAAGACCACATATGCCGTTGTCTTTTACGTAATTATTCCCCCAAACATGTCTCTTTCTTTCTCTCGCTGCATGCCTTGAATCAATTAGTACAGGAGCGTTTAAGCTGCGGTACGTCGCCTTTCCGTCTGTTTTTAGATAACTAGGGAGCTTTTAATTTTGGACCACTTTGCAAGTGTGAAATGTAAAGGAGCTGACAGGCAGGGAATGTCTGTTATTTACAAGTATAGCACGGTGGAGGTAGTTTAGTATGCAGGCCACTGCATCTGTAACAATACAATTTCCTTTCAGCAACAGGGTGATTTCCTCTTCAGGGAGCCAGTGTTGGCACGGAAGAAAAACCCACACTGAGTCTTAAGGTTAGCTCTTGGAGGCTTTTAAATCGGGCACTGTGTCCAATGTGACGCCAGGCTTCACATCAGATGAGACAATACAGCGTGATTGTCGGTTTATTGGAACTCACACACGCGGGGACACACATATGGACGCTCATACAGAATGAAGTGTAGGATGTCTCACCACAGCTTCTCTCTTTTATCTTTATTTAGCCAGTCAGTGTTTGAGGGCGATGGGGAGTGTGGGAGACACCAGAGAGAGCACTGTGCAGGGGTTTGATCCCCGGACACTGGGGTTACATGCGATTACAGAAGCAAGGATCTTAATGAATACACAATCTTTGGGCAGCTTTCACCGCTGCTCTCTTCGGTGTGCAGGAAATTCTCAGAGCGCGGTGTACCTCATTATTGCTCCATGTCTCTGCTTCTCTCAAGCAGCTCGGGCTTTAGTTGCTTTGCTGAGGGGAAATTTAAGTGGAATTATTGAGGGAGGTGGGTGAGCTATTAATTCCCATTTCCAAGAATTTACCAGCTGGTCTCTGGACTCAAGCCAGCGTCTTTACAATAACAAATTTGCATCTGTTTAGGGTTGCAATTTTTACATGGAAAATAAAATTAATGACCAAATATCTCTCTTACGCTCCATTAAAGCCCCACTCCAGTTTATTTTTCCATTTTTATGATATTTAATTTTCTTTTGAGTCATATCCTGTCAATGTTGATAAGCCGCACTGTTCACGAAATATTTTTTGACAATTAATCTAATGCTCAAACTTAGAAAAAGGTTGCTAGAATGGGAAGATGACAAATGACTAAGCTGCAGGTCGTGTCATCCTCCAAGCTTGCACAGGTGCTCTTTGAAAGCGTTAAACATGCTTGTGAGCTAGCTAGTCATCATCATGAGCACAAACCCACACTGAGCAGTGACTCTGATGAGTTGACTTGTTCATGAGCACACACCCACTGAGCCAAAGAACAAGTTGAGAGCCGCTGCCCAGTGACGCTCTTGCTCAGAAAGCTAACCCAGTAGCACAAATCGCTCCCACTGGGCCTACGAACAATAGCCAATTCAAACTGAAATGGCAAAAGGTACTTTCATGATGACTACTCTGCTTACGTTTGTATGATTGAGGCATGTAACTGAGTTGTTTTTTGGTGTTTATGCGACTAAAAAAGCTAAGAGCACTTGTGGAATGTAGCAAACTCGCTCTGCAGGTTGAGAAGATGTCAAGGCAGCAATAGTGTCTCCTAAAATGCGAGTCATAGCCTCAAGTGTATATGACCTGATGACCCTTGTCTCATTGAGGTCCTTGTTTCAGGTGAAGGAGGTGGAGAAAAATCCCTCTCCTTGCAAATTATAACATCCATGCTGATATCCACACTATTGCTATTCCTGCATATGACATTGACCTTAACACTTATGCTACAATGGCATTCTGGTTGCCATGGTAAAGTTGCTGTATTACATCAGGTTATTGACCATGTTCCCATTCTCTGTTTGAGGAAGAACATGAACCGAAAACAGGAAGTAACACCGGCTGGAGTGGATTGTAATGAATCATAGTTTTCCCAGGAATCAATGAAGTGTTTCTGATTCTGATGACATCATAACTTCTCCTCTTTATATTGCTCCTTGCAATATACAAGGTAATAGATAGTAAGGTAATTGAGTCAATATGGCAGTGACTGAGCTGGAGTTCATACAATGTTTGGCTTGGAAGATACACATGTAGCTTATCAGCTGACGTCACTGGGTCTACTGGTGGCCACAATCAAGGACTGACCATTTGCTAAGCCTCACTGTTGCTATACCTGTCAGGCTTTCTGTTCCCACACAGCACATATAGACATTACAATGTGACTTTATCTGTGGTCCCAGGGTCCTATGTTCCCCAGCTCAATGACATTAAAGGCATAGTGCACCCAAAAATTCAACATTTGATCATGGGCAAAAAATGCTGCAAATACAGAGGCCTTTTGAAAGGTCTTCTTAAAGGGATAGTGCACCCAAAAATGAAAATTCAGCCATTATCTACTCACCCATATGCTGATGGAGGCGCAGGTGAAGTTTTAGAGTCCTCACATCACTTGTGATGTGACAAAAACACATAACTGGAACCACAAAATATCTCCATACTGCTCGTCCGTAGTGATCCAAGTGTCCTGAAGCCCTGACATAAAAAGTTGCTGTACAGAGAGACAGTTAGAGCTACAGGCTACAATGAGGCTAAAAACGTTTTTCCAAACAACTTTTTATGTTGGGGCTTCGGGACACTTGGATCACTACGGACGAGCAGTATGGAGATATTTTGTGGTTTAAATTATGTGTTTTTGGACGTTTGAATCTGGGGCGCCGTCAGCCTCCCTTAGGTGGAGTTGTGTTGCTACCCACTCTCCCCTTGGATCTCCGCAAGGGATGTAAGGACTCTAAAACTTCACCTGAGCCTCCCTCGGCATATGGGTGAGTAGATAATGGCTGAATTTCAATTTTTGGGTGCACTATCCCTTTTAATAAGACCTTTCAA
The DNA here is from genome assembly GCF_011397635.1 of Epinephelus fuscoguttatus. Classification (NCBI taxonomy): domain Eukaryota; kingdom Metazoa; phylum Chordata; class Actinopteri; order Perciformes; family Serranidae; genus Epinephelus; species Epinephelus fuscoguttatus. The sequence goes on along the minus strand of NC_064772.1, from coordinate 30,959,647 downwards.
AAGGCCTCTGTATTTGCAGCATTTTTTGCCCATGATCAAATGTTGAATGTGCTTTTTCCTTGAGTCAAAATGTCGAAATCCCCCACCTACAGCTTGTGACCTGCTGATGTTAAAAAAACCCCAGAGCAAGACAGGCTTCTTGACTTTCAACACTGATATCTTCACAGTGGCTGAAAGGACTGCATTTGAAATGCGCATATCCTTCAGGATTTTTGCTATTTGAACTTTGAAAATCGCCCTAACCAACCTCTTACAATGTTGCTTTATATGAAGAGACACATACTCAAAACTAAACACAAGGCTATAGGACGTTGGAAACATATGGATGACTCAATAACAGTTATAACAGTGGCAAATTTACCTCTCAGTATTCTTAGTCATGTTTTAGACAACTGATCCTTGATTCCAGACAGAGGCAGACAAAAGCACACTTCTCATTTCTACCTGGTAACCACTGATTCTGCCAACTGAAATGCCAACTGTTGCTCTCTGTCTGGCTCATATTAAAACGACAACCTTGTAAAAGCATCTTTAATATGCTCTTAATGATGATGCATGCGTGCTGTCATGCTAAAAGCCTGAGACTAAAGCTGCATGTCACAGGCAAAAAGTCAACAGTTTAAATTTATGCTTTAATGTTTGAACAGTTTTCCAACAGTATGTTTCACTCTTAATGTTACAAGAGAAAAGGCTTTTAGGATAATGTATCTGGCTGGAGCTGATGGAGTGTCAACTTCCCTAAATCCAATAAATACAGGGCAGAGCCGCTAACAGTGAAGGGATTACAGTAAATGCCAAAACATACTGTAACAGTAGCACAAGTAGAGAAGAGTGAGAAAACAGAGCAAGGCATGTTAGTTACACAGCCATATCTGTGACGACCCCTCCTGTGTGTCTGTTCTGCCTGGCCAGCTTCTGCGTCCTCCTCTCCTTGTGGGGTGACCGTGCAGGTCGTCAGGGAGCTGGTTCACCTGCGCTGATGAGCTAATGAGCCAGCAAGCCTACAAAGCCAGACAGTTGAGTCTGCCTCACTCTCTCGCAGCTCTCTCAGCCACCACATTGTCTTTTGGTTTGGCTGATTTGTTGTGCTTTTTCTTTTGGAAAGCGACATTCATTCACTATTTTCCACTCACCCTGGCACACACACTCACTGCTGATGTTGCTGATTGTTCACTTCTCATTCATATCAATAAAGTGTTTCATTTTTGACCGCTAACCTTTTGTGTAACTTCCCTACTTTTGGCTGAACCGTGCAACACATCCTCACTCCGACCTCGTCACGTTGCGTTGGTTGTTGACAGACACCGTGTCGAGTTCCGCCTGCTACATGCATTGTCTTCTTTCAAGATACACTTCTGTTTTTACAGGAAATTTACCGTTTGCATACAGTCTGCTTTAAAATAAACGCAAAACATCAGTACAACACCGCAAATTGATGTTTTTTTCCCCCAAAACTGACGCACGTTTGGGTTTATGCGACAAAAACATGTGGTTAGATTTAGGAAAAAAGAACAGGGTTTGGCTTTAGAATCTTACGGGAAACAAACACTGCTCTCCCGGGTGAAAGACCATTGCTCCCACCTGCCCTACTTTGACTATTGCCACCTTAACTTTCATTCTTGTCCTGCCGCGTTTCCCCCTGATGTTGCGGGGCTTCGCTAAACTATAACGGCAACTGGCCATGTATCATGTCGATGCTAATGGACAGCTTTTTTGGCTAGTGTCTGGCACCCAAGTCACTGCCCAAGCGCTGGATTTCGATGACTTCAAAGTGAGACTGGGTTGAACCGTGAGCGAACCCGTGAAAAAGTTTGGTAAAGTTTGCTGACGTTAGCTAACATTAGCCACAATAAGCTACTAGCCATGTCCGACCAAGTGAGGCTGTTGCAGCAAGTTTTGCTTCATTGCTAATGATTTAAACTTTGGGGGGTTACATGTGAACGTCATAATTTACCTGCATAGGTACAAAAAATAAGAATGTATTTTACCTAGATTAATTTTTAAAAATAAATGTTAAACAGGATTACAAATCATCAGTGCATCAAGTGAATAACAGCCCTGTCTTCTTTGGAGTGCTCATCTCTTTTGGTGACTTGGATTTTTTCAGGTTCCATTTCCCTAAACTGATTCCGGTCGAGCTATTTCCGTGTTGACACTGACACTGAAATGGTTTTGACATGAGAGGTGGAGAACCCAGCAACGTCAGAGTGTCCAGGATATATTTGGGTCAGTTCAGTGCTCCAGCACAAAGGTGTGACATACCCACATTGTGCCAGAACTATCACACCGCTGTGAGCGTCTCAGCTTGCTCTCTGCTACTGAGGTTTTTCAGTCCAAGTCTGAACTCACCCGTATGGAAAATCACTTCCCCTCTAACCCCCGCTGCCTCCCTCCCCTCTGTCCTCTCCTCAGTTAATGTGTTGACACGGCCCACGGAGTCACCTGAGGGGAAAAAACAGAATCTCCTGAGTCATTGCTCCGGTTCTTTTTCCAGAAGCATGACAACCGGCCAAGACGTCAGGGTTTGGCATTTCCTCCATTCTTAGCTCTGCCTGTCCAACATGCTGGAAGCTAAATGCCATCACAAGGGTATGATTATCAAAGCGGTCACTGCCAAAATGATACTGTTTCTTAAAGAGGATCTGTTCCGCTCATATTTTAATTTCTGCTAGAACATGTTTACATGATTCAATATTAAAAAACATTTTATTTTCCTCAAACTGTGCCATGTGCCTGTATTCACACACTGTCTGAAACACTCCATTTTAGCACGTCTCTTTAAGGGCTCATTTATGATCAATGGTAGATATGGAAACAGACGGAGCTTTCTGTCTGTACTCTGCACTCATTTCGTCCATATTGTGCACATTTTCTGAAAGTTTATGGATACGGACAAAATACAGCAGTACCACCAGAGAGAATACTATGACATCTTCCATCATCACCTCATATGTCGTGTGAAACTTTTGACTCTGCTCTGTACTGCCATTTCTTGGCTGTATCCATGCCATTATAAAGGACATGTACGTAGAAGTATGAGGGCATTGGCATTTACAATGCTCGAAACAGACGTATCTATTTTTGTATGTAAAGGGAGTCTAAAGGAGCCTTCAACCTCAGCCCCACATTAGCTCAGTCTGCATTTACTGGTCAGCATTTCCAGGCCTTCTGCATCTTGGCATATCTGCAGCATCGTTGCAGCCAGGGAGAGACTGTAAAGAAATATAGCGGCAAGTTCTATTTTGAGAAAAGTACCAATAAAATATGCTAAAATTATAGTATGGATATGTTCCAGCAGGAACATGATCTGAAATCTGGGAGATATAAATAACATCGGCAATCATTACTGATGTTAGCATGTAGCTACATGTAGCACTGTAGGCTACATAACTCAACTCAACTTTATTTATTAAAGCACCTTTCACATAAACATGCAGCCCAAAATTGGAATAACACAGACACAAGACAATAAAATATTAAAAAAGCAAACCAACCAAAACAAACTAACAAAAAGATGATTAAAACTAAGTAAGTAAATAAATAAAATAGAATAAAAATGAGCAGGAGAGATTAAAAATAAAGGTAAAAACCAATGGGTTAAACTTAAAAATCAAGACTTTAATGTTACTCCACATTAAAAGCCGAATTAAAAAGACAGGTCTTTAATTTACATTTAAAAATGCATAGAGAGCTCACCATTATAATATCCAGAGGTAACGAATTCCACAGTGAAAACAGAAAGCACTCTCACCAGTACTTTTATGGGACACATGAGGAACATTTAAAAGTAAAGCTGTGGAGGACTTAAGTGATCTGACTGGAACATAAAATGGTAGAAAATCTCCAATGTATGGAGGGGCAAGGGCATTTAAAGCTTTATAAACAAGTAAAACAACTTTAAAATTAATTCTAAAAGATACAGGGAGCCAGTGTAGTGGTCCACTTTCCTTGAACACAACACTCTGGCTGCAGAATTCTGGACTAGCTGTAGTTTTCTTGTTGACTTTTTGGGTAGTGCAGTGAAGAGTCAAAACGGCTGGTAATAAAAGTGTGTGAGTATTTCGGGATTTTTCTGGGTTAAGGTAAGCACTTACAGTAAGTGACTAAGTGATCTGATGGCTGTAGCTCCCATCACTGTTTGGTTTAAAAGCCTAATGGTGTTGCATGATTGTCTAATGACGATCAGCTGTGTGACTGGGTGAGGCCTATTTAACAGCTCAGTGTGCCTGTGTCTGATTGTTGATCATCAGCTGAATAAAAGAGGAATGCATATAGAGCCAGAGTGTGTGACACTTGTTTTCTACTTTCAAGTCCACTGCCAGAGATCCACACCTCACTACTACCCTTAGTTTGAGATACTTTTCTATATCATGTAAAGAAATCCGTCACACGCTGACATCAGCTTGTCTCTAAAGTGGAAAGAATAGTTGGAACAAGCCGAGGATTTTGCTGACTGGGATTACTTTTGCATATGTTTATGTCCTTATATGAAACATTGGCCACATTTAATATGAGCATCAGACACTGTAACATTATACATATATGACAGAAAATGAGGTAAAGCATAATAGCTTCCCTTTAATGTTGTGGGGGAGGTTTATTTATGAATGTGCTGCAATGTGCCTCTGGCCCAGCTCACTCTGTATCGACATGGTGCACAGTGACATAAATCTAAAGGTGCTGACAGCCTGAGCTGTGTTTCTCCTTATCCTTGATACAGAGCATTATGCTGGAGCGTGATCGTATCTAATTGAAAATGGAAATGAATCACATGGAAAAAGTGAAAATGAAATTAAAGTGAGGGAGGTAAGCGCTGACGCTTCCCCGAGGACGGTGAACCACAAGGCACCAGCCTCGGTTACATAACTGTTTTCCCTCTGCTCCCTTGGCAGAGAAATGAAAACACACATACACATTCACACACACAAACAGACCAAAAGCAATTAGGACTGAGGAAATAACAGGGAGTGGGAGTCTGTGGACGAGTGTTTCCATCACTGCTAGCTTCTCTGCAACTGGAGCTACGGCACCAGAATAACACTGAGTCAGTGGAGTGTCCCTCAGAGAGCGGTTAGCCTGCTACTAACCATTTATTTAAGCCATGATGGAGCACAAAACCACACTGGAAAGTGTGTCTGTTTTCTTTTGTATGTTCTTGTATTTCCATACAAATGTCCGCACAAGCGCAGAGTGGATGAGGCAAATTGAGGTTGAAAGTGAGATGCTGCCATCCACTCACACTCACTTTATGAGGGTGGAGACCTGGGTTTATGGTTGTAATATTTGGATATGGTTTGGGTTTAACCTCTTTAACCCCTTTAACAACTTAGTGAGTCCATAAAACAAACTGATGTGAAGACAGACACACTTAAAGACACAGGACTTTATTTTTACAGCTTTTATAACCATCGTGTTTGTAATAAAGATTCATCAAATGACAATGTGTTTTGGAAAAGGTGTCGCTCATGGTTAAAGACCCACAGATAATTATCAGCTTACTCTACAGTCTCATTAAGATCTATGGATAAGTGGATTACTGAAGGGGGTCTATGGGGCACAGGCCCAGGGGCCCAAAGTGTCAGGAGCCCCCATAACCTTCACCTGCAAAACGTCACTCATAAAAAGGCAGGAAGGAAGAGGAAGAGACTCTAAATGTCCATAAAATGACCAAAAATAGACACGAAATGACCACAGATGCACACAAAATGACAAGGAGACACAAAAAGACACACAATGATCAAAAATGACCACAAGGAGACACCAGTAGGACACAAAGTGACACAAAATGACCACAAGAAGACATAAAATGACCACAACATGACACAAAGCAACCACAAGAAGACAAAAGTGCCACAAATAGACACAAAAAGACCACAAATGACCACAAAGAAGACACAAAATGACCAGAAATAGGTACAAAATGACCACAAAAAGACACAAAGCAACCACAAGAAGACAAAAGTGCCACAAAGAGACACAAAATGACCCAAAATAGACACAAAATGACCACAAAGAGACAGGGACAGAGCAAAAAACCGGTAAATGACCATAAAGAGACACAAAAAAAAAACAGTAAGACACACAAAATGACCTTAGAGAATTAAACAACTAAAAAGAGACACAAAATGACCAAATATTAATTTACTTTTATTCCCAGGGCGTCAAAGTACCACTTCTTTGTCAAGCCCCTCGGGGTGTGATATTAACGCCAACGGCACCCTAAAGCGCCTTTATGACACACACTGGTCTTTCAACTAATTCCAGTGTAAGCCTGTCCGTAGCAATATTTGATGCTGAGAACAAAAGAATTATAAAGAGCAACCGTGCACAGTGGGAGGGAGGGGAGGTGAGTTGGTCAAACAAACCAGGCTGCAGTTTGTCATTTATTGTATATTACCTAATACAGTCAACATTGTTTACGGACAGTTTTTGTGTGCTGACATCACTCATGTGACATTTTTGATGTCACATAACATCTGTTGCATTGTGGCTGGATGTCACGGTTCCCCAGAGTTGATTGGAGGGTAATTCAGGTCTGACAATTCAACGCAGTCTTTTGCTGAGCTCTTAGAGGGTGATTTTGTGCAGACACAAATTTATGACAAAAAAAACCAACAAAAAACACAAAGATGCATAATGACTTCAAAGCGACACAAAACAACCAATAAAGAGACAGAACCACCATAATTCTGTATGTCTTGCTCCTATGCAGGAGAGATGGTGTGGCCCTCTTGCATATCTGTGCCCAGGAGCCCACTGTCTCATAATCCGCCCATGCTCTGTGGCACTCTATAGGGTCTTTCACGCAACTTGACTGTTTTAGTTCACTCTCAGTGCTCTCATTGAGTCATTTTTGGCCGCAGCAGGCAGCTGTTTTCAGTAAAAAAAAAAAAAAAAAAACACTGCACACTACATGCTCAGCACAAAAGGGCAGACTGATGACGTTAGCAAACAGCTGGTGGACACAGTGGAGCAATTAGCATCACACACTATGGGTGTTTTCACATACAGTCCTTTTTAAACAAACCAAACTCAGTCCTCTTAAAGTGCACCAAAAAGTGGACCAAGAGAAAAGAGACTCGGTTGCTTTTGTGTTCACATTGACCAAACCGTTGACTTGAAGCCAACCAAAGTCAGATCACCTTGCTTCAGAGGGGTCTGAGCTTCTTGGAGTGTTCACATATGCCCAAAAAATGCTGCGTCACTGCTCTGAGTCCGTTTTAGAGGGCTGAAAAGGACCAAGTGTGAAAACACCCTGTATGTTTTCTGTCTGGGATCGTTCTATCGCTTCACAGAGGCTGCTGTCTAACATGCTGGAAATATTTGTGTTATACGACTCTAAAATTACTTTTTTTGTAGTAAGTAATTATGTCACAATTTTCAGGGTTGCAACTTTTGTGGTCAAGGATCTGCTATGTCACGTCAAAAAACCTGAACCTTCCTTTTAAGCAGCAGTGGAAAGCACAAGGTTATTATTTATTTTAACTAATGAAGGCTCTTACAAGTGTTTTTAACTAATTTGTGTGTGTGTGTGTGTGTGTGTGTGTGTGTGTGTGTGTGTGTGTGTGTGTGTGTGCTTGGCCAACGGACACTCCTTCTGACTCACAGATCCAGTCACCCTTTAGCACGTCCTGTTCCTCCAACCCCCACCCCGGCGTCCAACCCCCGTCCACCCACACACCCTCCAACCCTTTTCTCATCCTCCTCCTCTTCATCCTCAGCCTCTGACTCACAATGCCAGTATCCTGTGACACTTTCAGGATGATCACACAGCCACCACCCTCCTCCTCCTCCTCCTCCTCCTCCTCCCCCTCCCCCTTCTCCCTCTTTCTTTCCCTCTCTCACACATACACATATGCACACACAATCTCTGCTCACAGACTTGCCCAGTGTTAAGTCCCTGGCTTAGTCAGCCTCTGAGCTGAGCCTGGGCCCTGCTGGGAAAGAGAGGCCAGGCAAGCCCCAACAGAATGCTAATGATGTCATTAACCTCTGTACTCCAGGGTCGGGGGGAAAAGTGGCTCTGAAAGGCAAAGATCACGTCACTCTTTCACTTACTCATTACATATTTACTATTAGACATGCACACAGGTGCCCCGCCAAAATAGGCCTGTGTGGAAACGATAAAGTCAGCTTTTTTATTACATTAAAACATAATGAGTACACTGATAGCTGCACTTGTTTGGACACTAAATCTTTTGATTACAGCCTCAGCCAGGGCACTCACTCCTTCAGACAGGCTGTGTAGATGTTTCTGTACACACAATTATTTAGAGTGAAAATAAAACAGATGAATACATGAATGAGATGCATTCCTAATGATAAAAATACAGGCAGTTTGAAGAAAATGAAATATATCCGACTCGCTAGGTATTTGCCTGTCCCTCTACAATTAATGTTTATATTTAAATCAATACAATGGATTAATTTACATTTTCATACATTTAAAAAAGTTACAGCAAATCACATTAATTCTATTAGAGTCAAAAAATGGGACGTAAGCCAATAACCAGCCAGCTCTCATTCCCGGGGCGTCAAAATGCCACTACTTTATCAAGCCTCTTGGTATGATATTGACGCCAAAGGGCACCCTAAAGCACCTTTGCGTCTATTACCGAATTCAGTGTAAACCTATCCGTAGCAATATTTGATGCTGAGAGCAATTAAAGAACTATAAACAGAGTCCGAGAGGTGAATTTGTCAAACAAACCAGGCTGCAGTTAGCGTCATTTATTGTTTCTGATAAAATATAGAGTCAATACTGTTTTAATGTAACGCTCTGACATAACTCGTGACGTGTTTTTTATGTCATGTAATGAAACATGCAGCAGTCCCTCATTGTTTGGTACCTGCCGTCATTTCCCTTTTTTCACTTCTGGCTCTATGTCACGGTTCCCCAGAGTTGACTGGAGGGTAATTCAGGTCACCTGTTGTGCAGGGTGTGGGCACTGACTCTTAATTAAGAATGGAGAGCAACTTGGTGCATTTCCCCTCTGGGTCAATCAGGGTGTGACGACGCCCGTCCTTAGGGCTTAAGAGAGCTGAGGAAATGCACACCCAGGACATTCTGACCCTTCCTCAATTGAACGCAGTCTTCATGTTAGCAGAGACTGTCAGACTGAAACTCTGGACTCTAGGTTCCTATGAGAATTCAATGCAGTCTTTTGCTGAGCTGTTTGCGCATCTTAAACCTAAATGGGGAATATTAAGGAATCCCTTTACACTAGGTCACCTGCACCTGGGCTGTTCATGGTGTTTTTATGTCAAAGAGACACAAAACAACCACACACAAAATTACAACAAACGAAACAACTGATAGCCAGGTGCGCACGTTTTATTACTGTTTTGGGCGTGCGTTTTACAAACCTGGATTTGAGTGTAGCTTTTCAGTAAATACGCTGAAAAAAAACTTTCATACGACATTATTGATGTTTCTTTATTTCTTCACTCTTCCCTCATCATTCACATTAATCAGGTCCACCTGAGCATTTAAAACAAACACTTCCTTCTGCTCCGTAGCTTTCCTCTCTTCCAAATGAACCAAATTGCACGCACAGCGTTTTAAACTACTGTTTTAATAAAACGCATGCGCGAATTGGAAAGCGTGCGTGCGTTTTAAAAACAATAAAATATGCATGTCACCTCCCGGTCTCCGTACTGCATAGAGCTGACGCATGAATATAAATCCCATTCAAGTGCTGTTCCTACAATTCGTCTCTGTTTAGCTTGGTTTTGTAGTTAGTGAAAAAAAGATGTTTTCAGAGAGAGTATACATTTAAATGACACAATGTCACTCTTGGATATGTATGCTGGTTATTGTATTTGTAGGGCAGACAGAATACATGGCAGTCTTTTTAATGTAAGCTGTGTTTGATCAAAATGGAACGTCACATCAGACAAAACAAGATAAACATTGGTTTATCTTCGAATCATTAAAAAGCTATTATGAGTTTAACACAGTTCAACCTCAACGAAAACGCACTCACACTGTTTTTTTGCGTGTAATGCGTAACAGCTTGCCTCACAGCCATCAATTATGTGAGATCATTTCTGTAAGCTCTCTTGCCCTTTTCCCATATGGCTTTAAAAAAGGAAAAATACCAGAGGGTCTTAGATGCAAGGTGTGTGTGTGTGTGTGTGTGTGTGTGTGTGTGTGTGTGTGTGTGTGTGTGTGTGTGTGTGTGTGTGTGTGTGAGACACACAAGATAGCATGACAGAACTCTGACGTGCAGGACAGATAATACATCTCCGGGGTAAATTGCAATATTTGTATGCATGGGTGTAATCGTGCCATTTTTAATACATTTTTGGAAATTTTTTGGACTGTAACCAAAAAATAATGAGGTTAGCACTGCGTGTGTATGTATGCAACTCTGTGGATTTGCATAGCCAGATGAACACGACAGGTTTTGACATGTCGACTGGGATCTATATCTACACCGACAGCAGACAGGGCACCTACACATAGATTAACCTTCGGGAAGGATTTTTGGCATTCTGTAGTGAAATCTCAGCTGGTTTCCACCCCCACAGTCCCCGCTGAGCATATCAGAGCTATATCCACTCTCAGGACGTTTCCCATGGAGAGATATAAGTGTGGTTGGTGGGTGGGGGGGGGTCACCCGCTGCACATTAGGCTTCAGCTAATAGGGTCACTGATGTCAGCTGGCCGGATGAACAACTGCTCAGTGACAAACATGCACTGGGACAGACACAGCACATGCACACAGAAATACATGGAAACAGCACATGCATACCTGCGAAGCTACACATAAATAGGTAAAACTGGACATGTGATGTCAACACAAACATACAGTACGCAAACACACACACACATCCACAGGAACACAACAGGAGGAAAAGGAAGTGGCTGCCAAAGAGGTGGGAGATGAGTGGGCACTAGGCAAACAACACTTAGAGCAGGAAGTCCCTATAGGAAGGTCTGCACAGAGGAAGGAAGTGTGTGCACGCGGATGCATGTACGTGTGCGGAGGAGGTGTGGATATAACACCATGGGTCCAGCTGACTTTGAAACCACAACAGAGTGGAGTAGATTTTTTTTTTTCCTTCGGCTGTATCCGTATCAGAAGCAGCACATGTCCTTTACAGGGTGAAAGCCGGTCAAGGGAAACATCTGGTTTCTTTCTGCTCCACCAACTTCGCCCAGGTTATAAAAATTACACCGAGCCACTTTGTTAATAAAAGCCTTAAATTGTAGTCATTTTCAAATGCAAATCCATACGTGGGGCTTTTAATGTGCCGTCACTTTGAAAAGCTCAATTATATCATGGGCAAGGGCACAGATAAGCCAAGGTAAGGCTGAATACAAGGAGGTGAAAAAGTCTATTATGGAAGAGCCACCTCAATATAGTTTTTATTTCACCTTTCTCCCTCTCTGCCTCGGAGCATGTCGGGCAAGAGAGTTACATCATTTTTTCATTCACTGCTTATTTAAGGCTCTTTAGAAATATATCAATAGACACTGTGACTTTACCTTGGCTCCCACCAAAAGAATCTAACATGTTTTCAAAGTAGAAATTGGCAAGTGATGACTCAGCTGCTAATATTACTTTTCTGAAGCGAAAGATTTGAGTCTTTTGTGAGAGTGCCTTTAAACTTTATATCTGACAAATCATCTAATTTGAATGATTTATTGCACATTAAAGTATATCAATGCCATCCTTTGGAAAGCTTCCTTATAATGCTACAAGCTTTTTTTTTTATTCAGTTTGACATACCCCGTCTCATTGAGCTCGAACTCAAGCACCCTTCACTGACCCAAAACGTCATGTTCCAAGTGCATTCAGTTCAAATGGTTTTAAAGTGGATGTTGAAACTAACACCACATAAAAGTGGACATTGTTACAGTATTTTTTTTCATAGATTTGAACTAACTTTGTTCGGTTGAACTCCTTCACACAAATGTGCTGATGTGTTTTTAAAGGAACAGTTTGTAATTTGGGGGCAATCAGTGGTGAGGACTGCAGACTACAACTGGCTGAAACTTCTCCCAGTTAGAATTCCTTCAGTGTTCATTGTTCTGGAGGTTTTTACCAGGAGCCGAATTATCTGCAAAGGTCTCCTCCGCTCGAAAACAAACAGGCTCGGTGATTAAAACTGGTAAAAACACAGAATAAAGCACTTTACAATTCAGTGTTTCTCCAACACTGTTTGGAATCCAAGACCTGCCAATGTGTGTTCACCTTTTTTCTCTGATAACGAAAGATCAAGACGTTCAGAAGGTTTTTACCGGGAGCCGAAATATCCGCAGAAGTCTCTTTCTCTCCAAAACAAATGAATCTGGTGATTTAAACCGCTTAAAACACTGTATAAAGCACTTTCAAGTTAAATTCAGTATTTCTCCAAAGCTGTTTGGCATGTCCGAGACAGGCCGCAAGCCGAGCACTCATTTGTTCACCTTTTTTTCTCTGATAACGAAAGATCCAGACGCTTAGAAGGTTTTTACAAGGAGCCAAAATATCCGCAGAGGTCTCTTAATCTCCAAAACAAACAGACTTGGTGAATTAAACTGGTAAAACCACTGGATAAAGCCGTTTCACTTTACAATTCAGTGTTTCTCCAACACTGTTTGGCATGTTAAAGACAGGCCACTAGCCCAGCACCTGCTAATGTGTGCTCACCTTTTTACTTTGATAACTTAAGATCCAGATGTTTTGGAGGTTTTTACTGGGAGCTGAAATATCTGCAGAGGTCTCTTCTCTCCAAAACAAATGAATCTGTGATTTAAACTGCTTAAAACACTGGATAAAGCACTTTCAAGTTAAAATTCAGTGTTTCTCCAATGCTGTTTGGCATGTCCGAGACAGGCCGCTAGCCTAGCACCTGCAAATGTGTGCTCACCTTTTTCTTTGATAGCATAAGATGCAGATGTTGAGGAGGTTTTTACCAGGAGCCGAAATATCTGCGGAGGTCTCTTAGTCTCCTAAACAAACAGACTTGGTGAATTAAACTGGTAAAACCACTGGATAAAGCAGTTTCACTTTACAATTCAGTGTTTCTCCAACACTGTTTGGCATGTTAAAGACAGGCCACTAGCCCAGCACCTGCTAATGTGTGCCCACCTTTTTACTTTGATGATGAATGACCCAGACGTTGAGGTTTTCACAAGGAGCCGAAATATCCGCAGAGGTCTCTTCTCTCCAAAACAAACGGACCTGGTGATTTAAACTGCTTAAAACACTGGATAAAGCACTTTCAAGTTAAAATTCAGTGTTTCTCCAATGCTATTTGGCATGTCCGAGACTGGCCGCTAGCCTAGCACCTGCTAATGTTTGCCCACCTTTTTACTTTGATAGCATAAGATCCAGATGTTGGGATTTTTTACCAGGAGCCAAAATATCCGCAGAGGTCTCTTATTCTCCAAAACAAAAGGACCTGGTGATTTAAACGGGTAAAAACACAGAATAAAGCAGTTTCACATTTTAAAAAACACAGCGTTTGTCCCAGAGGGGCTGCTAACTACAGTTGCCAATGACAAAAACGTGAATAGCCCTATCTAGAGCCAGTGTTTTGTCCGTTCTGGGCTACTGTAGAAACATGGCGGTGCAACATGGCGATCTCCATGAACGTGGACCAGCTCCCTATGTAGATATAAACGACTCATTCTAGGGTAAAGAAAACATGATGATTCCTTTTTTAAGGTGATTATACATACAAAAAATATTTCCACCTAAATCTTTAATATAATCAAAATGTTCTTTTTAAATTAGCTGAGCGATTCTACAGTCTTTCCATGTAACCCATGGCAACTATATGACTGGAAATCACTGCTGTAGTATCAGTGTTTTTGTGTTTCTTGTCGTCAGCCAATATCTCTCTCCATGCGTCCTCTCCACTCCCCCTCTCTTCTCTCCATCTTCCACTGAAGTGAGATATTGTATTTCAGGCAGGCCATTTCTCACTGTCAGTAATGCACATCAAATCCCACAAGTAGGAGGGCTAAGAGGTTTGATCGGCTATAATGCCTTTACCTACACTAAAGGCTTAAGAGAGGAAATCACATTCAAAGTTGCCCCGGCTCTGCACCGCACATCTGGGTCTCCGCTGGCTTTCAGCTGCGGATGGAAATCTTGTGGTTCATAAGGCCTCAAATAGAATCCAGAGCTCCTAATCCATCTTGATCTCATTTACACACAAGTGGCGAGTTTTGACTAATATTTTCCTTGATATTTTGCCACGGCTGAAGAAGAAAATAGCACAGAGAGGTCCAGTCTGGGTCTGGTCGGGGGTTATTTTGAGATTCTGACTGCGTGTTACGTCCCAGGACCGATCTCTGTATGATTGGGTGGTAAATTTGGTGTAGTGCTTTCTTTTCCGTGGTGTAAAAGCTGAGGAATGTGCTGCGGTGACATGAGCGGTAGTTTCCAGCTCTTCCTGCATGAGCGTATCCTCAGCTGACCTTGTGTGCCTGTTGGTTTCATTACAGATGCAGTGAAATTGAAGACATATCTGCATCCCGGGGCAACTTCTCTTTATATTAATTCCAAAATCTTTCTAATTGTAGAGTGTTCTCTTTTAGAAACAAGCAAAGAGGCAAAATATCATTTAAAGTGATATATATGCAGATTAAAAACTCAAGACGCCAGACGTACTTTACACTTTAGAAGATTGCAGCTTCCTTGCTGTTACAAACGGCCTGTCTGACCTCCTGACTGAGTGCTGCTGTGGGGAACCAACACACAACCTCTTCTTAGTTCATTTTAACCAGCAGAAGCTCATGTCTTCATGCAGCTGCACAGCCCCCCTCCATGCCTCCTGAGCTCCCTCTCCATCTCCAGAGCCCCAGCCTGACGTCCAACCCGTCTGCAGCGCACTAGATGGCACTGTTTACAACAGCACCAGCTGAACCGAGCAGCACAGCAAAACAACCCATCTTACAATTACTGATTTACAATCCTTTCACTAATCTAATAAATTAGATTGCGCATTATACAGTTTGTAATTACACAACCACAATAAACACAGTTAACAATGCACATCAGCTCCGATTTCCACAGCTGTTACTGCATTAGATGAGGAGAGATATGAAACAAGATATCAGATATGGCGATCAATGTGAAACAAGGAGATGATAAGATCAGTCACTATTTTTTTTTCCTTTTTAATGGCTCATAATGTCATTAAATCTGACTGCCATTATTTGCAAATGCATTTAGCCGGTCCACAGGGGCTGTTTAATGAAAAGTGCAGTCTTATCACGCGCTGATAGCATTTGTATAAGCTGGATATTTTACAGCTTTGATGCATCTACCTGCTTTATCACCGCACACTGCCTGTCTGTTTATCGCATCCTCACTTCTTTTTTTTCTGCCTCTTTGTTGCTCTTTTGTTTGTCAGCGTGTCTGCAACTTTCCGTCCGTCTGTCGGTTTTATCTGCCTCCTCATATTCCTGGATCTCTTTGTGTCTCGGCCTGTGGGCAGGTTTCTGACAGGGGTTGCTCTGGTTGAAGCCTTCCTCAGGCATCAAAAGGCAAAGAGAGAGACAGGATGTGTCACATTATGCGGGCCCTCCTCTCCCGGCTTTGATTGAGAGTAGTGATCCAAAACTGATGCGGAGAGGAGCCGGAGCTCACCTCTTGTCAACGGCGGATGTTCTCCACAGGCAGACAGGCGAGCGGCAATGACAATGTTGGATACGCTTCGTGGGCTCTGACAACCCCCTTCACACTTTGACACACTTGGTGATATCTCACTCAATGTTTGCCATTGTTTCAAAGAGATATCGATTGTGCAGCAGATAGGATTCAGATGTGCGTTAAATATTGGCTGTGCGCAGATTCCTTCAGTTTCTCAGCAGCTTTTGAAGAATTTGGAAACTTCTCTGCAAAGTCTCACTTTGAGTTCATCCAATTATACTTAATTATGTTCTGTTTGTAGCAACTCATGTGTGCAGCTTTTTCCTTGCGGGGTTCAAAACACTCAGACTGAATATATCCTCCTATCTGCCTATCTATATTTCTCTTTTTACAGCTGACATCTGTGGTGTGGTGTTTTATCAGTACAATGAGTCAGTATCTAATCCAGACCATCTGTATATTGCATAGATGGGGAGAAGACCTCTAACAGGGAGTGAACCAAGTGTCAAATAAAAGTCATTGCATGTGTAACTTTGGCTTTCCAATTAAACACACTGTGAAAGACGTGGTGTTGCTCAATTCTTCTGGCTTACAAAAGGACCACGCAATCTTTCAGCTGAGGTTGAAACATAAAAATCACCGAAATTGTAGTAACAAGAATTTTACGACATCAAAAGGCGCAGCGTTAAATGACAGCAGAGATTTGCTAAACTTGCTGCGAATGCTCACCAATGACTTTCCAATCTGTCTTTAGATTCCCTCGCACTCTTAAAAAACATACACCCGACACTGCTATCACATTTGTTATGGCATGCTACCCTAAGATGACCCTATTTTTTGGAGTCTGGATATTTGATATCAGATTTGGCGGGACCGTCCAATGAGCCCCCACCATCTCCACTTCCTCCCCAGCCAATAAAAGTGCATATTTATCCAGCAGAGGCTCATTTATAGCTGCTCCACCACGCATCATGAACCCAAGGCCACATATTCATAAACCGGCCATCTGCGTGAAATATGCATTACTTAAGAGATGTTGCGTCGGGCGATGCGCGGCGGCTGGAAGTTGTCATCTCCATGTGTCAAACCCTCCCACTTAAATGTAACACGCTGCCATGGCAACGGGCTGATTGGCACATCTCTCGGCTCTAAAGAGCCAGTAAAACGAATCATTTCTTCTGTTAAATAAGTGGACTGTGTCGTAGGCTGAGTGTCGACATGTCCTTGCGTGGCTGCTGGGTTCTTTTAGATCTCAGGCAGAAGCAGCACTTGAGACTTTTCCAGCATTAAAGTTGACATTCTGTATTAAAAGAACATGTTTTTTTTTTCCCCCTCCTCTTTTTTAACAAAAGTTTTCTCCACAGCTTCTGTCTCACAGTCCTTGTGGTTTCTCCATCTGTGGCCCCTGCATGGCTGTACTGCAAGTGCTTTTGTCTGCACTTTTCTTTCTGATGATTCTCAACTATAGCACATGTTGAGATCATTAATTTCAAACCCTGCCAAAACCACTTCCCACACATGCATGGCATTCATTCCTCCCCTCTTCCCCGGGCTCACTCTTTCCCCTCCTCAGACGCACCACACTCTGCTCTCTGTGTCGCTACGAAGCAAGAGTAATCCTGTTCTCTTTTCAGTGAATCAAAATCACCATGTGGCTTTGTTACAGTAGGCACAAGCTGAAGCTGAGAGCTGGATTGCTGCTGCCTTATATCGTAAAAAAAAAAAAGGGAGCATAAAAAAGAAAAGAGAAAACGGAGGGGTGAGGATTTATGCAGGCAGCATTGGCAGAATTCCCTCATACCTCCCTTGTTACACCTAACATCGCAAACCTGCACCGTTTCAAAGCAGCGGCAGATATGAAATATTCAACAGCCCGTATTACTATTACAACACAGTGAAAAAAAAAGCCCATGCATGTGCTCCCTGCACACTTTTAATTTTCAGAACTTGATGATTATTGGTTCAAATAGGACTCGGGCTCCACAGCAGGAGCTGCCTCTGGAACCGAGGTTGCATCTTTAACGAGTATCCCCCCCTTCAAAAAAAAAAAAAAAATCTTAAGGTTCGTGGGGGATAGTGAAAGAGGAAAAAATGAGGAAAGAAAAAGAGGAAAAAAAGAGACACTGAAAGGGAAAGTGAGAGCAATCTGCTGGAGAATGTGTCAGAATGTGTGTGTTTTTGACTGTGTGTGTCTCCGTGCTGCAGACAGCTCTCTGGCATGGCAAACGCCTGCTGGTCCTGAGCAGAGCTGAGCTGGAAGCCTGCTCAAAGCCCTTCACCTTCACAGCCGGGCTGGCACGATGCATTGAGCATGGCTGGCATAGCGCGATGTTTATCACACAAAGGCACGATCAAAGAGCGCTGGTATCTGGCTGCACCACTTTCATCTGGGTTCCCACAGCTGACAGTAGCATCCGTGGGGGGCTCTCTTCTCCTTTTTCTCCTCCTTTAATGGTCTCTCGCTCTCTCTCTCCTCTACCTCTCTGCTCTCCCCCTCTCCCTCTCACACATTTATCACTGCAGATAAGGAGACTTTATTTGAGATTCCATAGCCAAAGAAATTTCTCTCCTAATCAATGATGGCTTTAGAAGCGGCCTGGGGATCAGGCGTTCCTTGGCTCTCTGCTCATAAGGCGGGGGCTCTAAACTTTCCCTTCAATGTTTATGTTGCTGCTCCCCACAGGCCAATCAGATTCCACCTCGGCTCATTGTTTTCAGCAAAGCAAGCTACATCTGTGAAGACGTTCCCACAACAGATAACTTCACCTCGTGGAGACAGCAATGCAGAATGAATTGGGATAGTGGGGTGCTTTGAAATTTCAGCCTTTCAGCCTGCACGTGGGGCTTGACAGCTCCAGCATGAAGTTTGACAATTGGTATGCAGTCTCCATGTTGTTGAGAGAGAAACGGCGAGGGGAGCCAGGATTTGAGTGAGGCAGAGCAGGAGGGATGCTGTGGTCGAGGGCTTCAGATGAAATGGGGTATTTATCATTCTCTAACTGTAACACTTCAGTTTGTGATTCAGACATGCTCCAGGAAGATCCACTCTTTCAAATAAGTCTTCCACTCAACTGATACACGCATTTGGCATTCCCCGCATATCTCGCTACCTCCTCTGACATCCCACTATGCCACAGAAAAAAAAATGAAACTCCAAACAAATGGCTTTCGTGGTCACATCAAACTGCCTCGTCCACCATGAAAAACGGTTGCTCTTCAGCATACAGCAGCAACCCCTGCGCGACTGTCAGGAAATGCACCGTTTTTCCCTCCCCGAGTGTGTGTGTGTGGAATGTGTGGCTCCTGTTGTTGCGATCAATCCCAATTTAACAGACACCGGCTCAAAGTCAACCTTCAGGGAGCCATGAAAGCTGACAGGTGAGGACTCACTGCCGTCTCCCCGACTCACATCAAAGACACGGCAACAGTGGCGGCTTCAGTGGAAGACGAGCACTTTTAGAAAGAACAAAGAGACTTGGAGAGAGGAGAGCAGGACTCGTCTTGAGACAAGGGATGGCCGAGAGGCTGAATACCAAAAGGGCATGAATACTAAAAAAGGTCCCATCTGCCCCATGCAGATTTTTGTAGAATTCCGATTGAATGTAACACAAATTCAGTATGATGTTGGCCGTATGACTCATTTGTTTGACAAAGACCTTGGGTTCAGGTGGAATTTTTTTCCATTTTGCTTCAACTCTCAAAACATGTTGGATGTGCACACTTACTTTTCTTGTTCAATCTGGGAATAAAGCCAGTCATATAATACAGTAACCATGTGTGTTACCTCCATTGCCATTGCTAATAAGGTCAAGCTACACCTGCAAAGCTGATGTTTTTGGCCACTGAGGGCAGCCGAGGAAACATTGATATGTCATCACCTTTTAAGTTGGCTTGTTCGCAAACAATTTCGTATTTATACATCCAACAGTTACAGAGTGACAATGGCATTTATTTGGAGTCATGTCTCTGGTTACCTGACACACACAAGTCCAGGCTGATTCTTTTTTTAAGTCACACAATGAGCTGAAACTATATGAAGCTCAATGAAGCTGAGGAGAGCTGCAGATTCAGGTGAAAACTCTCTGATGGTTCATCACTACATCCGTCACATTGTTACATTGGTTTCAAATTTGCTTTGACTGTAGCCGCTTTAAAGTTGTGGTTTAACACTTCAGGTCTCAGATTTCTGGGGGCAGCAAACTCTCCTTGAATGATTATGACAAAAATTGTCAAAACTGATTTATGGATGCATGTCAATTCTGAATGGAGCGCAAGATGGATCTGGTGGGTGGGTGGATGGGTGGGTGGGTTGGTGGGTGGATGGGTGTGTGTGTGTGTGTTTGGATGGATGGGTGGGTGGGATGTGCCACTGCTCCACAATAAAAGCCACCTTGTGTTTCGCCAGTTGAATTCTATAAATGTGAGGCACTGGTTGACTTATCACAGCTCTGGCACAGTGAAGGGAGATTTAACAGTAAACTGATATCGGTGACATAAATTCAAAACAGCTGGATCACAGGCACGCATTGATTTCAGTGAATCCTGAATGGCGGACCCCGCCACTAACAACCAAAAGTACTACATGTAGGAGTAATAACACAATGTAAATACATTAAATAGCTACTGCTGAACCATTGCAGGTCATACATGGCATTAACAACAGGGTTTGATTTAATTAAAGATCTTAAGGAGTGAACTTTAATATTATTGAGTAAGGGCTGTATGGATAGAATAAATTAGGTTACTTAATGTACGTCTCTTTTCAGTTATGACTGCAGTTGTTTTTCCCCTTCCATAAAACCTCTGGAAAGCGATGCAATCACAGCCCCAGTGCACTCACTTTTTTATTGTCTACCAGCTGTTGGAAACTTTACACTGTGAAGGAGAAGAAAGAAATGGAGAGGTCCTCTGAGGACCCATTTGTACAGCTCCAGCAGTTTAAGCCGCCATCTCTGGTGCTGTAGCAGGTGTGCATCCTTTGTGGGTTTCACCTTAATTCAACTTGCAGAAAAAAAGAATAATTATTATGAGGATAAAAGCACAGATGAGCTCTTGTTTCGTGGCTTTGTGAGGCTGATATTTCATTTTCCTGTTGAACAGTTCCTGCCCACAGGTCTACACACTGCCTTGGTGAACAACCTGTCAATACCGTGCATGTACAGAGTGGATCAATACACTTTCAGGCACCGACAGAACCCCGAGTCTGTTGGAGAGCAGCGATGAGAAGAGATTCAACATGAGGATTGTCATGCCAGCAAAACCTTGAAAGAGAAAATCCAAACATTTCAATTACAGTCACTACCTTTCCACTACAAGTCGTTACACCAAAGCTAATTAGCAGTGCAATCAAAGCTACATCAAGCAGTACCTGTTTATCCTTGATTTGTCTGTGTGCGACTGAGGCAGATGTGAGATCTGAACTCGTCACACCTTCAGCGCCAGGAGTCACTGGGGTCAATAGGAAGGTGTCGCATGATATCGGTTCCATCTGATTGGCCGGTTTTACAGCTTCGTTTCTATCTCTGGGTCTCGTCCAATCATTAAAGGCCAGTATCTTCGGAGCAGGAAGTAAAGATTGCAGCCTGTGGAACCATTTAGATCTCTCACAGATCTGCTTAATGCTGCCCATCGATCGCGTTTCCCTTTTAAAAACAAATGGACAACTCTGATGGTCCAAATGGCCCTTTTCCCAATTACAGGCTTGGGTGGCTTTCAATCCTCCTGCAGAAACACTCTAGCCTTAACTTCAGATAACTACTTAGAGGTCTGTGTGTGATTGGTCCTCGTGTGTGGTATGTACCAAAACACGCAGACACACACGAGGACACACGAGCACTTGTGCTGCTTGTGAAGTGAATCATATATTTTCAGTCTATTCCATTAAAAGTCCTGGTTTGAGCCAATATAACTTTGTTGCTGTTGTATCAGTAATCGGATCAAAATGAGGATTAATCTTCTGCGTGCATTCTGCTTTTAATAGAGAATAATTCACGCTGGGATTAGAAATATTGAATCGGAGAATGCTGCACAGGAAAAACACGCTATTCCCCCTTTTTTCCTCCATGATCCAGTGTAAAGGCCATATCCGAGGCTACAAACCTGACCCCTCTTTCCAGATAGGGAGCCAAACAGGCCCCTAACAGCAGGCCGACACTGTGTTCTACTTAATCTTGGATGAGAGGCAGCGGCAACAGAATCCAAAGAAGGGATGAACTGGGAGCTGGAGGAGAGAAAGGCAGAGGAGAGCTGCTGTCAACAAGCTCTTATGGTGAACAGATGTGGGGGAACTCCCTCACTACTCCTTAGCCTGAAGCCATACACACACACCCACACACACACACACACACATATATGCTGGAACACATACTCAAGAGGAGGAGAAGCAAAACAATCATTTGGAGTAAATTCCTGAGATGGCTGAGATGGCTGTGGTGGATTTTACACAGAAAGGCCAAAATCAGAGAAAACCAAATAAGATATTGAAGTGGAGGGCGGTAAACACCAGTTGTACGGAAGAGGTTTTTTTATTTATTTATTTTTTCACTCTGCGGTTTTGCAGGAATGGAGCTCTCAGCGAGGCCAGAGTGAGTAAGAACAGTGGTCCGCAGAGCTTGATTTATCCCCTTCCCGTGCAGGACAGAGTGCCCTATTTGACGGCGAGGCAGAAATAAAGCAGCTGCCTCTTTGAGCAGCTCTTAGAAAGAGATGCTATCGGTGAATGGGCCATACTTTAGTCACGCCGACAAACTCTTTCTCCACCCAGAGCGAGCGGCATTTATTGTGCATTTATCTTCACAGGGAGTTAGTCTTACATAACAGCATCGAACTGCTGAATTCCATCTGTGCTCTGATTTACGGGCTCGTAGCAGAATCTAAGTGAAAGGTAAACTTGATTACACAGTGTGTGGCCTTCCAGCGGGTTTTTTTCAAGCACTGACATGTTTTTGCTTGAGAGGACGAATCATTTCATGGAGTAGTTTTCTGGTTTTAGAATTGAACTATTTCTCTTTTTGCCCCTTCATGTTTTCTTGAACTATTTTTTGACCAAAGTAATTTTATACTTTAAAAGTGACTCACTATTTATGTCTTTTCAGACGCAGTTCACCTCAAAGCATCACAGAACACAACTTTAACTCTGAGTGCAGACTGTTCACCCACACAGTTTTGCTGCTGGAGGTACCAGTGGCTGTTAACAATAGTATAGGGGAGCTCAAGAGCACATCAGGTGCTCAGACATAAACATGCTCATCTTATAAAGTCGTCCTTCTGCACTGACGATTAATCAAATATGTGGATGTCAGCATTGTTGAGGCAGCCTGCCCTCATATCCAGGTCAAACTGCATACACATGCAAATAACAATGATTTGTCACGCCACTCTGTGTGTGATACTGACGCCTCAGGCATCCATAGACTGTATAAAATAATGGACATAGCTACTGTGATGTCACCCATTGGTTTGTGGCCTCAAGTTCGGCATTTTGGCCGTCGTCATCTTGGTTTTTCTGGAGCCAAAGCTGACCATATCTAGATGAGAGGTTGGGACTGTGAAGGAGCGAGGGGTGGATCTGACTGAGAAGACAAGGACGCTATCAGCAGACAGCCTGTCACTGAAAGAAGCCCTGTCATAAATTATGTGTAACTTTAAGCCTTAGTTAAAACAGTAAACAGGTGAGTTATTTCAAAATTCACCCCCAGTTCAGTTGTCATTAAGGGGGAATTTAGCTACAGAGACCAAAACTGTTTTTGTACCAGCATGTTTATTCTGATGCAAAGCTGAGCATTATGACATGGAGGTCTATGAGCATTGAGGTGCATCCAGAACCAGCCTCTAGAGGTCATTTAAAGAACTACAGTTTTTGGCACTTCCACGTTGGCTTCATTTTGCTGGAGGTTGCTGCTCTGACGCACTGACTTTCAGCTTAATGTAAACCTATCTGCAGCTTTATTTGACACTAAAAAAGAAATGCACGTAGTTTAAAAAGTGAGAAAGTCCACAGGAGAAAACAAAACTCAATGCTGTCTTAATAAAATGTTGCATAACATGTCTTAAACATTTTCCACCCGAAATGTAATGTTTTTTTCTTACCCTGATCAAGTAGTTGGTTGCCTAAACCTAATCGCGTCCGTTAGACAACTTCAACCACGTTTTAGGGGTTTCACCCAGGAGTCAGCTGTGCATTATCTACAAACATTAAAGAGTGCATCTCATAGAGACGCCAAAAGGTGCCTTTGGCGTCTGTATCACATGCTGTGGGCACCAGAAAGCATCTATATTTGACGACCTGGGAGTGGCAGTATTTATCTGGCTTTTCGTTTTCTGCTTACAATCACTCACTCAGGTTAATATCAGTGTTAAGTGTGCAATATCTATACTTCCATCAGTCAGTAATTAAAAATCAGTTGTATATTTTGCTTCTTTTTGATGCTTCCTTAATATATTGCTTCATGTTTTTATACTGTTTGCTTATTATATTGCTCTTTGTTTTTGTGCAGTTTAGTTAATTTACCTACATATTGATTTGTATTTTTATCTCTTCCTGTTTGCACTCTATCCCTCTGCTGCTGTAATGTTGCAAATTTCCCCGCTGTAGGACACATAAAGTTCAAATAAACACAACAAGTTTGTGCTCTATCTTATCTTATCTTAACAACCTGGGATGTGAATGCCTTGGCTGAGGGTTTCAAATTTAATTTATCAGCTTTTATATATTGTTTTATTTATTTATTTTTTTTAGCTTAAAGTCCACACAGGTCAAAACAGACCTGTAGAAAACCTACCAGAACCCAGATATGTATAAACTTCATCAGAAAGGCACCTGACAGTCAGATCCAATTCAAAACACTGGGGCAGATTACTCAGTCGCCAAATTATCAATACTATTGATACTAGTTTTGTTTTGAGTATTGATGCCTGCATGAACAGGATCAAGGCTCCAAAAATGATCCATCTCCTGTAAGACCACACTCTGGGCATATAAACACTCGTTGCTTCTCTGCTCCATGTGTAGCGATTGCCGTCTTAGTTCAAGGAATTCACATAATAACCATTTATTTGCCATTAAAAGTTGTTACACGTTCTAACTTGCACACGAAGAATCCCACAGGATATTAGACAAACAGTATTCAGCAGAATAATCAGCAGAAAAATCTCAATCAAGTGCCAAACTGCATCGAACCTTACAACTGAGAACACCGCAAACCTCAGTGAGTCACTCTAAATCTATGTAGATGGTGTAGATGGAGAGAGAAGGCTCCAGCTGAGAGAACATTTTTTGGGCGGACTGTCCCTTTAAGTGCAGAAACCACTAAGCTTGTGATTACTCCTGAGCCTTGTTTAACATAATGTGGAATGAGGTGTAACACTGCAGCCGACAGGATATTTGACACTAATTATTTAGTTGCTTACCTGCTGTTCAGATTTTGATTACCCAGGCTAACCTGCAATATTGCACCCTTGTCATCCGACCCTGGCAGAAATCCATATACAAAATTGCATTAGCTGTGGTCATTGCTTTCTGCAGTGGGGCTCTCCAGTCCGTGACATACAGTATGTAAACATTTGGTCAATAGACATTTGTTGTTGAGCCATTAACCTCTTTACAGTAGCTTGCAGCCCTCCTGCGCTCTTCTTTATTGTCCGTCGGTTTCATCATTATTCACTTGACAAACAGCCGTTATTAGTCAAAAAGCACTCTGCAGGCCTGGATTAGCTCTAGAGGCTTTCATTATCCTTCGATTCAACCACCTTGATTACTTTCAATTGGCGTGAACACCTCATTTTCTAGCATAATCTAATTCAATATCATCTCATTTAGGGGCTGATAGAATGAGACCCGAGATAATTTGCTCAGTTCAGTATTGCACTGGGATTAAATGTTTGTCTTGCAAAGTAATGATGATGTGTTGAAAATATGGAGCTTCTATTAATTTGAACGTGTGTGCTCGGAGAGAACGGGGGGCAGGTTTGTACAGGTTGCATACCAAGGCGCTCTAAACACAGACATACCTACCGTGACCTGGTAGGAGTCAATGACTCATTTCACCTCAGGCAGCTTTGCACTTTGTGACAAGAGCTCAAAGAATTTAAACAAGTTTTCAGTCTGTGCAAATCTGGCCTATTATCTGAGGACTGCTCCAGAAAAGATTTGCTTTGTTGACAAGTGTTTGTTTCTTGACAGAAAAGAGCACAAAGCACAAACACTCTGTGGAGGAGGAGAGTTCTGATTTGATGTCAGATTAAGTAGCATGCCAAGAAATGTTTCTTTTTCTAATTTTCAACCTTGGAATAACTTTCCCATTCTACTTCCATCTCGGTTTAGTTTGACTTGTTTGCTGCCTCAGCCTGACATTGAAAGAATAAACAGTGTAACAGTGCTGAAAACAATTCTTTATCACTTTTTTTTCCAGCTCCCAGTCCTGCCTCTCAGGCATTAAGAGAAAGTGATCGTTTCGATTGTTGTCACAGCAGACCTGAGAGGTGACTATCTGTCAGCACCATCTAATGTCTTTCATTCTCCTGGTGTCCACTGGTCGTAGTCTAACTCACGTCCCCAGAGGTCAATCAGTCACCCAGACAGCTGCTCCAAACACAGCTCCGACCTCAGGCCAGCAGACTGCCGTGTCTGCAAGCCGGCCAAATCACTTAACTGATTGCACTGCTTTAACTGTTTTAGAAACAGGAGATCCTGAGAGGTGATACAAGATTGTCTTCACCACTACTGGAATTTCGTCAATACAAAAAACATGACTCAAAGCTGGTAGCACATACTGAGCTATGTTGCTACTCCTTGTCATGCATCCATCAATCTTTGCTTCATTTTGATATTTTGAATATGTTGCTCTGATGCTTTTTAGACACAACAATGACCAACAGGCTATGGATGGCATGTCGGTGACTCTTAAAACAATTGGATGGATTGCCTTGAAATTCTGGATGAAGCCTAATGATTTTGGTGACTTCCATTTTAGTACCACCACTAGATTTAGTTTTTAGTGAAATTCCTAGTTATAGAGATTTCCTAGTTCGAACCTGGGGTGGAGGATTTGAACCACAGTGTGAGGGAGCCCGTGCTGTGCAGAGTTTGCACGTTCTCCCTGTGTCAGCGTGGGTTTCCTCCAGGTGCTCCAACTTCCTCCCACAGTCCAAAGTCATGCAGGTTAACTGGCGACTCTAAAGTTGTCCGTAGGTGTGAATGTGAGTGTGAATGGTTGTCTGTCTCTATGTGTCAGCCCTGTGATAGTCTGGTGACCTGTCCAGGGTGAACCCTGCCTCTCACCCAGTGTCAGCTGGCATAGGCTCCAGCACCCCTGCGATCCTCAACAGGATAAGCAGTTACGGAAAATGAATGGATGAAATGAGCTACTGCTACTGCTGAAGTCCAACATATTTGAATCTCGGGGGTCATAAAGTCTAGTGAAAAGAATTCCCACTAAGAACATGTAGGTCTAACACTGTGTCAAAACTGCAAGCAATGTATCCTGATACAACAATTCGTGTGATGTCTTGCAAAATTGCAAACACAATGGTTTGTATTATATCTAACGAATTACTGCCCTATGTAAAGTTACGTAACCTAGGTTTAGCAAAAGAGACATGGGGACAATGTACCTTAAAGTAACTCAAACATCACTTGCTTTCTTGCAGTTCTGAGCACCACTCTCCTGGGTGAAAGGCCTGTGCTTTGTGACCCATCCACCACCCATCCTGCCTTGAGCACTGGTCACGTGGTCGCAGCCTTCCAAAATACATGGGTTATACACAAAGTACAAGCTCACAGTTACGTGGGTTATATACAGATTTTGGTGCATTACTTTTTGTAGGCATATGTCTGGAAAGTGCATGAGAACAGCCTGCAGCAAGAGAGCATCCAACAATATCGAATTATGTTGCGCAACATCAGTTGCTTTACGTCCACACTGAATCACTAAATACGCACTTTTTTTTACATCATGTAAACAAAACATGTAGCTAGCTGTGTGACTGAGATCAGACTGAAAACTAAAGCAATGGAGAGCACTTGCTATCTTCCAGAATTTGGACTCTTTAAACAGAAAACAAACTTCTTATATTGTGATAATTACAAACAGAAAACAGCCAGCTGCCACTGTGTTTATGTTTTTCTATTAAAATGAGGAGGTACTGTATAGATGACACCTCATTGCAACTTCATGAATCACTCGTTCCTCGTCCATTGCAGAGCGTTCAAAGTGAGCGACGGGTATAAAAAGAAACAGGGCGTCTGACAAAGGTTCAGCTGAGGTCACCTGGGGAATTACAATAGAAAACAATGCAATCAAACTGACTTTGACACTGATGCTCACCTGCACCACATTGAGCAGGGACACGGTGTGAAGCTAAAGGAAATTAGGTGTTGCGTCAAACATAGGCTTTTGTAATACAGGTCTTCATGATGTCGTTGTTCTTTATAGAACATGCATGTTAATTGTTTTTAAGCTCAATAAACACAGATAATATTTGACTGGAATTTCGCCCATTTGTCCAGGATAATGAAATCTTCCAGGACATATAGAGCGGCACCAATTTTGTTTCTTCTAGTTTTTATACCATTATTGTTTTTACTGTGTCTGTTTTTATTATCATATAAAGCAGCCTTGAGTACGTTTTTAAAGCTCTACAAAACCAAAATGTTTTACTATTGTATAGAATGGAGTTACTAATTCACTCTCCCCACCAAGATTTTCTCAGCTTGTCTTTGGATTCAAATCTCCAAATCCTCTCCCACTCTCTGTGTCTTTTCCCCCCTCTCTTCCACATTTACTTTCTGGTCTGCATGGACTCCCAGAGTGAGCACTATGAAGGATTACCCTCCCCACATGTAATCCAATCAAAAAAGCAGGAACTGATTTCTTATCTTTCTAAGATGCTGCATTTCCCCTCATCTCTGAGAACACACAGGCAGCATTATCAGTCATTTGATTACCCTGAGTAAAAATGGATACAGAACAGCAGCAGTTTCGGCCTCCAGAGGCCTGACTTGCACATTGAAATCCAATTGAAGGCTGTACCTTATGTATTTGTTTAAGATTTGGAAATAATTAACTGGGGTAAAAGCTGTTATGGCCTCACAATGGGATTAAGTGAGACATGGAGGGTTTTTTTGAGCTCAAGACGATCGAGGCTTGAGAGCACCTTTTTCCTCCCACTTAACTTTTATACACAATTATGAAAAAGCATCCATAGAAGAACATATTTAAGAATCAATGGACATATGGCCCTTAGATGTTTTTATACTGTATGTGCAGTACATGTGTGTGTCTGCACGCTAAATCAGCCCCACACACACACACTGTGCTGGAGCCCGGGGCATCGAGAGGCTAACAGATGTTGGTCACGGAGGACAGCTGATCCTGTGAACTCACTGCATTCGCAAACATGTGTTTCTCTGGCCTCCATATGGATAAAACACATGTAGCTCATACAGCTATCACCCTGACCAATGATAACATAGTAAGCCACTTAAGGACAATAAAATGAGTAATGAACTCATTTCTGGGCCGAGAAGTGCTACCAATTTTGCATTTTGGGAACATGTATTCTCCCGTTTCATCGCCCGGATCACCTTCACTGCTCCGATACATTTGTTTTCTGTGTGTGTGCACTCGTGATAAATTGACTCTGAGTGGGTGTTACACGAGAGGACGAGCGTTTAAGCAAATCCGCCGTCCTGCATTTGACCTATAAACCGCTGTCCTTCCTAACGGCGGTCCGTCTTGCTGGCAGACATCTCTTTGTTGTAAGCTTTTTGCTGAAGTGTCCTGAACAACGCTCGCTGTAATTGCTAAAAGGTAATTGCGCTGGCAGGTTACGGCGAGGCTTTAGCTCCCATGAGCCGCACCCTGATCCCTGCATAAGGATGTGATTAACCGCCATCTCCTGTCATTAATTGTGAGGGCTTTTGGCAAGCGGGCCGCTCCAAGTGTGTAATTGTCATATTAGGCCCATTGCTTGGTGTGATCGAGTATTGGAATCAAGTTCCTGGTCTGAAGTGGCTGCTGGCAGGAACTTAAGTACATGGCAGAATTGACCAAATTGTTAGCTCTTGTTCCTGCAGTGATATGTGACAGCTGAGCTGCCATCTAATGCTCAATTTGCCGCTCTGCTAATATAACCATACACACCATCCATGACGGAAAAGAATATTTTTTTTCCCCGTGAATGGTCCATAGCTCAAGGGCCAAACATCTTTAGAGTGACATCCCGCAGTCGTGCTACTTTATGGAGTATAACATTAAAGCCGCAGGAATGAATCATTTGCTCTTCTGTATGAGACAGTAACTGCCAAAAGCTGCGACCAGGCAGGGGTTCAAAACAAATAAAGCCAAACACGCGTTTACAGAGCTGCAGAGAACCTGTTTGTGCTGTATATCACACTGTAAATGTAGCACAGATTGCTGGAAAGAGCTCTATCCCTTTGCCTGAACTGGCAGAAGCAGGGCATTGATCTTCCTCGCCTTCGCTGCCTCTGTAGACAGATGGGAGGGGAGGGGGGCTGTAGCCTTTCAGCGGAGCATGCTCAGAAATGCATATGCTCAGTGGCCTCTTGATGGTACTTCAGAGACGAGCCCAGTTTTGCTTAGATTGCTTAAGGATGGACTCATCGGGGCAGTTAGCATCACTTTGAAACTGAGAAAACTGAGCGATGGCGGCCAAAACAAGCTTTTTTACAAGGAGGTCAGGGAGAGGGGAGAGAGCGGCGCAGAAAATTGAGCGAGCTCGAGCTATAAAACGAAGGGAAAAAAAAGGAAAGGAGAAGCATTTTGTTTACCATGACAGATTTAACACATCATGCAAATAATTACCCTGAGTGCTTTTAATGGGGCTCCAGTCAGATGTGCAGATGAATAGACAGTTTTGTTTCATGTCCCTGATGCCATTCTGAGGTTCTCCATTTAGAGGGATTTTCTGTGGAGCAGGGATAATGGAGCGTCAGTGGGGAACCCAGGAGGAAGGATTTAGATGTGTTTGAATTGACTCAGACATTTTGTTAAGTGTCATTGTGCATGGCCCGTTTATCCCCCTCCGCTCCTCCCCCCTTTTCATTCATAACCACTCTGCCGTCTCTTTCACGAGGGGTTATGGTAGGGATTTGTGTGTCTGTGTGTGCGTGCATGTATTCGGTGGTGGTGACTCTGTGTGTGTGTGTGTGTGTGTGTGTGTGTGTGTGTGTGTGTGTGTGTGTGTGTGTGGTTTGGGAAGTGGACAGACCAAAACAGACCAAAACAAAAGCCCTCCTATAATGAGCCCCAGCCAGGTCTGTATTGTGTGTGCAGAGTGAATCATGACAGCATTTACACACATACCGAACACACACACACACACACACACACATGCAGACAAACAGGTCCAGCTGGGTTATGGAAACAGAAGTGGCATTGGCCTTTGCATCGGACCTGAGTGGGCCGGGTCAGACGATGCTATTGTGTGGGATGGAAAGATGAAGCAACGCAGGGACGGAGGGAGGAGGGTGGAGAGGTAAATCTCTCACAGCTGCTCCGTCTCACCATACTTAACCCCAGCAGGCCGGTGCAAGGGGAGTGTACGCTTTACAGATCCCTAACATCTGTATCTGCGAGCGTGAGGAGAAAATGGTTACTAATGCCATCAAGGTCTCATTTACATCCCGTGGCGCGGCCATGCTGGGCGCAAAACTGGATGCTTCATCACAGCCTCTCTCTGCTATAGTGTTTAAAATGCTCAGAGCACAATGTAACACATGATTGCTGCTGCATCTCCCGCCTCCTTTGTCTTTCTCCCTCGTCTTTCGCTGTGTTCCTATTTTATCTGTCTCTTCAGGAGGAAAAAAAATCAGCTTGAATTTCCACCCATTTGCCAGAAAAAAAAAAATCTGGTACATTACATTTAAATGTTATTGTGTAGCAGATGCGTTGAAACTTGCATAAACTCTGGTTTATGTGTGGTTAGGGTTAGGCACAAAAAACACTTGGTTATGGTTAGAAAAAGATCATATTTTGGCTTAAAATACCAGGTTTGGGGCACCCAATCCCCACAGGATATGCAGCAATATCTTTTATCTTTAACATGAATTGCTTTTCGTGGCATGTCCATCCTGAAAGGACAGCAACAGGTTGCTAAAACCCATCTAGTTTTGCTGTTTGTTGATCTCAAAGTGGTGTGCAGCTTGGCAGGTGTCTTGCCCAGGTGTCACACCATCCACCTTCCCCTCCACCTCTCAATGACAAAGTCAGCTCATATACTACGTCACTTTGGAAACGTTGACACGACACATATGAAACATGCAAATGTAAAGTATTCATGGGTTGCAGAAACGTACTCTGGCGAACTACATATGTACCTCCTGTATTTACAGAGCACTTCTATAAACCAGGCTCTCAAAGTGCTTCATAATTACCAGACAAGACTATAAAAGCATGTAAATTCATATTTGAAACCAAGATGAGAAAGAATTTATATAGGAGAAGACAAAAAAAACGAGGAGAGTGGAGCGTATATAAACTGCCTCTGAGAATGTATAGGTCTTGAGATTTACAACTCTGTTTGTTTTGGCCCCAGAGGGAGACTGTTACATAATCTCGGAGCCGGGAGAGCAAAAGCTCCGTCACCACGAGCCTTCAACTCACTGATGTATGGTGGAGTCGAATTGTGCAACGCCTTAAAATTAATCAAAAGGATTTTGAACTCAGTCCAAAACTTAAAGGAGAACTCCGCCAGTTTTGTGTTTTTAATCTTTTGACTAAATCTGATAAATATTGTTAATATAAATAATAATTAATATGTGTCGTCCCTGACATATAAACTATTAATTTAATTATAAAAGAGTGACAACCTCCCCCAAGGCTAAATGCCTTACAGCTTATTTGCGTATACGCCCTGTGATTCAGATCTGCTCCAACATTTAATGGCCCATGCTACACCCTTCCATCGAATTCAATAAAAATTGGGCCGGTAGTTTTTCCCGTAATCTTGCTGACAAACACACCAAATTGAAAATATAATCCTCTTGGCAGAGGTAAGACGGTACAATGTGCCCTACGGGGAGCGCATAAAGGCAGATCAGGACAGCTCTCAGGATTGAACCTTAGGCAACTCCGCAGGTGAGCAGATCAGTCAAATACTTGTCAGTGATGGATAGACAGACAGCAATTACAGAAACATAATACATGAACCACTCAAGAGCTGCAGTGGATATCCCAGCTCACTGCTTTGTGCTGTCTAATAAAGTTTTGTTATCTGTGGTTTCAGAAGCAGCTCTCAAATCCTGAAGATGCAGCTTTCAGCTTCAGCATTTGAACGCAACATGATGTGTTCTCTGTATTTTACTATATTTTTTCAGAGTGCCTGGATTGCCTTCCTGTCACAGCATGATGTCATTTTTGACTCTTGTGCACAAGTCTCCAACCACAAACAGAGAAATGGAAACACACTACGCAGAGGAAATGTTTTCAGCCCAGCTTTGAATAAGAAACAAAAAACTGCACATTTAAAACCTCAGAAGAAAACACGTTATGCCATGTTGTTGGTCCAACTCCAAATAAACACAAAGTGCACATGTAGCCACAGACTGGTTAACGCATAGTGCCGGCATGTAACATCCGCACTACGCCCATGCTAACATATCAACAAAAGCCGCACTATTGTTATTGTGGGCCGCGGAGGCTATCGAGGATACGGCGAACATCCTCCAAGTGTTTATAGTTGTTGGAGTGAGGAGATATAAATGAGTGGACCTGGGTGACTCTGTGACTCACTCGGGGAAGATGAGCATTTATGAATAGCAGCCCGGGCCGCGTTCCTCCAGCATGGCTCAATGGAGTTCATCAGCCGCCGTGAGCTTCAGGAAACAGATGCGGCCCGATAAGCGGAGAGGATGTCACATTGTGCGTGTCGGTGCTGCGTGAGTGTGTGTTTTCCTATTGTAAATACGGTGTGTGTTCTTGCACTTCCAGCTGCTTCCCTGTTCCATTCGACCTCTGGGACAATTGGCTTGGGGCGACTCGAGCAGCAGGCCGCTCTCAGGGAGACCAGAGGCCACTGTGACCGCCGTCTCTGCCCCCCCCCCCATTCACGGCGGAATAACAGAGAGGTAAATCACACTTGTTTATTCCATCATCTCAGGCAATCTTCCAGAAGCTTTGCTCGCTGTTAACCTGAACTGTGCCATGCTGTACCAAGGAAGGCGTCCCTCCAACAGCCTCTGAAGTACAGAGTGTGAACAGGAGGGCTGTGAGTGAGCCTGCTGCAATCTGGCACTCTGGTGTAAGCAGTAATGGAGAAGTGAAGTAAATCACAGCTGTTTATCTGCATCTGTCAGACACTGTTTGTATGGCTCGCTGGAAAGAGATATGCATTCATATGTGTATGTGTGTGTGTGTGTGTGTGTGTGTGTACCTACCAGTGTACACACTCGCTCGCCAGTGATTGTTTGCAAGTGCAGACTTTAGAGGGTGTGAGTCACCCCAGTGCTATTACACATTGCAGAGAGTATTATAAGAAACAGAGCAGCAGATGAACAGTACAGTGCGGCACACGTGGGCCCACACCCGCACTAGCACATGTCTGAACACTCCTATGAAGACATACTGTAGACACACCATGGCATTTAGTAATAACAAAAGTCTCATTTACTGTAGAGGAGCCTAATGACTCCTGTGAGGCGCACATTTGGCTTTTTTTTATCCAACACACACACACACACACACACACACACACACACACACACACACAGGAATTACACTCCTTAGACACAGAGAGCAAGAAGTGCAGTACATCATTTTTATTCCATGCCGGATACGTGATCTCAACCTTTATCTGGCTTATAAAAAGGTGACCTTTCTATGAAATAAGCACGGACCCTCCCTTACATGAAGTTAATTCCAGGCAACATGACGCAGGTGTTAGCGTGGAATATCAATGCTGCTACATTATTCTCTCCTCTTCTTTTTTTTTACAGGCTGCAACTTTCCCTGTGAGCGAGGAAACTTTCCCCTTGGTGATATGGACCTGGTGAAAGATATTCCCGTGTAAAATTCATGAATTCATAACTTTTGAGGGTACATTTCACTACTGATCTATTGGGCCGTGATAAGAATTCAAAGGTGAACGGAGCTGGAGGACATCTTCAAAGCCGGTCGAGGACATCACAGGAAAGCCAATGAGGCGCATTGCCCTCCTCCCAACATCCTCAGAATACATTCCGTGTGCCTCCCTGCGATGTGATGCGCTGTCAGAGAAAATCGGATGCCATTGCAGTCCGCCGCCATTAACTTGATTTACTCGAGGGTTTCAGTCAAACTCTG
This sequence comes from Epinephelus fuscoguttatus, assembly GCF_011397635.1. Classification (NCBI taxonomy): domain Eukaryota; kingdom Metazoa; phylum Chordata; class Actinopteri; order Perciformes; family Serranidae; genus Epinephelus; species Epinephelus fuscoguttatus. Next base: position 30,924,753 of record NC_064772.1, on the reverse strand, counting down.
ACAAAAAAAAAAAAGAAGCAGTGGCTGCGTTTCATGAGGATTTGTTAAACCATGCAAAGACATGCGAGGAAGAAGGGCGTTGATAGCCACACTCACATTGAAGGACACTATTAATCAAAAAGAAGGTGCACACAGTTGAGCTCCCACTGTAGATAAACACTACAGCGCTACATGTTCTGCTAAGCATGGGCTCAGCAGCTTCCCCTCTCCCCGGCTTGATTATCAAAGCTAACGGCCTTTAGCATGTGTCAGTCGAGGCGGATAACCCCTGGTAGATACAAGAGGACGAGGAGACAATCAAAGGCAGTTGGCTCCACTGGAGTTGACAGTGGTCAGCTTCTGGAGGTGATAAAGGCCTTTGAACCTGAAAGCTGCTCCAGGCTCCCCTTTGTGTCCCCCCCAGCCCCCCTCGAGCCTGGCCGTAGAGGGGGCTACTTTGATTTAAGGCCCCTAGAGAGTCAAGAGAGCTCTCTTCATCTCTGCTGGAAAGGGCGAAGCAAAGAGAGACAGAGAGCAAGAGAGTGAAATAGCTTAGATCTATCAGATATTGGTCCATCAGTGGTGGCCACTCAACTGCAGGCCGGGTCACCGTGTTTGACCTCAAACACTTGACTTGGAATGCAGGAAAAAGCAGATAAGTGCATCTGTGAGAGCCCGCAGTGTCTAATGACAACAGCAGTGCCGGTGGCAAATCTTCCTCCTAAAGCACAGAGATCACGCATGTTTCCCTATTAGCTCACGTGCTGGCTGAAGCAGAGGAGCCCTGCAAATCGCTTTGTAAGCTGGACCCTCATCATAATAACTCAAACTGGCCAAAGCCATAGTTCATAGTGTCATTCTGGGCTGGTTATTTACACCTCATTGAATTTTATGGCTCAGACCTTCAGATACACTCAACACGACAACAGGGAAAATATGTCTCATGATTGGAAAAGTCTCTTCAGCGAGGAGAGACTCCCCGAGAGACGTGCAGAGTAAGGTTATGGAACAAAAGCTTTCCTTGCCGGAGTGTTGTTGCGGTTCATGTCATGTCTGCCTGGCAAGCACACTGTCTACCTTGGCAGCCACAGAACATGAACCCTGTTTGCTATTCTGAATATAAGGTTGGAAACACATTGAATGTGGATCTATAAGGAGGATGTGTCCCTGAGAGCGGGGCCTTTTGGATTACGCCTGTTGCCTCAGCTTCAAACGAGTTAACACATTTCAAAAAGGGCCATTCCAGCCTCCGTTTGAAGTCACCGCTGCAAAATAAAATGCGTCAGGGAGCCAGGATTTTACGGTGGGGTGGGAAAGGTGAAGGGTCACAGGGGCGGCCAGGTGAGCCCTGCCTGCGGGGCAGCTATCAGTCATCGGGCAGAGGGATGAGTGCAACAGCTCGGTGTGCTCAACCCACCATGCACACAACTCCTGTCTGTCCAAGTGTGCATGCATGCATGGAAACACAAATACACCCCCTACATATAACAGAGCATCTATAATTGCATCTCTACTTGAGAGCAGGGGAAAAATAACTTGAGGCCTGAGCTCGCTGATATTGCTGCGAAGTCAGAGGATATTTAAGCAAATTGAGTTACGTCTGGTTGAGCACGTTTGTCTTTAAATCCAGCTCTGTTTTCAGAAGCAGCGGGCTCACTGTTCATTTTGAACTCCTTTGAGAGGCATAACCCCCGGAGCTTTATGCATTAAAAGAATGTGCTGAACGCTTCTCTCTTTCTTGCTGCTCAGGGATGCTAAAATGTCCTACCTGCAAAACTAAATAAAAAGCAAGCAAGAAGCTGTAAAATTGATTAATCCAGTCAATGACACTCAATATGTTGTTCCTTGTACTTGTGACCACTTGGGGCTAATGACATACCCTTTATTGGAAATTACCTGCGGTCCTGTTCCATGAACATAACATCCATGTGGAATGATATCCCTTTATTTACCGTCCGTCTCTTCATCATTGACAATCAACCGACGGGGGGAGGGGTGCGGGCAGATGTGTGTTGTGCTTGATGAGGCAAAGCAGAGAGAGCATTAATTATTCAACGCTCAAATCACAAAAATAAAGATGGCAAAGCCAAATTGTTTTGAAAATTTCCCGAGGAAAAAAAAATGTTGGCAAGCCTCCCAAAATGCTGTTTGAAAATGCTCTTTGAAGGTAATGAGGCATGCTCGTGGCACACAGAAGCAGCGAGTAGTGCCACGGCAAAGCAGCATGTTCTCAATTGGGTTTCTTTTTTGCTTACATATCACTTTAGTACGACACGTGTAGTACATTTCTAATGAAGCGCAGGATCACGCCCTACCCCCACTCAGGGCATGTGTGTCTTTTATGGAAAAAGATGAGGGGGAGAAGGTGGAGGAAAGAGAGGAAACTTTGCACCTTGGGTCCCAAACATCAACAGAACGACGCCTGCCACATTAAATTCACATGATGGTTATAACAACACCCTAACTGATCGGAATTCACATTTATCTAACGGTGCAAAATGTGATATCACTCTTAGCTCTATTAAAAAGTGTAACACTCCATCCACTACAATGAGCAAGGGTGTTATATTAAACTCACTGCTATACTGGCCATTTTTATAGGTAATGAGATACGGGAGAATCTCCTCTCTCGTAGTTAATAATACATGTGAGGTAAGAGGGGAAAATAATATTTTTATTGTATCTCCAAAACCCTTCAGAATGTGATGAAGAAGAATGTGAAATTGCAGTGGTTATTAGCCAGCTTTTTGGTGGTAAAAATGATATAGGGATCATGAACAATTTATGTGAAGAACCACGGAAAGAGTTTCAAACTTCGGCAATCATTTATTTATTGAATGTAAATGGAGAGGCATGGTCAATATAAATTACCATCAGAGTTAGCTGGGAGCAAACGAGTAAATCATGAAAATGAAGGATAAAGTGGCACATAGTGAGGTTTCGGAAATCTCTGAATTATGTTTCGGCTGTACACCCTTCAAATTCTTTCATAAAAGGATTCAGTCAGAAGCTCTGGGTTCTGGCTTCAAAATCTTTTGCTACTAAAAAAGGTTTAATATTACATTTGTAGGCTACAGAAATAGGTCCTTTAATGATGTTGTTCTTTGACTCTGCCAGCTATGGAGAGGAGAGCTACAGTGCTGTGGTTGTCTGTGCTAACCCAGCCGACCCAGGTTGCCAGCACTTTTATTCACTTAGGCATTTTTCTTGCACCGAAACCATGGTGGTTTCTTTAGCATGTCCAATTCAACCTGAAATACAGGCATCAAATGAGGCTCTGAGGCTGCCAGATGTCAGTTCAGGCTAACTGCTGGCCAATTAGCCTTCTAACATACATTACCCATCAGCTCCCTGTAATGTTAATCAGGTCTGAAAGGCACCAGAGGTCTCATTTATAGAACAATATGTAGGATCCATACTCAAAATGTGCGTACAGACAAAAGCCAAAAATGGTGAACGCCAAAAAATATTCGACACTTTCTACAATCAGGCTTCCACCTCACCATCTGTGTCCCCAATTTCCTGTCTCCAAAATGTTCATAAGCATGGGTCAAGGTTTCTCCCATCATGTCTGTTTTTATAGATCACAACTTTTGTGTGGGAAGTGGCGTACGCCTCTTTCAGGCCTCGTTTTGTGCGTACGCAATGTTTATATATGAGACCCCAGAAATAGACTTTTCTCACTTTGACAAATATATTTAATTTCAAGAAAGTAGCTTGGCTAACATGAATGCTTGCTAACATTGGCCACACTAAGCTAATATCATATAGTGGCCAAACCGTGGAATTACAATATCTGGGTCTGTCACATGATGCCATTGGGCTCATACAGACTTTTTTCCATTGACTTACATTATGACAGACACATGGATACATTTTTCTGAGCATCGCAACCCCTGTGAAATGACTTATTTCACTACTGGGATTTGATCCGTTCAATCCAATAACATTTGAGTCTAGAAGAGCCGCACAGTTAAACTATTTTTATCCCCATGTAAGTCTGTGGGGCCCAACAATGTAGCAGATCTGAGTAATGTCATACCACGGCAATTATGAATCTGTGCGAACAAAGATTACATGTGGAGTTCCTCAAGGGTCCATTCTTGGGCCTCTTCTGTTAACATGTATATGCTCCCTCTTGCTCAGATTATGGAATATCATAACATCTCCTACCATACTTATGCAGATGACACACAACTTTACATAACAGTGTCACCAGATGACTACAGTCCCCTACATCTGCTAAATAAGTGCATTGACGAAATCAATACATGGATGTGCCAGAATTTTCTACAACTAAACACAGACAAAACTGAGATAGTTGTTTTTGGCCCCAAAGAACAAAGATCAATAGTCAGTGCTCACCTTGACGCCATGACACTAAAACCTACAAATCAAGCCAGAAATCTTGGTGTAGTTCTGGACTCAGACCTAAATTTCAATAGTCACATTAAGACAATTACTAAATCAGCCTACTACCACCTTAAAAACATAGCAAGAATAAAAGAATTTCTGTCTAAACAAGATACAGAAAAACTTGTTCATGCTTTCATTTTCAGCAGGCTGGACTATTGTAACGGTGTCTTCACAGGCCTGAGTAAAAAATCAACCAGACAACTGCAGCTCGTCCAGAACGCTGCTGCCAGAGTCCTCACCAACACCAAGAGAGTGGAGCACATTACACCAGTGCTTAAGTCGCTGCACTGGCTTCCTGTGTGTCAAAGGATAGACTTTAAAATCTTGTTACTTGTCTATAAAGCACTAAATAGTCTTGGGCCTAAATACATCTCTGATATACTTGTACGTTATGAAGCATCCAGACCCCTCAGATCATCTGGAACAGGTTTACTCAGTGTTCCCAGGATCAAAACAAAACAAGGTGAAGCAGCCTTTAGTTTCTATGCTCCACGCCTGTGGAACAAACTTCCAGGATATCTGAGGTCGGCTGAAACTGTCAGCTCATTTAAATCAGGGCTTAAAACATTACTATTTATTGCAGCTTACCAGTGAAGTGGATATGTAACTTATTGTTAGGATAATCTGTAGCTATTGTTTTTATATTTGTCTGCTGTTGCTTTTGCTTTATGTTTGCTTTTTAAATGCATTTTCTGCACTGTTTTTAACTATTTATTTTCTTGCTTTTAGCTCTTGTTTTTAATGATCTATTGTTTTTAAAGTATTTCTCTTGTAAAGCACATTGAATTGCTTTGTGTATGAATGGTGCTATATAAATAAAATTGCCTTGCCTTGCCTTGCCTTGCCTTGCCATGGAAATCAAGCTTTTTGGCTTCATGTGCAACTGAGCAACTTTCGTAGAAATGAACACAGCCCTGTCTCCAACTCTGTATTCCAGTGGATGTGTTCTTGTAACACCCCAAGCCCCCGGGGTCAGTGACAGGCTTTGAAGCCATCCCATAGACTTACATTATGAAAAAGAAGCCTGTAAATCAGTAGGTACAATTTTTTGAGCACCAGAACATCAGAGAATTGACCCCTTGCTCTATGGGGATTTGATAACATTTTTTAAATCTGGAAGAGCCGCATTATGAAATCATTTTATCCACATTCAAGTTAGCAGAGGGCTAAACCAGAAGCCGGAAAATTCTCTACTGTGCTTGCTCTGTCTACAGGCTCAACAATGCAGATCATCTGGATAATGTTACAGCCAGAGCTCAGCTGTTCAAAAATTAAAATAGTCCAGTCTTGGGAATCTCATATTTTGCTGTCCAAGATCAGCTAATCCATCCTATTTTTGTGCAGGTTTTTCAGAGCATCAATTGAAATAATTAATAAAATGGAAACTTCTCTGTGATCCAAAATAATACCTCGATGCTCATTAAGAACCCTGGGGTTCATTGTAAAGAACCTAAGTAGTTCTATATTGAACACTTTAGGTGGGCCATATGTGAACTAAGATAAAGAGCCTAAAGGTTAAATCAAGGACCACTCATTTTAAGACTGTAGGCAAAGTGGAAAACTCTTCTTACTCACAATCCACACAGAAACAGTGCCCTTCAGATCTGTTCTCTCCAAAACAGATGAAGAGGAGGAAACCAAATCCAGCTAATCTGTAATGCATTAGCAAGCACACTAACAGTATGTTACAGCCCATTAGTGGTTAACAATGATAGCTGATTTTCAGATGGCACAGATAGCCATTACAGTAATTCGCTCCAGCCTGCGTCAACTCCCCAATGACAACCACTGCTTCCGGCCCTGACATTAGATCAATAATGCAAAACCTCCTTAAAGTTCTGCCGTGTGGTTTCATTTAAAAGAGCTTCCTCTCAAACTAATGATGCAGGTTAATTGGCTTGTCATCGTTTGGGAGTTTACAGGGAAAGGAACAAGGACCGCTTTAAAAAGGAACACTCCAGGGATGCGCCATGTCCCCTCTGTGTATTGCCTCTGTAGTCTTATTGATGGGTTTTCTGTGTCTTGGCTGACCACCAAATTGCTGGACTTGCGTGTATTTTGCTTTTCACAGGGTCAATACGGTTAAGAGGAAACAGTTTGCCAAGGAAACAGCAGGAAAAGCAGCTCAGATGAAGGACTTGCTAAAGGAAGGGTCATCAGTCTAGTTTAACATGCTTCTCACATTGGATGCGTTCATGTAGGAATATTACAGAAACACAGTTGTTCACTGGAAGCTGCTGATACCACTAATACACACAGACACATATATTCAGCTGGTCAAACATATGGTCCATTATGTACACTCTGTCCATACTGTTGTCCCATCTGGTTTCCCCCCCGCGGATCGCCCCAGGGGTCGGGCCACCTCCATCGATTGCCACCGCTTATTAATCAGACTCTGGGTGGACACTGCAGCTCTGCCATTTGTTAGAGGCTCTCCAACAGGATGCCATTAGAGCGTCACTGTCGCACATTATCCTGAATAAGTAATGAGGAGGCCGGTAAAGCTGCAACTTCCTCCCACATTAGGATAAACGACTTTCAGGCGGGGAGGAATGAGGCACATTTCGTTAATATGCATGCAGGGGGAAGGAGTGAGATAGACAGAGATAGACAGAGGAAGAAAGAGAGGCAGAGAGATGAGCATTAAGGACCGGGGACAAACTAAAGTCTCCATAGAGAGAAGGACATTCAAGATCAATTGCTGAGAGAAGATGCAGACTAAGTGCTTTTGTTACGGTGAGAGAGGCAGAATTAGGACTGATTGTTCCAATATAGCCAGACCTTGAATTTGGTTGAAACACAGCAATTTAACTGTTACTGCTGCTGAGGGCCAGCTTTTATTTTTTCCAACGGCAAAACATCTCAAAAGTGTGTACACTCCCTTTGCTGGTCTGCCCTGCTGGCCTCAAGTGTATTAGCATATTGTCCATATGTGACCGGTCTGGCCTAACACTTTGGTTTGCTTCAAGCTTTGTGTTGTGTTCATGGATGATGAGTAAGGAGACGAGGACAGCTTCTGCCTCGCTGGCCAGGGGGAGAAAGAGAAGTTGGTTGAACTGCTTGAGAAATACAACATTTTCTCCAAGGCAAGAGACAACACAACAACCTCAGTTACACATACATCACGGTCTGTGTCAAATTATCCAGTGTTCCTGATACCAGGACAGAGGCAGAGGACCTGTCCCAAAGCCACTGACACTGGCATGTGGCTGGAGAGGTTTTTGGCAGACATAGGCTCAGACAACCTGAACTTCCTTGACTAGTGCTTTACCAACCTTTCTGCTCCTAACTCTAGGTCCCTGTACATCAAGAATTGTACGGCTTTGTGCGCATCTTTCCAGCCAAGGCTGGATTACGACCAGCGGTCCATTACACATGTGCATCAGTGTCTACCCCTCTGTCGTCACATGACTGCTTCCACTCGGCCCATGGACTTTACATCAGGATGACATCAGGCAAATAAAAATCAGTTTTCTTTTTCTAGATTCTGGGAAAGTTTTACAAATATAAAACACTCATAGATATAAAATTCAATCTTGAAATAATAATTATCAACCTTCTTTGATGTTGAATGTGTCCTGTCAACAGCTTCATATAATGGGGTCTATGGGAAAAATCCTTTTTGGGCTGCAGGAGATTTTTTCATTGCAGTACCGTAAGTGGCCACTGGGGGAAATTGGCAGATAGGCTAACTGGTGGCGTCGTTTCAGCTCTCTTAATAGAAGCAAGATTCTCTCACATGACTCCTGTAAAAACACATAGTGTAGTTCAATCAGGGGAGACTCGTCTTTATGGTAAAATAATTTTTATTAACATGTGAACATGAATAAAAAGAGATAGTAGAGATAGTATGATTTAAGGAGGCAGATGAATCCAGAGTCGAAAAGGGATTTCTTTCGATCCCATGCCCTCTTGACTTTATCCGTTTGTTTACTTTCCTCACTTCCGTTCCTCCTCCTGTGCACTGAGCTGACCTGCCAACCAGATTGATTTCACTTACTGACAGACTGCTAGCTCGGACACTGATTCAACCTGCTGAATCTGCCAAAAATCTGGTGACAAGGGCCGACTTGTGCTAACTGTGTGAAACACAACGCAAAAACCTGGGTGACAGACACTCACCAATGGCCAACCCTTGGCTTGGTATGACAAGGCCCTGACATGTTAATTATTGAACTTAAGAGGTGCTGGTGGGTTGATTTTGTTCCCTTTGGAAAGATCCAGGCTAGTTGTTTCTCTCTGTTCCCATTCTGTGTGCTAAGCTAAGCTAATTAGCTTCGTATTTAGCATACAATCATTAGAGTGGCAGCAAGAAAGTGAATAAATTAATTTCAGATGTGTTTGTTAATACCGCCTGCACCAGTAGAGAACATTCAACACTGCAGTGATTGGGGCCTTAAGGCAACACCTGCCTTAATTTCTAATCTTTGGGGCCCATCTTTCGTAGAGGGTCCCAAGCTTTAAATCCTGTCTTCAGGCCTTTATTATGTAGTTTATATTGTGTTTAGAAGGTGCATTTCACTAAATAAATTTGAGCTTAATCAAGTTAACACAAACTAATTACTACCTACTACATGCACACAAAGAGAGTGGGAGAAATGGGGGTCAGTAGAGGCCCACAGCTCATTTTACCCAGGCCCCCTACGTTAATACAGCCCTGATCATCCATATATAAAAAATAAATGACATATTTCTGGTCTGGTTCATCCAATCTAGACTTATTGTTTTTGTGTCTATCTGTTTTTCATATTGTTTAAAGTCAGTGGCACCAATAGACTATATTGTTTCCAAAGTGCTATTTAATGTGTCGTCTTTTGTTTTGTTACATATTTCACTGCATCATTTGCTTCCATGATGGACCGCTGATTAGTTAGGCACAGACTCTGCAAAGTGCTTGGAGACAGACTCTTGATGAAGGTCTATATAAATAAACCAGACTCAATTTGACTTGTTGTAAACACTAGAGAAACATGATGTGCCAGCAAGAGATATTTTTCATACATACTAATATCAATTTGCCCTTGGAATATTATGTTATGTAAAAAAAAGAAAAAGTATTTTGAAACTGAAAAGGAAGTTCTCAGTATATCTGCACATCATAAAAATGTGTATATATTTTAAGTTTATTTGATGTACTTTGCAATTAAAATTATTCTGACTGATGCCAACCATTTTGCAGCTGATCCCTGCAGACACTGACCAATTAAAAACAGTACTTAGCAGCATGTCTGTGTAAAAATGCTGTACATCTATCCAGCCAGACTCAAACACAAAGTTAGAGAGCAGCAGTAAAGACTGTCCAAAGAGCTTTTAATTTGTTTTATTCACCCAGACTTTTGAATGCTGGAATGACCACCTCTTGGACTAATCTTCCCTGTGTACAAGAAATAAAACTTCATAACGTCCTAAAAATACCCCTGAGACATTGATCTGTGCTCTGGTAGCAAGAATGGTTTGAATGCCATTTAAAGCTGCCATGTTTGGGTCGGTTCAGTCAACTCAAGTTTATTTGCAGTTCGTTTGGGCAGGTGTGAACACAGCAATCACACTCAGGTGTGCACCAAAACAACCAGACTGAGACCTTCTTGAAGAGGTGGTCTCAGTCCGGTTACAAATGAACTCTGGTGCGGTTCGTTTGTGGTGAGAACGTGTTCCGACCTGGATGTGAACCAACTGCAGTCACATGACACATTGTTTGGGTTAAACATGAGCATGTTACAGTCCTGGAGGATTATTAATGTGCACCTCCTCCTGTACTGCCTTAATATGCACATTCAGCACATCCAATGCATCAAAACATTGTTTTCTAGTTGGAGCCGCGCCTCGTTTTCAAACTGTATGGTTTGACTAAAATGAACAATGACAGCAATATAGTCCACGATGAGCAGCGCTAACATCAACCTGCGTAGTTGTCCCTCCATTGTGACATTAGAAAGTGTCACATTTATCTTGCAAGTGTACTCTTCTTCAACGTTTGCTTTACTTCCTGGATTTTTCCCACATGGAAATTCTGACCAATCAAGAGCAGCTTTCTCACACAAGGCATTTGATCTGGTCCTCTTGTAAATGCTGCCATGAGAACACAAACCAACTCTGTAACAAAATTAGTCCCTGATTCGGACCAAAGCAAGACAACTCTAGGTCTAGAAATCTACTTAATACTTATACATTTTTAATGGTTGCTGTTGTTTGTTTTGAGGTGGTTTGATTGGCTGTAGCTTCTGTAGCTGTTTGTTTTGAAGGTTTTGATTTGTTGAAGGACGCCTGATTGTTTTTTGCTCAGCCTAATGGTGTAGTGTGATTACCTAATCACTATCAGCTGTGTGACTAGGGTGAGGCCTATATAACACATCAGTGTGCCTGTGTCTGAGTGTGATTGTTGATTTTGAAGAAGGCCCGGGGGTCAAAGTGTCATCTAAATAAAAGAGATGTATGGAGCCAGAGTGTGCAACACTTCGAATCTACTGCCAGTGATCAGCACTTCACTGCGACCATTGGTGTGTGTTACGTTTCTTTAAATAATAAAAAAATACAAACATATAAAAAAAGGAAAATGGCATAGCTGCATAATTTGCAGCTGTTTCATTACCGCGCTGGAATGCAAACTGGCTGTTGCTTAAGTGCTGGTGCTTGTTGGCAGATATTCAGTGATGATAATGTCTGCTGCTTGGAAGACAAGCCAGTCCCCTGCAGGGCCAGGCTCAGTCTCCACTCATCAATAGGAAGGGTCAAACCATAGCGCCATTGAAGATAGCAGAAGGGGAGATTTGCAATGCGAAAATATCACTGTGGCATTTACAGGGACAGTTTGTCTGCAGGGTGAGGGAAGGTGTAGTTAACTAACTCATTGTGGAAGCAATCGAGCAGACAGGACTTTTAGGAGACAATTTTTTTAAAGCCCCTTGGCTTCCGCAGACATTAAAGGGAAGCTTCTTGTGAAATCTTGCCTGATGTTTCCCATCCTGCTTCTTTTTCATTAAGGAAGCCGTAATGCAGAGAGGATGCCCTTTGAACGAGAAAGGGGAGACTTGTCATGTTCAGCTGGAGGAGTTGTTTACAAGAACATAGCTTGCTTTTAAGGAAATTGGGGGCATGTGTCTGGGTCTCGACAATGTTCAGCGCTATGACCAGATCATTAGTGTGGATGGGATTTGACTCTCTGCTGAACTCCAGTTAATTTAACAGAACCCCAGTAAGAACTTTTCAGAAAATCAGAAGTCTAATGAATTTCTGCTGAGTCAAACGTGTCGGTAGGTAAAAGGATGAATCATCACAAAGCGGATTTTTTCTGAGGTGCCAAAGGGAGCGACTGCTCTTGTTCTGGTCAGCTCTAAAAAGAACAGGCAGAATAAGTGTTGGATTGTTTTTTATCCACTTGAGAAGCAGCAAATACTCTCAGGAGTGACAGATAAAGAAACATGACTGAGCAAAAGGACATTTAAGCTCTTTATTCAGGCCTGTTCTTTTAATCAGCCGGAGATTGGACAGCACATCTCACTCTGTTCATCCCACTAACACAACAAGTGAAAGATGCTTATTAGAGTTACTCAGCTAGACATAATGCACAAACAAGGACATTGGAGATGTTTATAATGGTGCTTCAGAGCCAGGGTCAGCGTCCGCCTCAAATCAATCAGAGGAGTTTGAATCGAAGGAGTGCTTTACAAAGGGCGCACACCATCATTTATCTTATCATTTGACGGTTTGTGAGGTTGCTTTGTAAACAAATTGGAATGCAAATTGCATTTGTTTGCTTTTTTCCCTCAAAGCTTTTCAGGCTGATTTAAAGCACTCGCATATCCTACAATCACTCTCACACACACACACACACACACACGTATGCATGCCTACGCACACGCACACATGGAGGATAATGTTTTCTGGCATGAGAGAGCTGGACAAACCTCAGATGAATGTTCTCCCTCCCCCGCCAGGTCTGATTTTCTCCTGGTTGTCGCGCGGCATGTGTGCGCAAATCAATCAGGCCCCTTGTTCTAATCAGTCCCACTTATATCACCCTGCAAATAAATGACACCATTCAGGAGGGGAGATCAATAGGAGATAAGGTGAAAGTCTCCCCGCTTCCTGCCCATAGGGCACAGAGCTGGGACGCAGACTGGGGTGGGGTGGGGGGGGGGGAGGGGGGGGGGGGGACTCAGACAGGGGGCAGACTAAACTAAACAAGTTTATTCTTTTGTCTTCTACCTAAAGTGATTTCACTCTAAAATGTCACTCAATAACCATGACTGAGGACGGACTCAGGCTGGGGAAGCATGAAGAAATGGATTGTATGTATGTGTGTGTGAGTGCATATCTGAGTGTATGAATGTGTATGAGGAAGGCGCATTAAAACATACATACTATCGAGACATATTCTCTTGTCATACCAGGGCGCAAGTGTATCTCTTCTCTACTTCAGCAATTGTTCTGCTTTCTGCTCATGTACATCTGTGGTTGACAGCTGACGCAATCGTTTAAAGGATATTCCATAATATTCATGTTGTCAACAAATCCTATTAAACAGACAAAACCAACAATGTGTTAGTCTGGCTTTCAGTACCTTTCGACTTCCCTGTCGTGTCTGTGGCACTTGTTTGCATCTTTTATACTCCATATGGTGTAGCTCCATGCCCATGTGTTCCTAAAACTGACCCCAAATAATAATAATTGGTTAATAAAGCCATTTTCAAAACAGTTACAAAGTGATTTACATGCCAATAATTAAAACAGACAAGACATGAAAACAAGAACTTTTAAAATAACAGCGTAGCACGAAAAACACAGAGGAAATAAAAGACAGTCTGAATGAACTTAAAACTCAGTAAAACCAGGAAAGACTCTGATAAAACTATGTTTTAAGAAGGGACTTAAAAGAGATCTACTACCCCCTTTACATGTTGCATTAACATGCGTTTTTTGAACCTGCAGGTGTCAATTCACTCGAAACGCACTGAGGACGAACTGTTATCCAGTCTGCCAAACCACCTCTGAAGGTGGTCAGGGACGCATTGTGACCACATTGAACACAAGTGTAAATGCAAATGTATCTCCAATCCACATGCACCAACTCCGTGGGAGAAAATGCGTAAGCGATGTGCGCCAGCTGGACACAGGAAGAAAGACGACAGCCACCTCAACACTCACCGGGTAGCGACTGCCAAGAAAAAGAAAACACGGATGATAGCCGAGGATGGTGAGACAAAGTGTCTGCTCTCCATTTGGTCCGACAAAAGTGTCCATTAATTAACGCGACTTCATGGGTGGCTAACATCTTGTTGTTGTTATCACTGCGGCAAACAGGAAATGACGTTGTAGTCTGCTGCTGGAAATGTGTGCAGAGGATGTGTCGTCAGCGGGATGGAGCTTGATCGGAGAGCAAACGGATCTGGATGGGGATACCAGGTATAAATGTATGTGGTCAAGCGCTATCTGACTGCAATCCGATCACAAAAAAACGCATGTTGATGCCAGGTGTAAAGGGGGCCACTGACTTGACCGATCTGATTTCCTCGGGCCGATTGTTCCAGAGCCTCGGGGCCCTGACAGCTAAAGCTCTGTCTCCTTTAGTTTTCAGCCAGGCCTCTGGAACAGACAAAAGACCTCAAATTACGTCCTGGCCTGTACGGCACTAAGAGGTCAGAGATATAGCCGGGAGAGACCATGAAGAGCCTTAAATCTACACTTTCATTGTTATAAAAGGCTCAGTAATGTCCCCAAACACCTGGGCACTGTAGGTTTTAGCCAGTTTTACTTAAACTGGAGTGAATCATGTATTCGTTTGGGACTATTTTCAGTCGCGGATTAATACACATTTGCTGCTCTAATGATTATTAACTGCAGCAGGAATCACCGCAAGAAAAACTACAGTGCCCCCGTTTATCATGATAAAGGAACATGTCAGCCAGTGCAGCGCTGCGGCTCAATGATGTGTTTTTAATAGTTTCTGGACAACAGTGGAGCTCCATGACACAGAGGGATCTGGCTCTGTCAATAGTAGTTAGTGGGATACGTTACTGTTGGCTTGAGTTATTGTTTAACCCCCTCTATGCAAGATAAAAGAAATTAATAAACTCATACATGCTGACTGACCTTTCTTAACCCAACTTTAACATCTTCATTACATAACAACAACGCATCTGTGGTTTTACACTCTGTTTCATTATGACTTCCCTGTGACCCCGTGTTTGTTCATGCAGCTCCTCCTCCATCCTACCCGCAGATTAAAGCATGCTGCTGACAAAACACAATGCATCTGCTTCCCATTTTTTAAGTGCTGAACAAGAAAAAAGCATCTCAGTAAGTCAAACAACATTGAGTCTGAAGGTAATGTGTAATCATTGCTTTTCATTTCTCTCCAGTGCAAATCACGTCTCCTTAATGTTTTAAAGGGCACTCGTCATGAAGGGCACGACTCATCGGGGTTATCTTCCACTTCAGGTTGGAGGCTGTACATTTATAACAGAAAGCCTGCATTACAAAGTGGATGTATGGAGTATGAAAGCTACCAGACAGAGGGAGTAAACGATGGAAGCATTATGTTAAAGGCAGTGATTTTGTCAGTGTGGTCTGGTGTACTGATTTGTGTGCAAAATGATAGAGTGAATGGAAAGTGTCAGTAGTTTTAATCACTCCAGGGTCAGGAGTGCATGTTTAAAAGCCCTGTGTCCTATATTTTATACTTCAAAAGGCATGTAATTGTTGCCGTATGCACTTTTTCTGTCTACAGTTTGTGGTTTTAACGTCGTTTGTTTCAGGCTATCTTTTGCTTATGTTTATGCACACGGACAAAAATTGAAAATCAATAAGCTATACTGTAAACACACACACAAACACATACGTAAGTATGGCACAAACACGGCTTGAATGAACAGTTCATGCAAACTCCGGTACCACACTTGAACATGCAGGATGTTGTATCATCTTTGCAGGATGTTTCACATCATGTTAAAAAGACTTTATAAGTAAATATGAGTCAAGGTGACTTGTAACAACGGGCATCCTGTGCGTCCCTGTTAATGTCCCTGTCTGGTCAACCTTTTTGGATGACCAGGCCGCCTGCTGAGAGCCCCAACCACCTGCTGGGCGCAACTCGCCCAGAGCAGCTCACCAGCCGTCCACCCTGCTCTCCCCCCGTCTCCTGTGAGCAGCGTATGAAACATGCTGTGACTCAGAAAGAGTCCGGACCTGGTCCAAGAGCCGGCCTGGGTTTGGTTAAATGTGCTGGTGCCAAGCCATAAAAGGGCAGGGATAAAACTCTGAGCAAAGAGGAGGTCTCTCCCCTTCTATTCATGATTCATGAATGACTAATCTTTAATGTAAGCCTCCTCAAACACAATTTATTTTATTATTCACCCGCTCAGTATGCAGCAGCTGGACTTTTGCAGCACCACACCCTCAATAAACTCTGTAGGGGAGGAGGAGAGCTGAGTAGCGCTCGTGCGGTTTGTTATGGTTTGAAATGTTTGCACTGAACTAATTTTTCACACACCACTTTCTCTGAGTGGACAACAAAGCGGAAACGTGCCAGAGAGCACCAACTGGAGCTCCAAGATGCTCCTTATGTTTCACATTAGAAGAGTGAACTGAGCGCTCGACCACTTTCACTGAAAAGGATTGTTGTCAAATTCTTGTCACATTCATTATCATATCATTATACTTTAATGCAATTCATTAAGTAGTCTGCAAAGATCCACAGCAAAACATTACAACAGTTACACATCTCTTAAATCCTTTGGGCACCAAATGGTTAAGATGTCCGTGCATGGTTAAAGTACCCTCTCAACAATCTGCATAGATTTGTCGCTATTAAAGTGGAATAATTAATTACACATTTCTTTTTGTGGAAAAGCCCAACGTGCAAAGCTCAATAAAATAAACATTTCACTTTTAATATGAGCATGAAAGATTTTGAAATATGAATAAATCTCATGAAAAATAACTACTGGTCAAATGTCATATTGTACGCATGGCAGCTGCTCATCTGTGTTTTTGTGCAACAACATGTCGTTTCTTGTCGTATTTTACGAACCCTCTCTGACGTGTACTCAGATACCATAACACTGAGTATTACCCTGTTCAAATATCACAGCCCTCACTGATCAGAGCGGACTTGTTTGGCTTTGTTGACTCATTATTCCCTCTATCACCTGGATCACCCTGGGTTTATCTTATTAGTGATTAGTCCCCTGCAAACACTGGTCGGCAGGGGATGTCACGTCCCGGGCCAAAAATGGTCCCGGTCACGCCAAAAACTTGGACGCGGTTACATGGCAGACGGCCAGATGGTGAGGTAGTTTCCACGTCCAATAATGGTCCATTCAGACTGTGTCTCTTACAAACCAGGAAATAGATTATATTATCGCTATGGAAAAAAGGAGCAACAAAGTCCACAGAGATAGAGAGTCATGGTGGATGGATTGGGGCTTTCACTCAAGAGACTGGGATTTGACTGTTGTGTGCCAACATAAGTTTATGATTTGATCGCATTAACATCATAAATCAACGCTGCTAGGACCCTCAGGAAGGACGACCGGCTGACGGCCAGGTAACATCGCAGATGTCGGCACAACTTTTCATTTTAGTCTTGATGGGACGTTTAAACGATGGCTGTTAAATGTTCACAGTGTTTGGTGGGTCATTTCTTTCATTGAAAACAAAGATAATGCTGATATAATAATTTCAACAACTATCCAAAGGTACAACATTATGGGGGCTGGAAAATGAAGCCAATACAGTGTCATAAACTGCAGTTCTTTGGATGGCCACTTGAGGCTACAGAGGCCACTCAATCCTTATAGACTCCCATGTTAAAATGCCCAACTTTACAATGGAAATCAGCATGTTTACAGCATAGTACGAAAAACAGTTTTGGTCTCTATAGCTTATGTCCCTCTTCATGACAACTGTACAGGGGGTTCATTTTTCTCATTTTTCTCAAACTCACCTGTTTGCATTTTAAAGAGGCTTGAAGTTACACATTATTAAGGGCAGGGCCGCTATGAGTGACAGGCTGATGAGAGGCCGATGGTGGCCTGATGGTGGCTGGTAAACAAGCTGTAGAATCTTTGCACAAAACTGCACAAGACAGTCTCTTTGGCGCATGTATCTTATCTTATTTATTATTTATTGATTGATTTTTATCTCATTGTTTTATTCTTATTCTATTGAACTGTTTTTATTCCTTTTAACCTATGTCTTGTAGTGAATTTTGCTCTTGGTATTTTTAATTATTTGCTTTTATTTCATGCTTTTATTTTGTGGATTGAAGCACTTTCTGTTGTTTTAAATTTCTTTCTTGTATTCTATGTTCTATGTTTTGTTTTGACTCTCGACTGCAAAACTAGCTTAGCCTTGGGTATCAATAAAGTAACCTGAACCTAAACCCGATGGTGGCCGATGGTGGCCGATGGTGTCTTCAGCCTCTCAGTCACATCCCCACTCATTCCTCCATAGTGCCATCCAATCGCTTAAATATGGTCACTTCTGGCTTCAGAAAACCAAATAGTGGCTTCAAAATGGGAGCCCACAAACCAACCGGTCATGTCATGGTAGCTATGTCTATCATATTTCCAGTCTGTAGCCCTTCTTACACAGAGACGGTGCTACAGAGCCACTACAAAGTCCCTTCTTGATGCCACCTTTGAATTTTAAACAAAACCAAACAGTGGCAGTATCATGCCACTCCAGTGCATGATTTTTGAGAGCATACTGGCATCACAGAACATGGCAATAATAATCATTTACCACCTCTGTTATATGGTGGCAGATCTTGTCTTCAGCTTGTAGGATAAGGCACTCCTCAACCTCACTGTTTTCTCAATTTGCGAACATTTTCGACCACTGTTCTTCGTATTTGAGTTAGCTGCTAACTGCTAACAGCTACATTTTAATATTCCATGGTGGGTCACACACATAACACATCATCAATACATCACACTCATGCCATCCATGATCCCATCCTGTCGGCTGTCTCATTTATACAGACATTATTTTGGTGTTGTTGCTACCTCCCTGCCGGCTTAAAAGCGAGACAATGCTGTCTAGCGAGGCGGCATAACGGCGTGAAATTCCGGCCTTGAAGAGCCAGTGTAAAGAGGGGAAACGCAAGGTTGGAGTGATTTTCTGCAGCTGACTTTCTAGAAGAAAGCTAGCTTAGAAAAAATGGTTCTAAAAGCTGCAGTGCACCCTGAGAATTGTACTCTCCCAGAAAACTGTTGATAATTCAATAGCTACATCACTTGTGCTATCTTGCTCCATCTCCAGATGTAGCAAATCACCAACTGAAACTTAAGCAGATATATTAAAGGGAAACTAATTGGGTACATCAAATATGCACCGAAGACATGTCATTAGAAAATAAGTGTTACAATGGAATTATTTAGATACCATGTCAGATGCATGCTTCCACTTTTAATCCCCTAGTTTTGATCCTAAACCCCCTCTCGGTGTAATATGCAGGCCAGTTTATGTTCTTTGCCTCATTATGAGGAAGGTTTTAAATAATTGATTCGGTGGATCCTTTCCTCTCCAATAAACAGCACTGTGGAAAAAATGAAGGTGCATGTTTCACAATGATGAATTAGAACCAATTACATGGCGAATATATGGTATACAGAATGGAGTGATTATTAATGCAGCAAGGTAATCTTAAAACAACCCAAGTGAGCAGCAACAGTACAGGATGTGTTCCTTATGTGTGCTTCCTCTAACACATGTCTGAGTGTGCACAGCCATATAAGCTCCTTACATGAGCACCAGTTCAGTAAATGGTCAAACTTCCTGTCTGTCAACAGTAAAGACAGTTACATAACACAACAGGCTTGAGTGCCTTTTCTCGCTGACAGCCACTCACGCTGGAAATGATTAACTTCTATATATGGGAAGTGACACTCAACAGATCGACTTCAAATTAACAAGGGATCTTTCTGCACAGCTTGAGTAATATCTCAAACATCAGCAGCTAATATCTGATTACAAATGTATAAAATAAGCGGTAAGAAAAGGAAGGCGGGGGGGGGGGGGCAATTTGTGGAATATGTAGCTGCCTAATGCCAAATGCAAAGTAATACATGTTAACAGAGAAAATAGAAAATAAATTAATTCCACTGAGTAATTTTTTATTCAGTTTTAACTCGGGAGTTTCTTTGATCTGGATAATTTTGATCATGTAGCTGTTTAATCATAAAATAAGCCCTCGTTTTCTTACACGGCCTTTGGTGCTTTGCTTAATCTATCAAAAGAGGATTTGAAGCTATTGTTTGGAGCTGCAGCCACAAAAATACTGATATATTTACTCCTGCTATTGGATGTAATGCATGCCAGATAAAATAGCAGTTCATGAACTCTAAGTGTAATGGATATCAGTGCTGAAATTCCTGCACATGCTCGTACCCAGGAGGATACTTTGTCACTTCAGTTTAAAGTTCTTCCCATGAAACTAAGCTGCAAAGGTCGAGGCCCATCTTTCTGACATCATTATTTTCTCGCATGTCCGGAGCAGAAGGGGTTACGTGTGGTGAAGCGTCGGATGGGGCTGGAGGGGGGAGGTCCTCTGCTCGGGGTGGGACCACAGAGGATGCCCGGCTCCTTTTCCCATGTTCTCCCCAGCCAATGAAAATACTGGAAAACGGCACGTTCCCATCAGCTAAAGCGGGTGACACTGCGACCTCAGGAAAAGCGTGAGTAAATACCAAAGGCAAGGCCACGGGCGGGGAGGGGGAGGAGGTGGAGTTAAAGTGCTCTGAAATCTCTCAAACCTGCCCTATTGTGGATGTGGAAGCAGCACCTATTACCAGCCACCTGTGCTTCATTTAGGTTAAATCCTTCATTAGGCTTTAAAAGCTCATTTATTTTCATTTTCTATTCCCCTCTGTATTGCTTTTCTGGGGCTATCCACCTGTCAGATGCAATTTAATCTTTAAGAAGGTGGCTGTGGTTCAAGACCTGCAGGTGATACACACTTTTTGTATCCTTTACTTTTCCCTCCTTACCCCAAATTTCCCATCTCTTGTTATTTTGTCTGTCGATTGATCTCAGTTTTTGTTCATTTATTTGTTGCAGTAAGCAGTAAGCATAACAAACACAGTTGTACTGAAAAAAATATCCAGGTCACAGTGAGGTGACACAACAGTATCATTTCTGTGTAACCCAGACTGCAATAGCGTCATTTGCGGGTGACAACAAGACATGGCAAGAGTGCTGCACGATTCCTGTGAGTGAAGGATGTTTATTTCAGGCATTTGTTTTTCCCCAAGCCAGGCCGCACTGTAGCAAATGGCCAAATAAGATGTTATAGCACTCATGATTGCGGGACTGTAAAGACCAAAATGACATCCAGATGTTTCCAATTACGCAGCCCCAGCCTTCAGTTTGTTTGTGTTACTACAGTAATGTTGTGATCCTCCAAGTCCAAAAGCACACAGAAACTGATGAGTGTTTGCAGGCTGTAAATCTAAATGGGATAGATGTAATCTCATTCATAAGTGTTTCCGTAGGTGTCGGTAATATAGGATAATGTCAATTTATAGTTTTGCAGAGGCAATGACTCCACGTTTAACAAGGTTGAAAAGCTTATTACGCTAACTCAATAGTTTTAGCTGCGTGTACACTCAGCAGCAGTGTTGTTGTGTATTGAAAGGGAAGCAGGTTTTCAGGGGTGTTTGCATGACATTAGTTAACTTTGAACACAGAATGGAATTGCAATGAGTGTGTGGCTTTTTTGCTTTCAAAGAGAACACCCCGGCAATTCAGACTGCACTCCAAGAATGTTTTCCTTTCCTCAAGGCCATTCTCCATTATTCATAAAAACTGTAAATAATCTTTCCTATTAAAGCCCAGCATTTTAGCCTTGTATATTTGTAAAGAGTCGAGGGACCTCTCAGTTGGACAAAATATTATTCAGCGTCCTCATAAGAACCTTCTACCAAATGCTTTGCATGCTTCGCAGGATTTGGAGGTTATTTGAGATAAGGAAAACATCCCACGCCACTTAACTACAAATTTGAATTTGAAAGTGATTCTCACTTTATGTGGAAGCAAATACAAACTAAAATGATGCTACAACTATTATGCATATTTTTCAATTTGTTTTTTCAAATAAAGGCAAACCTATTGTTGTACGTATTTGTGGAAACAATTTCTAAGCTTAAATTGTCTGTACTTTTACAAAATTGTGAGGACCCATTGTGCTGTTACCTAGCCGAAGGTAGGTAATCTTTATAATAATAATCTTTATTTATAAAGCAGCTTTCAAAACAGAGTTACAAAGTGCTTTACATGTCAATAATTCAAACAGAGAAGACATGAAAACAACAACTTTTGTAAGAATTGATAAAAAAAAATGTTGGTGTATAAAAGCTAAGGAAATCAAAAACAGTCTAAATGAACTCAGGTAAAATCAGGAAAGGCTCTCCGATAAAAGTATGTTTTAAGAAGGGACCTAAAAAAGATCACTGACTCGGACGACCCAATTTCCTCTGTCACACTGTTCAGAGCCTCAGGGCCCTGACAGCAAACACTCTGTCCATTTTAGTTTTCAGCTGGACCTCTGGAACACATAAAAGACCAAGGACCTCAAAGGACCTCGAGGACCTCAAAGTACATCCTGGCATGTACGGTACTAAAAACATCAGAGATATAGCTGGGAGAGAGACCATTAGGAGCCTTTAAAGTAATCAGTAAAATCTCTAAATCTGTTCTAAAACATGCTGGGAGCCAGTGTAAAGAAGCCAAAACTGGAGTGATGTGATCATAACAACATGATTGCACAAGCTTTGTCACATGCTGCTCAATACTTAAATTACTGTCAAACCAGAATCCAAGATTTCTTGTTACAGGTTTGGTATTATCCAACAGGGGACCAGCCAAAGGCAGAGTTTGTTGTGTAACTTGCAGGGGCCCGATGACGACAATCTCTGTTTTGTCTGAGAACAGCTGAAGAAACTTTCTTGACGTTCAGCTTTTCAAATAAACACAAGAAGTTTGTGCTCTAAAAAAAAAAATAAATAAATAAATAAATAAGTAAATAAATAAATAAATAAGAAGGGATCAGCACTCAGTGAATAACCTCCTAAGCCCTACGACAAACTATTATGGCAAGGCTTAACTATACAGACCAATGAGCAGTGATAACTAACATGTCTTTGGGGTCATCGGGTGGGAACCTCCTTTCACCGGTGTTTCGTCTAGTTGGTCCCACGACACCTCCAGGAGGCTAGACAATGATCTCTGGCGTCCCAGAGACACTCCCCTAATGCCAGGTCTCACTGCTCCCCACACTAACCGAACAACCTCCTTTACCTTACCTATATTACCACAGAGGAGGTAGACCCAGGGAGGGAAACCTTGTTAGGCTATCACACTCCCCCGCCGGGTTAGGCTGTACAGTCTACCTCCCCAAGACGAGCCCTCACAACAATGACACCTCCAGGAGGCTAGACAGTGATCTCAGCCCAAACAGAACAGCACTGCCACCTTCAACCAAACCCAGGCTCCGTTTATGCGAGCTCCAGGCAGAAGCAATGCTGATACTACCTTTACTAGCACATTCACCATACTCTATTTCACATGCTACATAGCATAACTACAATGTAAGCTAAAGTTAAAGGAGATAAATGAACTCACAGGATCAGCAAACACACTCACTTTGCAGCATGGTCTCAAACAAAATGGATTCAGATAGGCCACTCCCACACTTAAATAACCTTCCTCTTCCTGGATTTCCTCCTTACATACACATGGCTTTCTCAGCCCAAACAGCACTGCCATCTTCAACCAAACCCAGGCTCCATACATGCGAGCTCCAGGCAGAAGCAATGCTGATACTAGCTTTCCTGTCACATTCACCATACTCTATTTCACACACTACATAGCATAACTACAATATAAGCTAAAGTTAAAGGAGCTAACTGGACTTACAGGATCAGCAAGCACACTCACCTTGCTGCATGGCCTCAAACAAAATGGATTCCAATAGGCCACTCCCACACTTAAATACTTCCTCTTCCTGGATTTCTCCTGACAGGAAGTGGATCTCTCCACCTGATCTCAAGGAGTTATGTGCCCTGCTTAGTAGTTCCCCCTGCTGGCCCCAGCTGACATTATTTCTTCTGTAATAGATAAACTGGCTGCATTTAATTGCTTCATCTGACATTTCCCTCACTGTCTTCCTCAAACTCTGTCCCCACTCCGAGTTCCCCCAGGAGTGAGACAGTTGATCTTGCTATGAATCCCCTACACCCCACTTCCACTGGACAAATCCTAGTCTTCCATCCTCGCTGCTCAGCTTCTGCTCCTAAGTCTGCATATCTAAGCTTTTTTCTTTCATATGCTTCTTCCACTGAGTCTTCCCAAGGAACTGTCAGCTCGATGAAATAAACTATCTGTTGACTCACTGACCACAACACTAAGTCAGGCCT
Source organism: Epinephelus fuscoguttatus (assembly GCF_011397635.1). Taxonomy (NCBI): domain Eukaryota; kingdom Metazoa; phylum Chordata; class Actinopteri; order Perciformes; family Serranidae; genus Epinephelus; species Epinephelus fuscoguttatus. The sequence continues at coordinate 30,900,940 of NC_064772.1, read as the reverse complement.
CTGCCTGGTACAGACTATTTCCTGAGGAACAACAAGCTTTCCCCCTAAATCTACTTGCATTTCCCAATCACAAGCACCTTCTAGGGCCACACCTTTGCCTCCTCACTAACTTATCCCTTCTGTATTTCTCTCCCTCACGGACAAACTGAATTACTAAACTCCTATCCTTAACACCTTCTGAATTCACCTGTCTTCGTTTCCCTTCAATGCCTGCAGCTAAACATTTCAACACCTGATTATGTCGCCATGTATATCGGCCTTGTGACAAGCTAACTTTGCAACCTGACAAAATATGCTTTAAAGTTGCGATGCGTGAACACAATGGGCATGACGGGTCCTCATTTACCCACAGTTTTAGGTTCTGGGGGGTTGGTAAGACATCGTATGTAGCCCCTATCAGGAATCTAATACGATTCTCCTCCATACTCCACAGGTCCCTCCAACTAAGCTTCCTCTTCTCTACACTTTCCCAATTCAACCACTGTCCCTGTTTAGCCTGGGCCACTACCTTTGCACCCCTTACTATCTCTTCCTGTCTGCGTATCTGTTCTACAACCAGCTTTCTTTTATCTTTGAGGCCTGCTGTATTCCATACCGGTTTACCTGAGCCAAGCCCCAGGCCTCCCCGGCCAAACTGAACATTACCTACAATCTCTGCATGTCTAAGAGCTGCCTCTGCCTCCTGAACTGCCGATCTTGGGTTCCACTTCCTCCCCTTGGTTGGATTTGGAACCACACTCCTAACTACCACATCCTTACTCCCAGCTAACAAGAGCTCTGTCCTGACCTTGGTACATTTAAATTCCTCTGTTAAACTAGATACTGGCAGCTGAAGTATCCCTTTTCCATACAATGCAACACTATTTAGGCATCTAGGAGCGCCCAACCACTTCCTAATGTAGGAGCTAACCAACCTTTCAATTCTCTCCACAACAGTTATTGGAATTTCATAAATTGACAGTGGCCATATTAACCTAGGATATAGCCCAAATTGCAAACACCACAACTTCAACTTTCCTGGAAGTTCTGATTTATCTATTCTATCCAATCCTTCAGCCACATCTTTTCTAAATTTCACCACCTGTTCCTTATCATTCAACTCTACATTGTACAACCTACCTAAGCTCTTTACTGACTTTTCCCTAATTGTTGGGATGTCCTCGTCATCTATGACAAACTTCCTATCACTTAATTTCCCTCTACATATCGAGATGCTTCTAGATTTACTAGGCTTGATTTTCATGCTGGCCCACTTGAGGTTCTTATTTACCTTCTCTAGTAGCCTCTTTGTACATGGCATTGTTGTGGTCACCAGTGTCATGTCATCCATGTAAGCCCTAACTGGTGGAAGATGCAACCCATTCTGCCATCTCTCCCCACCTACCACCCACTTAGAAGCCCTGATGATTACTTCCATTGCCATAGTAAATGCTAACGGAGAAATTGTACACCCTGCCATGATGCCTATTTCTAGCCTCTGCCAACCTGTTGTGAAACCTGCTGTACTTAGACACAACCTAATATCCTGAAAGTATGCTTTCACTAAGTTAACAACTACCTGTGGCACTCTGAAGTAGTCAAACGCACTCCAAATGAGGCTGTGCGGAACTGAACCAAATGCATTTGCAAGATCTAAAAATACTACGTGTAGGTCCCTTTTGTTAATCTTCGCTGCCTGAATCTGGTGCCAGATCATGCTAGTATGCTCTAAACACCCTGAAAAACCTGGTATTCCTGCCTTCTGCACCATGGTATCTATTAAGCTATTCCTTTCTAAGTAACTAGCTAGTCTCTGCGCTACTACACTAAAGAAAATCTTCCCCTCCACATTCAAGAGAGAAATCATCCGGAACTGGCTAAGGTCCACAGACTCCTTCTCCTTAGGAATGAGGACACCCCCTGCCCTACGCCATGCTCTTGGTATAATTTGTTTTTCCCAAACTATTCTTAGCTGTTTCCACAAAAATTTAAGGGTATCAGGCGCACTTTTATAAACCCGGTAGGGGACTCCATTAGGCCCTGGGGCCGAAGAAGCCTTTGCACGCCTGACCACCTCCTGAACTTCCTTCCACCTAGGTGGCCTGACATCCATCTCATGCTCTATCCTCCTAATGGAGGGATATCAGGTGGGAAACCTACTATCCTATTCTTCTCCAAATCTGAATATGTGTTTCTCAAATATTCTTCAACCTCTAGCCTTTCTGCTTTAAGCTGCCCTCCCTTTTCCTGGCTGAACAATCCTTTAACAAACTTAAAAGGGTCCCTGAAAAAACCTGTCCTAGCATATTCCTTCTTCCTCCTCTTTTTCCTGAGATGCTCTGCCCTTCTAAGAACTGCTAGCCTGCTTCTCAACTCCTCTTGCAACACCTTAATTCCCTCCTTTCTTCTTCTGTAGCCTTTTCCACTGCTTTCTTAACTGTCTCCTTTCCTTGACTAACTTCTCTATTTCTCTCTGCCGCCTAGACTTACCTGACTGTACCCTCTCACTCCTCTTTCTCTCATGCACCCCAAACCTCTCTACACCATATGAATACATTATATCTCCCATCTTTTCTAACCTTTCCATTGCATTTCCTCTAAGCCTACTCAAGATTACTGACAAATCTCTATTAACTATCTCCCATTCTTTACTGTCATTTGCTCTAGGCCATCTAACTCTAACCTTTTGCTCCATGGTTCTCTCTCTGGCTAGCATACTGGCCTCAGTGTCACCTGCATCTTCTCTTACTACCCCCTCCTCCTCAGTGGCAGCGTTACTGATATCCTGCGAACTGTGGTTTTCTACCTGCCGCTGGACTTCATCCGACTGACTCGACTGACTTCTTAGGAAGTACTGATCAATGCGGCTACTCTGCCCTTTCTTTGCCACACACTTCTTCTTTCCCTGATGAGTTCTGAGGCCTTTCACTGATGTTACTTTCTGCCAGCCGCAAGGACAAACCTGAAGCATCTTGTTCTCAACTGTGCTACTTTTATCCTCTACAGATGCGCTCACCTTGCCCTGACTGCTGCTAATTCTAGCACTGGTGGATAGGTCCGTGCCCCTATCCTTCACTGAGTCACAGATCCAAGTCATAGTCGTGTCCGTTCCAATGTCTGTTACCGTGTAATCCACCTGTGAGTCATCTTCCACCCCTGCTCTCGCTGACTCTTGGGGTATTTTTCCTAAGTTGGCTGTAGCTAATTTTTGGTTGTAGTAAGGCTGCTAGGCCTCACCACTGCTACCATGGGTTGCTAACCCATGCCAGCACCATTGGGGTCTTTTCCTCCTGTCAGCTGTCTTTCCAAGCGGTCACATGGTCTTTCCCTTGTTGTCAGCTGCCCTGTTCACAGCAGTCACTAGCTGGGCTAGTTCTGAATTCAAATAAACACAAGAAGTTTGTGCTATAAAAAAAAAATAAATAAATAAATAAGTAAATAAATAAATAAATAAGAAGGGATCAGCACTCAGTGAATAACCTCCTAAGCCCTACGACAAACTATTATGGCAAGGCTTAACTATACAGACCAATGAGCAGTGATAACTAACATGTCTTTGGGGTCATCGGGTGGGAACCTCCTTTCACCGGTGTTTCGTCTAGTTGGTCCCACGACACCTCCAGGAGGCTAGACAGTGATCTCTGGCGTCCCAGAGACACTCCCCTAATGCCAGGTCTCACTGCTCCCCACACTAACCGAACAACCTCCTTTACCTTACCTATATTACCACAGAGGAGGTAAGGCCCAGGAGGGAACTTGTTAGGCTATCACACTCCCCCGCGGGTTAGGCTGTACAGTCTACCTCCCAAGACGAGCCCTCACAACAATGACACCTCCAGGAGGCTAGACAGTGATCTCAGCCCAAACAGAACAGCACTGCCACCTTCAACCAAACCCAGGCTCCGTTTATGCGAGCTCCAGGCAGAAGCAATGCTGATACTACCTTTACTAGCACATTCACCATACTCTATTTCACACGCTACATAGCATAACTACAATGTAAGCTAAAGTTAAAGGAGATAAATGAACTCACAGGATCAGCAAACACACTCACTTTGCAGCATGGTCTCAAACAAAATGGATTCAGATAGGCCACTCCCACACTTAAATAACCTTCCTCTTCCTGGATTTCCTCCTTACATACACATGGCTTTCTCAGCCCAAACAGCACTGCCATCTTCAACCAAACCCAGGCTCCATACATGCGAGCTCCAGGCAGAAGCAATGCTGATACTAGCTTTCCTGTCACATTCACCATACTCTATTTCACACACTACATAGCATAACTACAATATAAGCTAAAGTTAAAGGAGCTAACATCAGTAAGGCAGTCCGGGGTCTGTGGATCTAACAGGCAGGTACATCTGTGCATCATCAGCATAACAATGAAAAGAGACACCATGTCTCAATGTCCCAAGGGGAAGCATGCACAAGGAGAATACAACTGGTCCCAGGACTGACCCCTGATGCACACCATAATTATGAGAATAAAATGAAGAGAAATAGTTGTTAACAGAGACACAAAGCCTCCTGCTCACCAGATAAGCCGAAACCACTCCAACACGGGGTAGTCTAGCTTGCTAACGTTAGTTGTCTTTCCTGTTTTTTTAACAACTGCTGACTCATAAGCAGTTTCTGCACCCCTAACATTGTGTTTGTCCCACATGACTGAAAAGGGGTGGTGACAAATGGACTCACAGCAACAGGAAGTCCTGTAACCGCAGCTTTTTGAACGTTACGACGGGACTCAAATCAAAACACAGAGTGAATATGATACTGATGATGTAACCTACAGAGTAATGTAGAGAGCACTCAAATCACAGATGGAACAAAGTTAAGGGACAATGTCAACCCTGACCTGGTTGGGGACTGCCCATTGTTCTGACAGCTCAAAATTACGAAGCTCTGTTAGTCTGAAAAATGTCCCATTGAACCAAAAACAAATGGCCATTACTCCAAACGCTGTGGTGAATGTGTGTTAGGTTTAGGCACAAAATGCACTTGGCTGTGGTTGGGATAAGATCATGTTTTGGCTTGAAACACAGATGTTTGGTGGCACAAAGGTCACTGGAAAAGCAGGAATGGGTTGGTGAAAAACACAGGTTCAGTGGCTCAAACATCTCAAAGGGTTGGTAAAAACACCAACGACTGGTTGCTCAAACACTGCTGGGAAACTGGAACTAATTGCAGAGAGTGTGTATTTTTGGAGAAGCGGGAATTCGGTGTCATTTGTTTTTAAGATGACAGGCTTTTAAAGAACTAAGCTTTCGGTCCAGTGGGACATTTTTAGACTAATGGGGCTTCAGAAATTTGGGCCATCACAACAATGGCATGGCACCAGCTGGTTAACAGCCTGTGTGATCTTGGAAAATTAAGTTATATACTTAACAGTTTTTCATGCCTCTTCCTCCTAATATTGCACCAATCAAATAACAAATACCAGCACTGTCAGTCATGTAGAAAAATCCATGCCCTCTGGATAAAAGTAATGTAGGGAGCATTATGATGGCAAAAAATGAAGCACAAAAGTCAACTCAAACAGAGAAGAGTTATTTCTTAGCAAACATTTTGATATGACTTTGACCTGGAATGATTCCTGCTCATAACACATCTACACCTGACGTTCCAGGAGAAAGGTCACAGTAAACATGTGCAGTGAACTCATGGAAGGCGTATCCTTCCCAGAGAACAGAGGCTTCCTCTGGAGCTGTAAACAGGACGGAGTGTTCCCCGGGAAAAAAGAAAAAATGTGTTTGGCAATGAGTCAGGCCTCTTTGATAACCATAGGGGGATATCCCTGCCTAAACTCCTACACAGGATCACACCCAGAACGAATGGAGGAGTGGTTTGTGTTTGTGTGTGAGTGTGTGTGTACACGAGTGGTGTTCTAGCCATCTGGCATACCAGGACAAATCCTGTTGGGCCGGCGGACCATCAGAAATCCATAAAGTTTGTACCCACCATCCAGCCCTGCCTGCCTCTTCGCCAGCCCACTGTGTGTGCCTGTTATTCAGGATGTGCTATGTGCCTGAGTGCATGTTTGGGGACTGGGCTGACTGGCCAATCACAACCAAGATAGGTAAACCTGTGCTTACATCATAGACTCTTTTCAGCATCACAATCTCCATGTCCCTATCAGACTTTGATCATTTTACCCAAGAACATTTTGGATGTTTAGACAAGCCGCACAATTCGATTATTTTGGCCCAATTCAAGTAAGCAAGGAGCTAAACCGGAAGTTCGAAGGCTCGGCTGGCGGAGGTCTGGTGCACACGTGGGCTACATTTCTTTCCCAGTTTAACCCTGTGTGCGTGTATGTGCGTGTGTGTGAGAGAGCACACTCTGTAGTCCCTCCGAGACTGTCTGCATGTCTCCACGTATCTGCTCCAGACTTCTCCGAGTTCAGCACGGTTTGGTTCAAACTTGTCAACTTTCAGACATTCCCTGTCATCCTTGAGCTGTTTTGCCTGAATACATTTAAAAGCTTCCCACTAATGCAGGGAACAATTAAGTTATCAAATGGACACAACCATTATGTAAAAGGCGGGTTATATTGCCAACAATTTGAACACTGTCTGCTTCCTGGAAGTGCAGACGAAATGTCAGGGGCACAATATTTCAAGGCTATTAACTTGAGTGCTTTTTTATTCAGTCTCATTACTTTTTAAACAGCATAGGAAGTCACGGAAATGTAATATTAATTTTTACATGGCTTTCATTTTCATTCCTATGGAGCTGTTTAAAATTCAGGGATTTTTTTTTTTTTTTAATGCAGGGAGCAGGAGGGTCGGCATACATGTATTATTCTATACGTAGCGAGTCAGAGTCACATCTGCGCCCGCTTTCTGGAGGAAAATCAGAGGTGTTGGGTGTTTGTTGAGTGTGAAGTCATTGTGTATTCTGCGGTAAATGATGTGACAATGGACATGATGTAGGAGTGGATCTGACAACACGGAGAGGGAGGCAGGAAGAGAGTGCGCGCATCAAACGAGGCAGCTATCTTCAGGGAAACACATGCACTACCTTGGAATGACAATCCTGCGTGCATACATCTGAGCACACCTTTCTAGGTATTCACACTCACAAGTGTATACATCCCAGCACAGAGAATGTTCTGCACAATGCAGCATATACATACAGAGTGTTAGCTGCAGGAGAAGTGAAGATGAACTTGAAAAAAGGAGGCATGGAGAGATATTTCATTAAATCTTTATTTTGGAATTTTAAAAAACTAGATAAGGCCAATTTTGATCTACGAGAGCTCCCTAATTTAGGCTCTAATGAGAATTTTTCAAATGTGGGGAGCCTTATCATGAAAAATGGCTGGAGACCATTAATAAGTTATAGGTTGAGTTAATGATAGAGATGACTCCTAATTGAGCTCTACAGAGCTTTACTATCTGGTGGTCCTTTTCACCAGCGCCAGGAATCTCTCTCATTATTTCAGATTTTGTAAAAAAGAAAAAGAAAAAAGGCATGCATAATATCCCACTTTTTAGGGGTGAGATTAATTTATATTCCCCAAAAAAGATCCTGCTCGACTTCAACAAATCATCTGTCAGAATCAGAGGACGGAGCGAAGCAAAAAGATATATACTGTTTAAATCAACTGTTAATTCTACTGTAACATAAGAAGACAGAAAAAGATCTGAGGAGGAGAAAAAGATCTGCCCACACTCAGTCATCTCTGTTATGATACAGTTGCCATGGAGATTCAGTTTCCACATAACTTAAGCATGTCTTTCCTTCTTCATTTAGACTGTTGTTATCCAGCAACTGACCGGTCGCTCATTGTCTCTGTTGTTAAGGCCACGCTTTCCACCGAGGCCGCCTCCACACACATACTGTACGCACACAGAGTTGCCGTTGAAGCTTATAAATAGACATTACCATAAGAACACGTCATCTGCTTGTTGCTGCGTGGCTGCCAACCAGTCAGTACAGTAAACACCAGGTCACCATGGCAGCAGTCTGCGCGGCTGACAAAACAGGGGAAACAGGAAGGGATTCCCTTTCAGCCCAGTGACGGCCGCAGTGTCACGTGGATTCCCATCAACCTTTCCCTGGCACGGCCGTGGGCTTTCCCCATCTTGCTCAATCGCGCCAACTGGTCGGAGTGGTAAAACCCCCTGGAACATGTGGCAGCTCTAATTACCGCGCTGCACAGACCCCGGCTCAGGAAAACCACAAAATAGGGTTCTATAGCTGTGTGCTTTTAGCAGGCCGATGTGGTGCAACATTGCTGTTGTGGGTTGTAAAAATGTGCTCAATTATTAACGATTTGTGATTTACAGGCGAGCAAGATTACAAATCCAACTTCTAAAGAGGTGAAATATGGAGAGCTATATATACAGCTCCCAAATCAGCCTCCAGCTCTCAGACTGAGGGCAGATTTCCAACATGGCAGATGGTGACCGTGAGACAGTCAGTGGAGAGGAAGAGCTGAGCTTAAACTGAGGAGGAAGCCAGTGTGTGTGTGTGTGTGTGGATCACAGTCCCACACAGCATTTCATCGATAGAAGAGTGTATAAATGAAATTCAAGCGCCCTTCTAACAAGCTCTCACATTCAGCGCTGCTTGTCTTGCGGCTTGTGATTTACCCAAGGCGATTCAGAGTGATGAGGGAGAAGCAGATTGCTGTTATCACATTGTTAGATGTCAAAAAAGAGTTGCCCCGTTGCCCATCATTTGTTTTGGGAATTAGAAACATTCCCCCTCTGTTACTAGCTTTGCTATTTCAGGGAGGGAAATAAAACCTCAGTGGACCCTGTTGAGATGGGGGAGGAGATAGAGGCATAAATAGCCTTCCTGTTTGAACTTCAAATAACACAGCACATGATGTCACCCAAAGCTTCCTAATAGGGTGGATAGATCCGGTTCTACAAAAGTGACATTTTGACTTGGCAGGGCTGTAAATTATCTGCTCAGCAGTGTACCTTTTGACTGGAGTACAAAGAATGCAAAGGATTTGACATTTACACTCCAAACTTGTTCATCGACTGCCCTAAAAAGTCTACTGTTGCCTGAAAATGTAATATAATGCCTTCCTTCCACGCAGTCCTCATTTCCATTCCAATCATTTCAGGCCTGGAAATTTGTGCAAAATACTTAAAATTCCAGAAATTAACATTGTTTTGTGTGACTCCTCTGCTCAGCAGATCCGCGAGGATGCATATCTAAGCAGGGATCCCCAGTGGGGAACACACTCACCCAAACCTCGCTCAGATCAGTTGGTGAAACCCGCCGCAGCTCTCGCAACCGAGGGAATTCCTCTCAGAAATATTTGCTTTTTTGTTCTAGTGAGGAAATGAGGGTGAGCGAGGCGGGGGGGAAGTGGAGGGGGGGTTGCTGAAATTGAATCACTATGGTTACTTCAATAACATTTCTCTTCCCCCTCCCCCCCCTCGCGCACACACAAGAGGAAATGAGTTTCAAAACGGAGAAGGCGCTTCAACCGTCATTTGTTTTTGACGCCTGCCAAGCAACAGAGACATCATTGACTTGATAAGGACTTACTGACAGTTTTACTACTCTGCACCATATTACAGCACAGGAAGGCTAGGCGCTGCTAAAATGCTAATGGCTCATGGCTCCTTGTTGCGAGCAATAGAGGAACATTATTAAAGTATATTTATGCGCACTCTAACCCAATGTACATTCCACTTGCGCTCTCTCTTTCTGCAGTTTTGCCTGAAGAAGCATCCTGGGAATCTGGGGATGCTGTCAGAAGCCGCAGGGCCAAATCTGACAGGAATGTGGCTGCAGCAGGAAGACCTGCTGTAGGAGGCGCTTGCTGAGGAGTCACGTACAGCTGAGGATCTGCAGATCTCACTGTTTATATTTCATAGAATGGAATTCTGAGAACTATAGGGTGAAGTAATAATTCAAGGCAGTATCTATAAATAAAGTGGTAACACAATAATTCATCCAGCAGCACATTATTGATGGCTTTAGCATTACTAAACAAGCAGTGGTGGAGAGGCCGATGAAAAGTCTGCAAACAATACTGATGAACGACGAAGAAAAAAAAAGAGTTTACAGGAAAAAACACTACAACTGCCACTTCTTAACAACAAAGATGTAGCTAAACTGGATCAGATACACACTGAAAAGCAGCACTGAGATGTATTTTTATATCACCAGTGGATCAAATGAATGTGTCTGATGTGTATGATGTGGTTCATAATGATAAAACAAACAGGGATTCATAATATAACTCTGTATTACCTCATATTTGTGGAGACTTTTAGCTTACTTTCAAAAAAAAAATTCATAGGGGTGACCAGATGGGGCCCTACCTTGGCGGTGCCACTGATTGTTTGCCTATCATTTTCAAGCTGAGAAAATTTCGCTGTCATCAATGCTGCTCCCAGCAGGAGGCTGATCAAAGCCCACTTCAGGTAGGTGAAGGGTATCATCTATCTACCAGTATATTTGTGTTTTTACAAGTTGGAAAATGACCCAAATAAACTAAACTAAACTGATAAAAAAAAGGCAAATAGACAACATTAGCGGCTAGCTAGAAATGAAAGTTGAACATGTAGCAACAAACACTTTCTCGGGTAGTTTCTGAGGACCAAAATAAAATTAGTACAATAAATACTGGATTGGCCTGACACTAAACTAAGTAATGAGTGAATGCCAAGTGGCGACAACCGGGGCAGAAAAATTACGCCAATGCAGAAATGCCAAAAACTGCAGTTCCTCTAATGGCCACCTGGGGCTGGCTTCAAAAGTGAGTCAATCCTGATAGACGCCCATGTTAAAAGGTCCAACTTTACAGCAGAAATAGACACGTTTACAGCCTGGTACATAAAACAGTTTTGGTCTCCATAGCTAATTTCAGCTTTTTTGATAAATGAACAAGGATGCCTTTATACATAACTCACCCATATATTTCGTAAAGGCTTACAGTTGCACATATTGAAGGGCAAGGCTGCTTTCAGTGACAGGCTGTCTGTGAGGTGTCACTACAGTCTGAGTCAAATCCAGCTCCACCCTCTCCTTCAAATATGGTCACTTCTGGCTCCAAAAAAACAAGATGGCTACAACCAAAATGCCAAACTCAAAGCTTCAAAAAGGCAGTGCCCGAACCTACATCCATTATCCTATAGTGAATGCTAATATGAATAATCAATTAGTGCATCTTTTAGGACTTGACATATGACATGGTCTTAACACAGTGCATTAGAAGCACCAAGCGGAAACATGCGACCACACACCTCAGCCTGACTATAGGTCCTCAGCACGCAGCACATTTCTGGTATATCTGTAAAACATGGAGGAGACGACAGGCAGCTGTAAATGACATGCTTGTCTGAGGCCCTCCACTGTGCAACACCTTCAGGATTTCTCATAATGGTCAGCTCCCCATGTCCCCAGCCTTCATTTCTTCCATGTGCCACTGGACAGTTAAGCCTAAAGATACCTGACACCATATGTTTCCCTGTGCAGTAATGACTGCTCCTAGCGCTGCTTTTATGGCAGCTGGCCTCTGGAGGCTCGGTGATCAGGGACATGTCCAGGCCTCAATTAGAGCTGCTGGAAAGAGCCTTACTTGCTTACCAGAAGCAGCTTTTACAGGATTAACACCTCTCTGGTGCAGCATGTATTCTTTTGTGCTGCTATATTTAAAAAAAAATGCATGCAGGCTGCAGTTTGAAATTTACAATGAAATCCATGAGGGGCACTGAGAAGAAAGAGGGAAGGGGTAAAATGTATGAGCAGGAGATGAGAGGTGGAGTGAGGACAGGGAGCAAAGAGGAGAGAAAACTGAAAGACACAGAATGAGGAGATGAAGACAGAGAGCGAGAAACGAGGAAGACCAAAGGCATGTGGAGTTCACCATCACTTTGCTTGGCTGCACTGTGATTAAAGCGAAGAGCCCCTGGAGAGAGAGGCGGCTCTAGGCCTGCCCAGTCAGTTCTCTCGCTCCCTTGATCTCCTGCGTGTCGCCCACAGAAACATACCGCCAAACCTTCAGGAAGGGCTCCCTTTTATTGCACCGGGTCCCCCATCGGCTCCAAAGAATCTGCAAAGCAAGCACAGATTGTCATGGCACAAGCTCCTCTCAATTTAGAGGAAGGAGGTCTGCCTTGGATGAGCGGCTGCCGCGATCCTGAAGAAGTGTTTTGATGTTTTAATGAAGATATCTCGCGCATTTCTGAGAGCGTCTTGTTGCACATGAACTTGTCAACCTCCAAGATTAGGTAAAAAGAGAATTTTTGGCAAGTGATTTTCCAGAAAGTTCCTGCTTAAAAAAAAGAAAAAAGAGGCAGGAACGTGAAAATAAGCCGACTAAACCTTCATTAATCCCCTCAGGGGGCTCTATCCTCATTTGATTGAAGTGCCTATTCTTTGAGAAAAATTGATAATCAGAACCTTGCAGACTGGGAGCCAGGAAAGAAGAGATGGGAAAAGAAAATGTCACTCTCAATCTTAATTAAAGTCGCCATTCAGTGGCGGTGGGCTGATCAGCCTGTCATGGGCCTGGTCCCTCCCTTGACCTTTTTTCTTCTGGTCAAGTGACCTTCACTCCCTGTCTGCAGCACGTCTGACAAGGAAGGAAAGCGCCTGAGGGGGGTGAGGGAAGAAAGGCCGTGACATTACACACATTCATAAGGCGCTGCAGCCGGGATAATTACACCGATGCTCACTTAACATGCATTGCAGGCAAGCCTATCGTTTATCAGCTGCATGACCTCTAGCGAAGGATCCTTCCTCTGATCTGTCTAATTATACCGGCTTTTATTTTTCCTTTCCTTCGTCTCTTCCTTTCCGCCATTAGTAGCAAACGGAAAAAAGCCTTTTGTGTGTGCGTGTAATCTAAAACAAGTCAAAGTTGTAAACATCACAGCTGGCTGGGAGGGGGAATTTCGGAAGTGATTCACTGATGTTTTGTGCAAGATTTAAATTAATTCCAGTTGGCCCACAGCTATTTTGTATTATTTCTTCTCCTATAAAAATACACTTATCCTTCTTTTCAGTTCTCATGCCTGTGGCCGATTGAGGCTCTATGGGGGTTTAGGGGTGCCACTCCAAATTTGTCAGAGATGGGGGGAAAGTGAATCCTTCTAAATCTGATTTAAGATTGTCCCACACTCGGAGCAGCTGCTGTCCTAACAACTGAGTCATATTTAATGACTGCACAAAAATGTGAATAGAGCACAATTACAGCTTCCTCTCAATTTAAATGTTGATTCATTTCTCTTTAATGCTCACTGCACCACTTTACTCATTGATTGAAGTTTTTGAGAACATTTCATCTCTGAAAATACTGATACACATCAAAGAGTTTACAGCAATGGTAACAGCTCTAAGGCTGTACTTAAACATAGTGGTGCTTTGAACAAGATGCGAACATCAGCATGCTAACATGACAGGCTGATCTCCTGCACTGTTCATATCTACACCTACGAGTAGTAATGCACCACAAAATTATCCATGTAGTCATGTGCCAGTAATTTCTGTGTAACCCATATAATGGGGAAGGTTGCGATCATCTAACAAATGCCCTGATGGTAGTAAAGAAAGAAGTAGTTTGTGGATGAGGGAGATTGAGGTCACAAAACACAGGACTTTCCCCCTGGAGCCCAGTTTCAAGAACTTGGAGACACCAAGTGAACTTTGAGTTATTTCAAGGCACATCATCACCAACTTTTTCTAAACCTATCCCACATAATTTACATGACAAACTTTATGTATAGGTCTAACGTCATTTGTGAGGGTATTTTTCATTAAATAGCATTCGAATGGTTGTATGAGGATACATTAAACATAATCATAATGACAATGCTAACAGGTTAATGGGCTCGAATGGTTCAAACTGCAGGTGGGGGGTTGAACCCAGGGTGGGGGAGCCTTTCTGTGTGGAGTTTGCATGTTCTCCTTGTGTCAGCGTGGGTTTCCTCCAGGTGCTCCAGCTTCCTCCCACAGCCCAAAGACACGCAGGTTAATTGGTGACTCTAAATTGTCCGTAGGTGTGAATGTGAGTGTGAATGGTTGCCTGTCTCTATGTGTCAGCCCTGTGATAGTCTGATGACCTGTCCAGGGTGAACCCTGCCTCTCACCCAGTGTCAGCTGGGATAAGCGGTTATGGAAAATGAATCGCCATCATAGTATACCATGCTATCATGCTAACATTTGCTAATTACTAGACACAAAGTACAGCTAAAGCTGATAGGAATGTCAGTAGCTCTGCAAGTATTTAAATTAAATACAAAACAAAGTATTGGACAAACTGAAATTTAGACCTTGTGACGGTGCTAAATAAAAGGTCAAAGAAAGTTGTTAAAGTTTGTCCTCTGCGGACCATGAATGGATGCACCTCATGTCACAGCAATCTTTTCAATAGTCAAGACATCTTACTATATAATGACGAAAACTCTGTGTGTGTGTCTGTTCCACGTTTTTCTCCTCACTGACTTGGTCAATCCATGTGAAATTTGGCACAGTGGTAGAGGGTCATGGGAGGATGCCAATGAAGCAATATTACATCAATTGGCCAAAGGGGGGCGCTATAGCAACCGATTGAAATGTCAAACTTTGAATGGGCATATCTCATGCCCCGTATGTCGTAGAGACATGAAACTTTGCACAGAGATGCCTCTCCTCATGAGGAACAAATTTGCCTCAAGAACCCATAATTGCCGCTTATATAGATTTTCCACCATATTGAATTTTTTTGAAAAACACTTAAAATCGATCTCTTCCTAGGAAGTTTGAGCGATCTGCATGAAACTGGGTGAACATAATCTAGGGACCATTATCTAAAGTTGCGGATGCTGTGGCTCATCACATAAAGGTGTATAACATCTCTAGGGTTTCACACATCACCACGCAACTTTGTAGGCATATGACCACACATAATCTGAGGGGACCCCTCCATTATTGACCCCATCAAACAAAATGGGGGCGCTAGAGAGCTGATTTCTTATCTAGGGCTAACCGCCATATGGATTTTTACTAAACTTGGTAGATATGCAGAACAGGACGCCTCAAGGGGACTGGAGAAATTTAACTCTAATTGGCAACTGGGTGGCGCTATAACAACAGAAAAATGCTTAAAAATGGCTAAAATGCGACCGATTGCTGTGGCTCCCCCTGTGGACCAATGTTGTTGTTTGTTCTTCTAATTTTTGGTATGACTAAGTCATGGTATGGTATGTTGTACTCAATGGGTATGGACTAGTTATACTCTAACCCCAAAATATTTCAACACTATGCTGGCGTAATAGGAAAGGTCAGGAGACCACCAAAAAGTAGTAGGATACATCCTCTGGGCACCAAGAATATCTGTATAAAATCTCTTGGCAATCCATGCAATGGTTGTTGAGATATATCAGCTTAGACCAATGTGTTGGCCTGACCAATATACTAAATAGTTCAAGAATTTTACCTGTTAGTAGAGCTATAGGAAAAGTCAGAGGATTGCTTAAGTAGCAAGATCATGTCCTCTCATGGAGCATGCATGTCTGTACAAAATCTCATGGCAACCCATTTAATAGTAGTTGAGATATTTCAGTTTAGACCAAAGTGGTGGCCCCACCGCCGCTGACATCCACAGAGCTAAAACCATTGTAACCCTGCACACGGTCAGGGTTCAACCCCTCTGCAACAAGAGCAGAATGTGATGTATAACTAGGAAAAGGGGTTCACAGATGTGCTTTTACTGACATAAAGATGTTTCTCATTCTTGGCAGGAACACAGTGTACATGCAGTGGAGAGTGCGAGGAACCAGCCAAACAGTGTGAAAGGGAGAACTGTAAGTAATATAATATGTGCCATAAACCTGCAGCTGATATTTCTGGGTCACTTATCTGCAGGGAGCTACTTGCACTGTTCTAACCTGTCAGCTTATTATGTAACACATTGGCCTACTTTACCCTATACACTGTCTGTAATTTTCCACTCGGCCTGTGTATACCATGGGTTACCTATGAATGCAGGTGAAACTGACAGGATTTGAAGCAGGAATTTCTCAGTTAAAGTGCTCAGGGTGTGGATGAAACGGCATGAAGAAAGGGCGAGCTAACAGTGTTAGAGCCTAACTCTGTCCATTTTCAGCCTGTACATATTCCACTTTCACTTTATCCATGGCCTGGCAGCTTTCACTGTATTTTTTGAACTACTTTATAGAGCGGCTTATGTAGACAGGCGGCTGGTTGACATGGGGGACACAAAGAAGAGCTCAAGCAAAAGCCAAGAAAGCATCAAAAGTGTTCCAGAGAAGCGTGACTGCTGGCACTCTTCATCTTTCTACCAACAGGCCTGACTGCAGATCATCTGGCTGCTTTGAGGGTTAAAGGACCAGAACAGTGGTTTTTGCATGTTATAGTGCAAATCACAAATACTTTACATCACAGCTCACCATGCTGCTGAATTTATATCAGTTTTTTTCTTACTATTCAAGGCATCTCTAAAGTTATCTCTCAAAGTTATATGACTGATTCAGTATGATGTAAAACCACAGAGCCACCACCTCTTGAACTGCATTACCATGCAACATCAAGCAATCAACAATAACCAACAGGAAGTGTGATGTTGCCAGGGAGACGGTTTCTTTCTCGGTATAGCGGTTTACTCGAGGTGGCAAGTGTGAACCGAGTCCACGAGTCATGCTGCATGTGCTACGCAGTAGTTCCTGTTTGTGGTGTGACCACAGGCGCGCAGACTGATTACTTCTGATACCGAACAGAGAGTCATAATTTGCTGAGTATGAGACAAGACATGAAGTTATAAGGAGCTGTTTCTGAACGTATTTATGGATGGTTATCCTCTGCCCCACATGTCCAATAATCCAAATACGTCCAGCGGTGACAGTGACACTGCGAATCTGTTATCAGCACATCCCCAGGCACATTTATGCAGCATTTACACTGGTCTGTGTGCAGTCTGGCTCCTTCTCTCCTGTAAATTCAAGGTTTTCAACACAGAGCAGCAACCAAACCCCTGTTGACTTGTCAGGAAGATAAAACAGCCCGGTTTCACAGAAATGGCAGCGACCTCTTAAGACGGCATTATGTGGTGGTGCCACGTAATGTGTTGAAATTATATGCTGGCACCATGGAACAATTTCAGTGAGAGGTCAATTAGGATCCTTTGTGGTGGTGAGCACACAGATTCCCTGGTTTAACAACATCATTCAAGGTGCAGTGATTAATGTCAGGACCCCAGAGACAGAGGAAAAACAAGAATGTCCGAGTGTGGAGGATGTTGGGGAGGTGGACAGGTCAGAACGTTTATCCAGGAGACTGCTGTTCGTTTCTAGTGTAACACCAAAAGTAGATGTTAGCTCTTTTAACTTCACATCCTAAAAGTACTTACATTATCAAACCTGACATAGTTATGTGACACTTACGTCAGTGTTGCAATACTTTAGATCAGTCCTAGTCTTGAGACCAGTCTCAAGACCAAGGCCCTGGTTTCGTCTTGGTCTCAACCACATTTTTACTCCATCTTGTTTCAGTCTCAGACAAAAACAACTCTGGATTTTATTTCAAGACTGGTTAAGCCCACAATTATCACTTAAAGGGGATTAGTCTGAGTGGGCGGAAGTTCGCTGCATAGATCAGCCTCTCATTGGGTGGAACGAGCCACCCGCTGAAGTCCCGCCCTACCACCTCCGGTTGTGTAGCATTTTTCAGCACATCCTTTACTAACTTTTGCGGTGTTTGATCTTGCTGGGATGTAGCCATTTTTCTGCCATGGTTCGCGTCCTGTAGGCGATATTTTTGTGGGCGTGTTACACCAAAAACTGTTTCCCCCCGGCAATATTTTTGCAAGCGCACCGTTGCTGTGGCACCGCCCAGAATGACTGTGATTGGTTGAAAGAAATACAAGCAGCCGGGGCGTTTTTTTCTCCAATCTTAAAGTGAGAGTCGGCCCAGCCATACCTTTCTTTTCTTGAGAAAGGTCTGGTGAGCGAGACTAAAAGGGGATAGATATAGGATTCATACTTCCCAGCCAGTAGGTGTCGCATTCCCACTCGCCCGCTCTCGCTCCACTCTTCAGTTCTACAGGTTGCCAGGTTTGTAAACGACAGACACTGGAGACAGCTAGCCAAGATAGCTAACATTACCTATAAGTTAGCTGTGTTAGTTAGCAAACATTAGCTTACCTGTCCAGAAGGAAAGCAGCAACCTCTGCGTGGCTTTTTAGCCCTTTTTCTGCATTCAGCTGACACCGACGATCAAAAGCTGAACCGATTTTGATTCTGGTTTTACTTCTCCGTTGGTCGGCTGTAATTTGCGACAGATAGCGCTGGGACGACGTCATTCCTCTGCAGCTATCACAATTTGGCGACCCTGAGCCACCACCACAGAACGCAGTGTTAAGAGTTCGTAATAACGTCACGTACTTCTATCAGACAAGGTTGAGATAATGAATGAAGACAGACAGATGAGACAGAAAGGATGGGCATCTGACATTTCAAACAGTAAGGAATAATAACACACTGAATAAAATGCCGTAAAGTAAGTTGTAATTAGTCTATATAGGTTGAGCCTGTAATTTTGACAGGGCACAGGGCACTAGATCTCTCAGAATGTTTAATTAATCGGGATGCTGACATCTCGGAAACTGGAAGTTGGTTTGGGGTTAGAGAATTACTATAGCCCCTTTCATACTGGACAAAAACCCACTTACATCTGCGAACATCTGGCTTTGAATTTAATAGGAAAGGTTGCAATCGGCAGTCACTCACAGGACAAATGACTCTGCAATATTCACAGCTCCGATCGACTTCCGTGAAAAAACACTAGAAAAAAACCCAGAATGGCATACTCATCTGCTGAGCAGTGTACATGGCTTTGGTCTACTGGCAATGGGAAAACACTCTATTGCCTATTTTTAGAGGGTTTTCCTGCATTTTAAAAACCCTCATACACACACTAATTTGGGTGGAACTGTGGCGTGTGATCAAAACACAGTTTAGGGTTTGAATTTACAAGCTTGGAGAGCCCCTCTGTGTCAATACCTAAAAGAGACAGAGTCTTTCAGGGGAGTTTCCCATAACACTTAAGGTAAAGCACTGAGACGCAAAATACATTTTAGCCTATAACCCGAGGGAAGCTATTAAACACACATTCTGTCACATGGATATTAAAAAAGTGAAAAATTACCCCTGCTCAGCGATGTCAGAGAGAGAGGGAGAGCCTCTGTCATGATTACCATATCCATCTGTAACTCTGCCCTCGTACAGCAGGATGGATTTTTTTTGGCTCGATCCTAATTGATAAGAAAAGATGAGCGTGTGAGAGCAGAGAGGTGGGAAATGAAATCAAAAGTGGGGATGAATGAGTGGGGTGAAAAAAAAAAGTAAATATTTGCAGCTCTATAAATCACAAGACTTGAACCGTGCACAAAAAAGCCATCCATCACAGCTGGAAAAGGCCTCGTTGGGGTTCAGAGGTCAAAGGGCTGAGTTATGTTAGGTCTCGCCACTCCCAGGGGGCAAATTTGACCGGTCCCTGAGCGAGACGAGACGAGGGTAAGCCATCGCTTTTGTCCGCCCAGAACTCGACCTATGTGTTTCCAGTCTGTTGCTATTGACCATATACCCGGAAAAAAAGGTTGAGAGCAAATGGCCCCAGCGTAACCCCTCAGCTGTTCTCAATCCTTCATCCTGAGTGATAGCTCTCTCCACCACATCAAGTCTTTTAATCCACACTCACTGTACTGCCTCACTTATATGTCAAAGTGAAAAAGTTGCGCTATGGCACTTCCCTGGTTCTTCACAGCTTCTTGGTCAATATTTCTCATCAGGTGGGGGGAGACAAATGACCTCCAGAGCATTGACCTTGTCGTGGTTATTGGCAAGAGGAGACAATCTAAAGAATCTCAAGTCCCTGAAGTTCAATTTGTGCCCTGCGTTTCACATTCAGCCATTAAATACATCACTGTTACTGCCGCTTAATTAGATCATTACTACATTCCTAGAAGCATTCCCCGAAATTGATGTCCGTGTGTAATGATTGAAATGATGTAGCAGGCACTTAGAAAATTTGCAAAATTTGTAAATGGTACAAACCGTGTTAACATAAGCTGGCATGTAAAGGGTGATTTAAAAATTAATGAGCCTTTAAATTTTAATTCCAAATGCGATCCTAATCTCCCCATGAAACGCTATCTCGGAGTGTAACATGGCGTGAACGAAGCGCAGATAGCACCCGTGCAGCGGCGATGTGACGGAATTCACAGGAAAACATGAACCAGAGAGGAGGTTTTAATGAAGCACTGATGCCCTAATGAATGCCGTTCACCCCCTTTTTTACATGACTATCTCTGGAGAAGTGGCCTTGAATTCTGATGCGTGAGGGTACTGTAACTGCATCTCCGAGAGCTCCCTTTAAGAATTCCTCCCCGTGTCAGAAGCCTCCTCCTCTCCTCTGCAGAGCCAACAGTCTGGGGGGCTATGGGGCAGGTTGTGCTTAATCAGCATTTCAAAGCCGCTCCACTGTCAATTATCCCAGGCTGCGTTCCCTCCAGTCTGCGCACAGGTCAATGTGTGGAACGTCTGAGGATGACATCACCCTCCCTGGGTGTCTGTGTTAGACACGGATAGGGAAAGAAAGCAGCACAAAGAAGTGCTTGATTCTACATCTTGTATTCTCTATTTCTCTGATCGCTTTGCTGCAAATATCCTCAACACTCTCTGTTTACCATAAAGGAGCGTCTTGGGGTCCGACGGTCACCCTAGGAGGCATTCATGTGTAGAATACAATTTAAAATTCTATCACTCAGTGTGACGCTATTTTTTTTTATATCTTTTCCATTAGCTCCAGATGTCATATGAATACCATATGTAAAATTGTTTTGCATTTGTTATGCACGCAGAGGGGACAATCTGTATGCTTTGCTGGCAGACTGTAGCATAATTCACTACCCACCCCATTGACTACTGAATATGAAACATGCGTTCGGTATCAAGCCACTACTGTCACCGGGCCAGTGGAGTGTATCTGGCATGCCTGAGTTTTCTCGGGACTTGTAAAGAGGCAGACTTTATGCTTTCAAACAGAGATATTAAGGCAGTACATCTCAAACATTACAGTCAAGGGAGTGGTAGGACTGCTTGGTAATTTTCGTACAAGCCTCTCTGTTTCCCACAGTTTTCAGCAGCTTCCAGATAGATAATCTCTTTCTACAGGTCTGCTGTGTAGCAGCTTCAGTTTTGGGCGCGCTCCAAAAATATTTAGCTCATTAAAAGTCAGACGTGAGGAAAGCCAGACAGGGCGGCAGAGCAGCTCTGAGAAAAACCCTCCCAGTATCATTCTGTGAAGGTGGTTATGACATAAGATATGGTGAAAGTCTAACAGGCGTCTCGGACTCACAATGGGCAGGTTGAGATTTAGTTATAGAAGCAGAGCCTCTCAGGAGGAAAGGCTTGTTCAGACCAACACTCCTTGATGGTAAACACATATACTGTAAAACTTCAGTTAGTAGCCTGGGCTATTATTTGCTTTAATTCCTTTTACACAAAACTGTTGCTCAGCAAAGATCAAGGAAAACAATACAATTGTTTATTTGAACCAGTATAAATATTACTTGTATATAAATTAGGCTTCAAATAACATATCAGTTCTGGTCTATGTTATGGCACTGGGCATACTGACCCAGCTGACATTGGGCGAGAGGCAGGGTACACCCAGGACAGGTCACAAGACTATTGCAGGGCAAGCTAACATTTAAACTTATATCTATATGTATGTATATATATATGGCAACCAGACCAGGCTTCTAATTGAGACAGGCCTTTGTTTGTCAAAATGTCTAGCCACACCAGGCTAGTAACCGTGTGTTCCCACCAAACGCGATGAACGCGATTTACTTGCGTGAGTAAATGAAAATTCATCGCGCTACTCGCTCGAGTTTGGATGCTGGGCCATTTATGTAAAATTTGTTATCGCGTCAGACCCGCGAGTACGAGCCCGCCCATTTTCACTAGATAACAACAACATTACTTCCGCCATTTCTTTCTCTCATCGACCATGGCTGAGATCACCATGATCGCTGCACTGTACCTGCTCTGGAGGTCCCAGATTCGTCTGAGGGCCAAACGCCGCCGTCGGTTCTGGGTGCATGATACCCTGCGGAGGCGCACTGAGCTCGGTGAGTTTCACCGTCTCCTACAGGGGCTCCGTCTGGACGACGGTCGGTTCCAGCGGTACTTCAGGCTGATTGGGGCCCAGTTTGAGGACCTGTTGGTGAGGGTTGGCGCCAGGATCTCCAGGCAGGACACCAACTACAGGCGCTCCATTTCAGCTGCGGAGCGCCTGTCCATCTGTCTCCAGTGAGTAGCGGCTAATCTTGACGCGCAAATTTGCGAATTCGCATTTGGTGGGTACACAACATAAAAGGGACTGGGTGTTTAATTGAGACTAGGCTTTTAATTTAAGTTTACAATATATTTAACAGGTTGATACTGTTTCCTAATAATTGCTTGAAAGCTTCCCACAGAAATTTGGTATTAATAACAGGAACATCAGAAAGAACGTTCTTAGACTAGCACCCTCTTTGAATATATTCAGGTAGCAACTGATCATAACTTCCTGGAAAAGTATTTTAAAATTAATACAGACTGAACAGTGACTTCCAGGGCTAAAAAATGGAGTGCCAAAAACTGCAGTTCCTCAAATGGCCACTTGAGGCTGACTCTAAAAGCAAGTCAATCCCTACAGAGCACCCGTTTTAAAATGCACAACTTTACAGCACAAATAAACATGTTTACAGCCTGATACAAAAAAACAGTTATGGTCTATAACTAGGCTAATTTCTCCCCCATAATGACAACTGTATGGAGGGTGAATTTTTATATATGTCACCCATATACGACATGAAAAGTATCCTGGTTGTTAATGTTCTGTTACATGCATTGTCTTCTTTCAAAATACACTTCCGTTTTCACAGGAAATTTACCGTTTACATACAGTCTCTTTCAAAATAAAAGCACTACGTCGGTACAACAACTCAAATTAACGTTTTTTTTTTCCTCCAGCAACAAAAGCACATGGTTAGGTTTAGGAAAAAAGAACAGGGTTTGGCTTTATAATCTTACAGGACACAAACACCACTCTCCTGGGTGAAAGTTGGTGTTCACTGGACCCATCCACCACCTCTCCCACCTGCCCTACTTGGACTTTCGCCGCCTTAACTTTCGTTCTTGTCCTGCCCACATTTCCCCCTGACACCCCAAGCACCTTTAAACTATAACAGCGACCAGCCGTGTATCATGCCGATGTTAAAGGATGGCTTTTTTCGTCAGTGTCTGATGCCGGAAGTCACTGCCCAAGCGACAGATTTTGACAACTTCGGAGTGTAACCGCGCTGTACGTGCAAGCAGTGTGGGGAGGAGAATCCAAGTTTGAATGTTGTGTTCACAATTGGTAATCAACCATTTCTGCATTGTATACCTTTTAAAAAATATATATGTTTTTGTTAGTTTTTTGTGTGTAAAAACCTTTTACTTGTCTGCTTGGATTTAAAAGTTTGGTTCATTCAAAAGGCAACAACTTTACAGCTCTGGTATTCTACTGTTAACCTGGATTCATAAAGGACAGAATGACTGTTTACAATATGAGTTTACAGAGTTATAAAATCTCCTCGATATATTATAACAGTTGTGCAGTGGTTCGGTGTCTAATAAGCCTCCACACCCACATATTAGTCATACTTGACTTCCCTAATCATATTTCATTATCTTACCAGTACCTGTAGAAATAAGCCAACACCAACTCAGCCCTTTGCATTGTTTAATGCAGAGCTATTTTTGGTCTGAACACCCACTTAGTCAGAAAAAAACTGTTTAAGATTTAACTCAAGCTGCCAACAAGTTTCTCCCCGCAGAACATCTCTCTCTCCTATTCATTTATTTCCTTTGAAATATTATTCCACCATCCACCATTTTTCAGTTTTTTGCTGGTAAATGTTTTTGCTTTATACTGTTCCTCCTTCCACTAAGATCTGAAGACATTTCATCCAACAAGTTAAACTTTTACTACAAGTGATGAAATTCAGATATGCTCTTAAAAAATCTCCTTGTTGGTGCCGTGATAACGAATAAAAGATCTCAGTGACACATAAGACCATTTATTTAGCATAAATCTTGCTTAGCCCCTAAATGTGCAGCCAAACTTCAGCATACCACGGCACCAACCAGATGATATATGGATCACAAACTGTATTTACCATCTAAATTGCTTCTCCACAATGCCAAGATGATGACAAAGATTAATCGGCTAAAGAGCTAAATCCCCCACTCCCCCACCTTCAATATGGTGGCACATCTCAGGCCACACGTTTCCAACTTAAAGGCAACATTTGTATTCCTGAGGAGCATCTTCTCTCGCCTGCTTTATGATATTACCGCCAGGAGACTGCAGGCAGGGGCCTCGTCTCCATGTGTGGGCTCCAATTCAACCATCATCCATTTCCCCCACTATCTTTTTATCATTACACAGTCTAATAAATGTGCTGTGTGCTCTGTGATGCTGCATCATACATCAGACAAAGTGACCTGGGTCAGTGCATCGCCAACCACCAAGGTTACCCTCTCTTCCTCTCACTTTCACCCGCTGCTACCAAGAGAGGTATAATATTTTTCATCTTTTGTCAGTTGGAAATATTCTCTGACAAAGTAATAACCTCTTCCACGTCCCCTTTGAATGTCTAACAATGTGTCTTCTGAAGGAAACGACAAAGGTGTACAAGCCGCAGGGGTTGCGTCGTGGTTGTTTTGATCCGGCAGGTCGCCATTGACAAGTGCACTTCAATCGGAGCAGCAGGTTGTTCTTCCCACTGTGGCTGCTCTACACCAGGTTTTTGAGAGGATTCTTTAGTCGCCCACATCAAACGCAAACAGCATAATATCACAATGTCGCGGTGCTCGAATGTGTGTGTGAGTGTGAAGGTATCCGCGCTGAGGTGTGCTGGGCAACCTGCACGCTCTCCTGCAGATGGAGGATTAAAGAACTTTCAAACTGGAGGCCAGCCAGAACATTTTGGTTTACCATAGTGCCTTGGCAGAACACACACACACACATATACACACACTTGGTCATTTCAGTGTGAGATTGTGCGATTTTTCAGCTCATGCGATCCGGGCTTGGCAGCGCATGTCCGGCTGTCTCCCAGCGATCACTCATCTGAGGCGAGAAAATCAGCAGTGCCCCCAGAAACTCAACGCACTGATTGGAGCCAGATTGGAACAAGGCCTCCAAATCAAAGGGACATGCTCAGCTACATTGTTGAGTCGAAGCGAGCCTATTATAGCCCGGGATTAACTATCCCAGGCAGTGGCCGCAATGAAAGACCTCCCTATCTCTATCTTCCTTTTAAAAAAAAAGAGCGGAAGGGTTACATGACAAAGTCCAGCACAGACCGGCGTATAGACACCATCCAACACCACCAGCACTCCCACTCACTCTCACAATGGCATCACAGAGGAAGAGCAACCAGCAGCAAAGACCGCTTGATGTATGGGTGCTTTGAGATATGTGCACTTTCTCTTTTTAATCTGCCAGACATTCTGCTGGTGACGGGAATGAATAGTCTATATGTGTGCTCTAGTGTGTGTGTAAAAAGGTGGGGGTGCATCACTCCCATGGGAAAGGGTAATGACTGTGCCACTAATAGAGAATCATTATAAACAACTTTAGCAGATCAAAGAAAAGATGCATTCATTGAAGTCCGAGGAAGCACAGGATGACCAATACATCAGCGGCCCTTTCAACAACTGTCCTTTGTGCTCTCTGCATCTCTCTCAGCGATGCAACATGATGTCTCCCACAACCTTATAAATGTCCAAACCTGGGTTTAAGAGTGAGCTTGTTAACTTTTATAGGTGTGCGTAAGATCACGTCCAATAAATTACAATAAACTGAGTTTGCATCAGGTGCACAGAGCCTTACATGGAGAGATGGCACCCGTTTGATTTTTCCGAGAAGGCGCTGTTTATGGACGCTGGGCAAGTGAAGGTCGAGCCTTTAATGTGACTCGGATGCAAAGACCAATAAAGATACACAGGATATGCTTAAGAGAAAGAACACATAAACACAAGCAGAAACACAAAAAAATGGAAACAGCATCTAAGACCGTGTTTACGCCTGATAATAACATGCGTCTTGGGCAACTGGACCACAAGTGGATAACACTAAATACAAGAGTAAACAACCACCAAGACGCACGTGGGCAGGATGCATTTGACCCCATAGTGTTTGTAGTGTAAAGCTAATCAACATGATGTGTCATGATGTGCGCGACAAAGACGTAACAGGAAAATATCATCAGTGCAGGCAGGCTGTTCTAATGCACTGTTTATATGTTCTCCTGCAAAAAGAAATGCACCAGAATTCGTACATATCCAATGCAATCATGAACAATTAATTTCTGCATAACCCATGTATTGTGGAAGGCTGCCATCACGTGACCAATCTGCTGATGGGAGTAGAAAAGGAGGAGGTATAGAGAGGTCTGGTAAGGAGGCAAGATGGGGTGGTGGATAGGTCACAAAACACAGGACTTTCCCCCAGACCAAGGTTCCCAACAAGTGGACTTTGATTTATTTTAAGGTACGTGACCAGCCACACTAACTTCACTTGCCTAAACCTAATCTCCCTAACTAACCTTTGATTATGTAACTTAACGTTAAGGATGTAACATCATTTGGGGGGGGACTAATTTGTAGCATATCACATGTCTGAAGATAGGTTGATGCAAGACGTGGTGGTTGCTTTGGTTGCAGCGCACCATTGGTTGATAACTGAGTTGGACAAAGTGTTGCATGTCCGTCCATTGTTTTGTCCTGTGGTGGAAGGAGATGTGTTGGATCCTGCTGACAGCGATATTTCCAGCAGTACTGACGCAACCAGTAATGTGACTGGCAAGAGTATGGACGTAATAACTGTGCGCAAAGTGCTTTGACCTTCTAGCGAAAGGGGCATAGACAGTAACAGTAACAGCGGTCAGAGACGCGTAATAGACACAGGTGGGAACGGTGATGTGTCTCAGCTGTCCACTTTCGTTCGCTTCACCAAAACACATTTTAAAACCAAGTGTACACAGGGTACAAACTTCAAGCTTCTGTAGTTACCATGGCAATAACTGACTGACATTTCAAAGCCCATGTTGCTAGCAGATATGCTATTGACTTCCTCGATGCGCTACTGACTGGAGAACATCAGACTGTATAGCCCCAAGGAATAACACAAGACATGTCGTTATGTAAAGTTTACAAGCAAGACAATTCTTCCTTTATAACTTTATCAGATTCTAGTGTGTTAAGTTTTATTCTCAGGCTAGCTTTCACTCAAAGTTGCCAGTTAGCTAAGAGTGCTAACGTTAGCACTGATTCCTGCTACACATCACACAGATATTGCATCAAACCAAAAATAAAATCAGGACCGACATCGCCAGTCGGAACCAAATATGGAGAACACTAATGTAGATGGCGCTATCACAGCAGAGAAACGAATAAAACTTTAAATGTATTTTTTCTAGTAATTCCAATTTTCAAAACAAACAAGGGATTTATATCCTGATTTCTCTTTAAAGAATACATTGTAATCTCAGTTTGACTTAAATTGACTGCCATTTTTCATTGTCCCCAGAGCTTCCGTCTATCTCTGTCATGATCATGATGCGAAATCCCCACCATACATCACTATTGCACAATGGCACATGTGTGCATTCCCATGTGTAAAAGAAGTGCAAAGATCTGTGATAAATTCCCTCCTGTCAAGTGTTGATTTACAGGTCAGGTCTATGTATCTGTGGGTGAATGTGTGCATGAGCGCATGTGCCGGCATGCTAAGTGTGTGAAAATGCCTGTGGTCATTTTTCATCTCTTAGATTAGTTTGTGTGTCTTTATGTGTGTGTGTGTGTCTTTATGTGTGTGTGTGTGTTACAGCGTGCATGCGGGAGTGTGAGAATATTTCCTCCCGGCCTTTGCCAAGCCAATATCTATTTCTTCACTTGTTACCTTTAATCTTTGATTACCATGCGGCAGTTTTCCAAAATCCTCCCAACGGTTGAGTGATTTAGTGTTATTATTTTCCTGCTGTGTCCTGTCCGAGCGCAGGGCTAACTGCCACCAAGAACTGTTAATTACTTAATTATGGAGATAAGAAAATGGTCAGGAACAGAACTGGCAATGATTAATGCAAAGTCTGAGAAGACTTTTCTCTTTTTCTCATTAGAATTCACTTTAAGATCATGCCTCGTGAATAGAAAACACACAAACACGTCCGCAGATTTTAACTTGTTGTTTTGACCTCAGATCTCTATCTGTGCTTCCTGAGTACATCTCTTTTTGTCTTTTGTCTCTGCCCATTAACATTCAATTGAAAGTGCATGAATAGCAACCGTAGATTCATCATGTTTTTTTTTTTCTCCCTTTCTCTTCCCTCATGAATTATGGAGCACCTCCCCCGGTACATTTAGTCGAGCCGCTAGTAAATTAAATGCAGTGTGCCTCCATGCCACACAGGAGCAAACGGGCCAAGCAGGGATATATTGGCTTGCGCTGCTGTGGCCAAAACATTTATATACCCCCCAGTGTTTCCAGGCACCGCAACCTCTCAGAAAAACTACAAGACGGCATTTGTACTTAAAAATGTCATTTTCCCTTCATTTTATTCCAACATTGCTCAAGAAAGCTGGCCAGATATTAAAGCCATCAACAGCTAAGTGAGTCTATTCAACATGACTGATCGTGTAGTAATGTAGAAATGATGTGAGCATTATAATAGTGGAGAGTAATTCAGTGCAGGCCGTGGTGTAATGCAAAGTATTTGACCCAAAGGCAAATGAGAAGTTATGACTGACTTTTAAATGTTTCAGACATGATATCCACCTCAGCTTGTGGCGCGCAGGCTTCCCACCGCTCCATATTTCTCTCTTGAAGCAGGCATGAATGGGGGTGCTTGCCCCCTTCTTGCCCCCTGATTTATAGTGCTATGGTAGTAAAATGGCAGACTAGGATAACATGGGTGGTAATAAATGGCTATAAGACAGCGACTAGCAGCTGTTAATGCTACCGCCATTAGACTGAAAAATGAAGGGCACCAGTGATTTCGTCAGATTTATACATTTCCTCTATGCCATGCATTAGTGCATGTCATGGTAAAGTGGCAATCCATATATAAGCATTAATCGTCCGCTGTGCAATTTGGCCACGGCCGAAATATTATGCAGGAAATTTTTAAATAAGCCAGGCCTATATTTATCAAGCTTCTATTAATCACTCACTTGGGAAGTCAAAGTACAACTAAAAACACTCCTACGTCAAACTTGAGAGTTATTTATGAAGTTTTCTTAAACTGACTCTCAGCAGAGAGAAGGAGCACTCTGTGGAGAGGCTGTTCTGTCACTGAGTGATTGCTGGACACTAAAACATTACTGTAATGTGATTATGTTTTCAAATAATAAGTGCTGCAATGCTAAGGAATTATAATATGAAATATTTAGACGGTTTTCTTGTACACTGTTAGTGGGAGTTTAGTGTAATATGTCATGAGTAATTGATTATATTTTTCAGGTTACCTGCCCAGTACTGTTTACAACATTCAGAACCTTGAAACAGAATTGTTAAAGGGGCTCTATGCAAAATTCAGAACATATGAGCTGTCTGCACATGGCTCTCGACACAGTGTTTGAGCTAGCTGCTAACAGCTAACAATGCTAACTCTACAAACCGTGCCAAACAACTGCAACTGCGCTGACAGAGCTAAAGGTATTAACCGGGGGGAACTGGAGGATGGGTGCTATGCTTCTGCTACAACCTTGTTCCATTATCAGTGATAACCACCGAATGAGCACAATGCAAAGCGGTGGTGACAAGCTACTCATACAGAAGAAAATCATAGAGAGGCTTAGATTACAACACACAGAGTAGCAGCGTGAATTCATTCTCTGCTACAGCGGGATTTATACTTTCGGGTTGAATCGATGCCATACCTATGGCGTAGGCTCTGCGATGATGTAGAGTCTACGCTGAAGCCTGATATGCACCTCCCTAGACATGTAACTAGGCCTACACGTTGCGACGACGCAGACCTCCTGCCTGTTTCTGTAAGCTGAAACCATTTCCCTCAGTGGAAACAAAGCTTTTATTTACTTTAATTTAACAGATAAGAAACAATAAATTGTGAAGATAATAAAGCCTCCACAAAAATAACATTTTAAGTCTTGTGTGTGATTTATCCTGGCTTCATATGAGCAGAGGAAATCTCTGCTAGTCGCTAGGCTAATTTATACAATGCTAATAATGTTAGCATGTTTTATTTGTTTGGAAAACGTGTTTAGTATAAGACAGTTGTTTTGTCAGTGAACCTTGTGAGTTGTAATGGAGCCAAATTTTGTAACGTTACCTTTGTTAAATGTTGCTGTTGTCCCTGGCTTCATATGAGAAGAAAAAAGTCTGCTAGCCACTACGCTAATTTATACACTGTAAAATGCCATAGGATCGTGCTAATAACATTAGCATGTTGTATTTGTGGGGAAAATGTGTCCAGATAAAGACAAGTTTGTCTGTGAATGCTGTGAGTTATAGTGAAGCTGATTTGTGAACTTGTGTTTGAAACTGTCTCTATTAAGCCATGTTTAATGTGTGTTTAATGTGTGTTTTGAATCAACTAAACACACACAACAGCGTATACTTCGTATTAAGCAAAGCTATAACTGCAATAATATTTACCAATTTACCATTTGCATTCTTAGACTAGTATCACAGGCAAGACAATCCCATAGCTTAAAAAATAAATGTGATAATGAATAACGGCTGCATAAAATCAATCCATGTCATCCCTGTAATACATTGTTTTCAAGTGGAAGTAATAGTGCTGCATCTTGCACATGCCGATGATGTTAAAAACCATACGTGCACCATGGAATTTTCTCTTCCTGCTGATTATTTATGTGCCCTATACATTTTTGTCATGTCACCCACTCTTGGGATATACACCTTTTAAAAACAGGAAAACATCTCCACAATAGTACAGTCCTAACAGGTAAGGCCATCTCTGGAGCTCTCCTACATATTCAGATAGATTAAAAGCACATTGTAAAATATCTTGAGGTAGAAAATTTCTCCTGAGTCCTTAAAAGTATGACCTGAAATGCACCGCTGACAATTTTTGGCCAGTTAGGACTGATTTTCCGACTCTGAGAAGCTTCATATGGGCCCAATCATCTTCCCAAAACCAGCTCATGAGGGAAAGGGTTGTTCGAGGATGAATAAAACAAAAATAAGACACTCCTTGTTAGGACTGGTCCATCTGGTGTTCAGGCTGTGCCCTTTACCCCGTTTCGTCAGTGGCCTTGCACGGCAGTGGTGGTCTGTGAGAATAAAGAGACAGCACACTGCGATAATGAAAAAAGGATGGGACATGTAGGTTTGCTTTACATGGCCAAGGACAATTAGCAGCTTCATCGAGCATGGCCAACAAATAACGTCCAGTCACCTCCCTCCTTCCTCATTTCCAGATGACTGGGCCCAAATTCTTATTCAGCGTTGCACCAGGAGGACACCAAGGACCAATAGCTGTTAAGGGACGGGAAGAGCTGTAATTATGAAGGGACTGTCTCAAGTTCAATTGGCTTTGTACACACCATTTCATGCTAAACGAATATACGAGGTGAATTACAAGGAGCCTTTTAACTACACAGTGCGGAGAGAAATCACAGCTTCCTGATGTTAAGTTGGATTCATAATTGAGCTGTGACATCTTAACTGCAGTGAAGAGTCGTCATTTCCACACTTTGTAGAAGGCGGCGTGTTTATCTAAGAGCATCTGCATTTAAATCCGAACAGCAGCAGAAGAATCAGAGACGCTTTGATGTTAGGAAAACAAAGTCTGCACCAATATCTTTAATGATGAATGAAAACAATGTTCTCTCTCTCAAACAGGCTTTTCATAGGGTAGATATGGCAGAGTTGGACAATCTTTATGCATTGATTAAAGGCTGTCGATGGTGGTGGAAAAGGCTGGATAACATTTGTAAAAATGGTCTTTGAGAGATGACTATGAAAGCAGATGTTGGCCTTTCATCTCTGCATCTGCGTGGGCCCATTACTGAGTTTCTGTGAAAAATAATGACTGTGCCTTCCAGTATGATGAGCACTTTTTAAGTGGACCTCATTCTTCATGACCTATATCCATTGTCTTACCCTGTCAGCAGTGGGAACAGTGCAGCCATTCATGTCCCATATCAAATACAGAGTCAGGGATATTTTTTGCCATAAAGCACACATGCCACTTCAGACTTGATAGTGAGTATGTGCCTCCTATGAATTGTTGGATTTGCATGAATATTTATGGAATCATAGTGGGAGTTACAGCATGTGAGGTAATTACATTACAGATAGAGGGAATGGATGTGAGTCATAGCATATTTTACATTCTCATGTACAAATTGGCCATTGTAGTAGGGATATAAAAAGCCTCCTCGAATTAATGGCTTCCCAATGAGCTTGGTAAGCAAAGAAAAGGATTTACTTTGAACCAAGTGAACCATCTATGAAGCTGTATTTCAGTTTCTGAGCCCATTCCACTTTGTTTTCGTGTAAAGGAAAAGTAGATTCCAATACTGCATTCTCATATAATACCATCCTTTGTGCAATTTGACAGGATAATGTTGCATTTGTGTGGATCACTGCTGATGATACTCATACGAGGGGGAAATCATCGCAGCAAACTTCCCTCTAATGCGCCCATTACTTTATAATGACGCCAAGTGTTCAATTTCACAGTGGTGGCATGAATTTGTAATTACCACATATAGATTTCCTAGTGTTTCCTGATTGCAGGAGAAACATACTGTATTCACTACCGCCCCGGGTCCAATAACCAGATGTGGAATAGTCTCCAGCTTGCCAGCAGCATCCCTCCCAAATGAGCCTCAGTCGGCTCCGATGGGAAGTGTTTTCCAGTTAGCTATCTTGCAGCGATCAATACTCCACCTCCTCCCATAATGTTCAGAGAAACCAAAACTTCTAATGAGGGACTTTTGTAGCCATGTTCCCCAAGCCCTGTAATGCATGCGGTCAATATGAGAGAGGATCTGCTGGATGAACTCGAGAGGCAAGAGACAGAGAGAGACAGAGAAAGAGGATGGCAGTGTTCAATAATAAGCACTAACAGTCTGGCAGGCTGGACCTGACCCAGATACAGTTTACCTCAAACTGTCTCACTACGCTATCTCTGATTTTTCATCTTGCTTGATAAAGGACTCTGGTTTTTTTAATCCACGCTGAGGGATGAAGCACATTATGCCGGGCCCCAGTTTGTCAAATCCAGATTCGATTTTTGAAAAGGTTAATGGCTACGCTTGCAAAAATCCAAGGCAAAATGTTTAGGATGGAGCCTCTCTGATCACAAATGGGCTAATATTTGTGGTCCAGGTTTGGATGTTTCCTGATGACCTTTGTCAGAAAAGAGCTGATTAAACAGAAGGCAAAGTCGATGCGATAGGCAGACAATGCAGTTTTCAAAAGATGAAGGCCAACTCCATAACTCTTGTTAGGGGACTGCAAAAACTTTCCCCTGCATGTGTGAAGCTTTCAGCTGAACGAGAGGCTTCAGATTTCAGTTCGGATCAATCAAATCCACAGAAAATGGCAAAAGAATGTCACAGTGATCAAAAACATACAGAGGTTATCTTCATAGAATGTCACCATGCTAAATTTAGACATAAGCATCTGACAAAATGTAATTTTGAACTGATGCTAGCGCTAAATGAAAAGTCAGGGGATCACCAAAGTCTGTGGGATTCATCCTCCAGGGACCATGAATGTCTTTACAAAATTCCATGGCAGTCCACATAATAGCTGTTGATATATTTTAGTCTCTGGTGGACTAACCATTCAACAATAGGCATTTTCAGATCACAAGATCTAAGTTCTAAGAATCCCCTTTTTGTTGTGCTTTTTTCGCAAGAACTAGGAATGAGCGTTATTCTTAGAGCATTGTTCTGAGGGACTTTTTTTGCTCCTACCTCAGAGTAGGTACTCTCCCTGCACAGGAGGAACTTTGAGCAACATAAGTGTGCAGTTATTTGTCTAGACATGTGTGTATTGATAGGTTTAGCTAACAGGTGTTTGAAAATGGTTGTTACCATTGCTGCATTGGCTGTGTGAACAACAGACAACAAAAAACAAGAGCTCATACTGAAAAGAATGGAAGAAAACATGGACAAATGGACCAACAGTGAACTCCAGGTTTTAGTGAGCATATATTAAGTGGTGGAAATACATAATAATATACATAATAAGTGATTTTTACTCGTCAATGCAAAAGTGGCATTGCTATACCAGTTGCTGGCCGACCAGCGTTGCCAGGTGTACGATAATTATCGTATTTGTACGATAATTTGGCCCTCTGTACGATGTACAATCAATAATCCCAAAAAAGGCCAAATGTACGATAATTTGACCATTCCATGAATGTGTGGTTGTAATCAGTATGCTGGAGTTTTTTTGCGAGCCCTGAAGGCATCTGTTCCCATGTGACATGTTTCCAACCAATCGCACTTTGCTTAGCGTGAGATATGGGTGACGTTTTTCTCTGAACAATAAGCACGATTGGCTGAATAGTCAGCTGTACCCGCCCCACGAGGCGCTAGGACCCGTCTGGAAGTCGAGCGAGAATGAGATTCAAAACAGAAGAAGAAGAAGAGGAAAAACAGAAGCAAGGAAAATGGAAAAAAGTAAACCAAAAAAGTAAACACTAGAGTGACTATATTTGCCTATAGCGCATCAGTAGGATTGTTATTTTGGTTATGACGGATGTACGATAATTTCCCTCAAAATACAATAATTTTGAGTCTCTGGTACGATAATCCTACGCTTCCCACCTGGCAAAACTGTGGCCGACTAAAGCCCAGTTCAGACCAAGGATTTGCAACAAGACAAACCAATTTTAGAACGTTGCAGAGAAAACCTGCAGCGGTGTGAACTGGCCGGTCTGAGCTCGACTCAAGCTGGCTGATGGGGTCACCTGCAACTCAGCGGGTCGAATTGCCAGCAGCAGGTGATGTGCTTTTGCCAACGTAAAGCACATCACCTGTATCAACAGCCAATCAGCTTGTAGTGAAGTCTGCTGGTCAAGTCAAAATGACCGCTATGGTATGTGCTCTATCCCTGCTGAGGCCTCGTTTCTGTCCTCACGATGTGTTAGTGTTGGACGGTGGGTTGCTGCTGCTGCTTGCTGTATGTGGACTAACTAATTAGTGCTGCTT
Source organism: Epinephelus fuscoguttatus (assembly GCF_011397635.1). NCBI lineage: Eukaryota > Metazoa > Chordata > Actinopteri > Perciformes > Serranidae > Epinephelus > Epinephelus fuscoguttatus. The sequence continues at coordinate 30,865,727 of NC_064772.1, read as the reverse complement.
ACTTATATTATTGTGGCGTATTTGTTCTGAACACAGTCCATTTGATGCCCGTTTTGTTCATGTTGGTTGCTGTTTCATCACTATTACAAATGTACCTGTAGCCAATATCTCATTATCACTATCTTCATTTACATTTCAAGAGGCTACAAATTATATTCACCCACAAAATAAACCTGAAAAGCTGTAAATCAGAACAGAAGAACAAGAGAGTTGTTGCATAGAGATGATACACCATCTCATCTAGTTGCATTGGTGTGAACCGGTAGGTTTTTAGAACGTTGCAGAACGGTACATTGCAAGTAGTTGCCTGTTTCAACTTATCTCGTCGTGAATCTTTGGTCTGAACTGGGCTTTACAGTACGTCACTTTAGCGTTCCTATTGGTGGTGCGTATGCACACAGAAAAAAAGCCCTTGAAGGTATGTAGTTCTTGTGGGATCTTCCCAGTGAGCAGTTCCTCTCAGGGAGTCCCCGCAACTGTTTGGTACTGTTTGGTATTATTGTCCTAAGAGCGAGTTAAAAACAGAAATATGAGAACTGTGTTCCATATATAAAAGGTCAGATTCAGAGGTTTTAACTTCAGCTTTACGAATTGTTTTTTTTAATGAAAGAGTCTGAAAATCCAGTGGTCTCTTGATGTTTCAGTGTGCGTTTTCTGAACTTTATGGCACATTACACTATATCGGATTAAGTAGAATAAAAGCACAGTTGTCACAAGCTGCATCTGTAGCCTGTTGTCAAGAAACTCCGCCGAATACTGAAAGCAAAAATGCACTCTGTCATCAGCTAATAGAGATTAACTCAGCGCACCTCAGAGAGTGTCCTTTTCCACTGAATAAACGAGGAATTAACAGCTCCTTCAGACAAGGTTCCCCATCGTTGTAAATGTTAAGCTGAGTTTAATGCAGCCAGGTTGATACATTTTGCAGGTCTTAGCGTATTAAAAAGAGATTTAAATGAGCTTCGTTGATCAAAGCCTTTGTTCTCCAGCCCATGATTTATTCAAAGACACCGCACTCGGACCGTCACTATTTTCTCTCTGTTGTGTTACGGGCGTGCGTTCGTCGGCGGGGTTCATTTGTGTTGAGAAATGCCATCTGGCTCAGGCAGCAAAAGCTCTGTCAGAAAGAGAAGAGAGGGAGGGTGGCCACAGGGGAGAAATAATATTTGTGTGTAGGTGCAGCTTCTATCTATTGACCTGAGAGTGCTGGAAATGGACTATAGACAAATTAGAATGTTTCGAAATAATCAGTCATTTCTTGGAGGGAACAATATGCAGGAAAATACCCTCGGTGCTTTGAAAATGAATTGCAGGGTCGGAATATTGCTTACTGCTTGAGGTATAGCTCAATAGGCTGCTGCTTTTACACAAAGAAATACCATTTTTGTCTGAATGTTTTACTCGGTGTCAGATTCATACACAGAATAATTGTACAGATAGCTGCATAAGGTGCAAAGCGAGGCTCTTGAAGCAGCCATTGTAGTCGTCTGTGCTACAATTCAAGCCCTTTAAAAACTGCTATGTGACACTTATATAGTACATCACTCTCCTGTCGGTCTCCAATGCAATAGATGATGTAAGGTGGCTCCTTTTTCTTCCCGTCTCTGTTATTACTCTTTGCTTGGCTGCCTGCCAATGGTTCGTGTAAACCGCAGTTGTCCTTGCTGATGTACTTTGCTATTTGGTGTACAAACAAAAGTGACAAATCCCCTCAAGTCCAAAAAGGGCCATTATCTACTGCTTCTTATGCGGCACAGCATCCGTCTTTTTACGACCACATTATGTGTACTCACATGAAGCATGTTTGACTGAGGAATGATGAATGGTATTCGATACGAAATAGATGTGCGGAAATGTGGCAAGGACAAACAATACGGCGGTGCCTGGTATTGAAAATTTGAATCACTAATGTCAGGCTATGTTCATGTGGCGTTACGATCCATCACATGTCCTGTGGGACTCATTGATTATGAAAACAAGATTATTGGAATCGGAACAGCAATGTACACTATATTATGCCTAATTACAGAAGCTGTGTGTGCGCGCGTGTGTGTGCTGTGACCGTGAAAGGAAACTGGGATTGTGCAGCATCTGAGGGCGTTGTATAAGTTTACTTCACAGTTCATACACAGTCCATGTGTTGAAACGGTTAAGTGAATGCTGGTAACATTACAAAGACCGCGGAGAGGCAGCATTTTTGACTGACAGTAAACGTGTCCACGTGAAATGAATCCTGACAGTTGCTTACATTTCCATCTGTAAACAAAGAGCATAAGTCATGCGAATATTGAATGGTAACTTTCATTCAGGGGAATTTGGTCTACAGAGAACTAAATACCATGTCCTCAGGTCACGTAGCTATATTTGGAAATACATGTTCCCTTCTGAAACCAAGTCAGGCATATGAGAACATCATCTTTCCCTTTGACCACCCCTCCTGTTTTTATCTTTCTTTCCTCCTGAGTGATACCGTGTCTTCTGCCTCTCTGCGCAGGTTAACGGAAAGTTGAGACTGAGTTCAATCAATTCTCCGAATTACCAGATGAAGGACGATGGAGCAGCCCATTACTATGGCTGACCCACTTAGGGTCTGGTCATAAGAGCCAAACAGAGAGTGTTTCCAGCCAGCCTTGGAAAGTCATGTTTTTAGAGTAAAACAAGTTTTTCTCATTACTGGCCCGTCTGGCTAAGGGACGGCTGAGAGTATCAAGCATGAGCCACGGAAAAACTTAATATCAATTGCATCAAAATGCTGCCAGAGCGTCAGATTAATTTCATTACATCATGGTTTTTCCAAGGCTGTTTCTCTGTTATCACATTGAATTAAAAGCTTAATGCATGTATAACACAAGTCATATGACATAACCGTGTCTTAGATATTATGATGCCACAATTATAGCTCTTACACATTTAACACACTTGAAAACTGTAAAAATTATGGACTCCTTGACCCTTGTGTCAGGCACGAAGCACCTTGTTGTGGTTTCATATGAAATCAGGCACAGACTGGTGAAGGACATACCTCAAGGGTTGAGAGCAGGGTTATATGTGAAGAGGGCCTGCACATGATGAGTGTCACAAATGATTGTGTCAGTGGGGTGGAATGACCAATCTCTACACCCCTCTCTGAGCAGCAGTCGGTTAAGGGCGTGTGCACGTGGCTGCTGTAGGAGTGCCATGATCCTGGGTTTGTTTGTTTTCTATTATCCTATGGACTTTATTTAGGAGGTTCCTGTTTGTGTTCCTTGTTTCATGTTATCCATTCATGTTTAATCTGTCCTCATGTGTCATGTCTGGTTTTACTTCCTGTCTTTGTGTGTTTTCCCACCTGTTTTCTGTCACACCTGTCTCGTTAGTCCTTCCCTGTTCCCACAGTCTTCCCTTCACACCTGTTCTGTATCAGTCTCGTTTGCTCCACCCTAGTGTTCCCCTCCACACCCTTGTTGTTAGCCAATCTCCATTTCCCTCCTTTTGCCTGTGTCCTCCTACTCCAGCTGTGTCTCGTTCTTGTGATTAGCCTTCTATGTATATACCTGCGTGTTTTCCTTTGTTTTTGGTCAGTTTCTCTGTGTTCCTGGGTGCATTCTGCGTTCATCCTGCCGTTATTCCTGTGCTCATCCCTGTTTGTCATTTTTTTTGTCTGGTTGGTTTCCAGCTTCTTTTTTTTTTTCTTTTATTCTGCTTTCATTTGGACTTTTAGTTGCCTACCTGTCCTGGATGTTTTCGATCAGCTACATTAAAGCTCCCTTTTTGTTAAAAACTCAAACTGTCTGTCAGTCTGCATTTGGGTCCTCCTCTTAACTGACACGTGACAGAAATAGTTCATTCCCAGTAATTAATTCACTATAAAAGTGAGCCCAGTGTGACTTCCCCTCAGTATTTAGCACACATGCATTTGCACCCCCATTAAATACAAACAAGAAGTGGTCGTACTTTTGATTTGACAACTGCCAAAACCTGACTCATAGGTGCAACAATGACAGTAAAGTAGGTAGCAGCAGTATGCCACCTTCAAAGCAGCAGTTGCAATCTGCCACAAAACAGACAGAAGATAAAGCAACATTGCACAGTTGAAGCAAGACGATGACATTTTAACCATAAATTGTTGCATAAAAATTCTGCAGGACATGAAGAGTTTGATGCTCCAGATTCTTTGGGGGAGGACACCCACATTCCCTGTTTAATGTGTCCCCTCCAAATATTGGGAAAGAAAAACTACGCCCTTCCTCATAGGAATGACTGTTCTGATCATAGATTGCTTCAGGGATGACGTTTTTCTGTATCAGTGGAAGTTAGCATTGCACTGGTTCCCTCATCAAAAAGCCAATGGGAATATTTCCGTTGGATTTTGGATTATTGGCAAAAACAAGCTCTGCAGCAAACAGATATTTATGATACTTAAACATTTAGTTCCTTGAGATGATGTACGCAAATGCCACTTTCTTGAACACTGAAGCCTTGCATTAGGCTATAAATGAACGACACTACAGGCGCATGACCAAACGTCACCACCATAACAAGACTGTGAAGCTGTGTTTGTCGCATCTCGGCGTGATAACGTTCTGGAGTCTCATTTCGCCACTTGTTAGCAACCGCGTTTTTTAAGACACGTAGAAGCTTTAAAGTTCATGACTGGGGTATTTACTGACGTGTTTTATGTCGCAGAACAAAAAATGAAAGTCTCTTAAGCCTGTGCTAACCACAGACCTTATTGCGGGCATCGAACCAAGAACCCATTAAAAAACACAATTGACTTTGCAACAAGGGAACAGAGAGTGGTGAAATGCTAACTAATTTCGGGGGTTTTTGACTCATTCTTGGGGCACTCTTTGGGTTTCACTTCTGTCACCATAGTTATCTCCTCAACCGTAGTTGCCGACTACAGAATTGACCCTTCGCTAAGCCCTGCCCCCCTTAGTTAGTGTTGCTACGTCCGTCAAGCTTTCACTCCTAGCATAAGAAATATGGAGTTTTCAGCGATATCAGTGAGAGATATTCCAAAGGAAATAACATCAAATTTCTGGAAAAACTGTTCAGAGATATCAGAGAGAAGCCAACAGAAAGGTCTTCAATATGCATGTGAAAGCTACATTCACAATATCATCTGCTGGCGGAGTATAAATCACAAGAACATTAAAATAGAGGGAAAAGCTCACCAGTCGTAATGCAAGCGTCAGGCACCCCAAGTCTTGACACTTCACATGAAAGACAAAGAATGTTCTTGTACAGCAGGGTAAGTCAATATATGGTTTAAATTTAAGTTAATGTTGAGTTATGTCCCCTCCTTGGGGGAGACAAAGGGAGAGCAGCTAGCACACAAAGCTAGCGTTAGCTAATGTTAGTTAGCATTTTAACTTGGAATAAACGTAGGTGTTTTTTGTTTTTTTTATCTTTGCTGCATTCAGCTGTTCATGTGGTCTTCCACACTGTTTTAGCCATATCTTCCTTGGGTCTTGGGCTTGGGGAAGGGGAAAAATTCAACACCACCTTCGACACTTTTTGGGTATCAGGTGTCGGACTTGAAGGTAACGTTACCGTATGCATGCTGCTTCGGCATATTAGCTTCTGCTGAAAGCTTGATGGACCTCTTGGTTGCTACACACGGTTGCTAACGTAGGATTGGACAGTGACTGATTAAGGGAGAGACTTAGCGAAGGGTCAGTTCTGGTCTTCATCATGAAAAAGGTTCAGTACCGCTGATATAGGGAGGAGTGATTTTTGGCACTGTTTTCAATCAACTCATGAAGATAATGTTAGCTTACTTAGCTAGTAACATTAGCTTACTTAGCTTATAAAATTACCAATCACTATCTAGAAATTGGGAGCCATAAGGGAAAAAAGACAAGAAAATTACATTTAATTTTTCATCTGCCCAAGTTACCATTGTCAAGCTCATTACCAAACTGCATAATTACCATGTGAGAACAAAAAGCTTGTGGGTGCAAAATAACAGGGAGGGTCTTACAGACAGCTTGGATTAAGAGGCTGATGCATATTTGTGTTGCCTGTCAACATAATATTCTCAGGAAATCCATGGTCTTTGAATAAGCATTTACAATGCTCTTCTTCAAACTTGGTGATGCTTGAAGATGCTCAACCACCAACTCCAGTAAGCGTTTGTGTACCAGACAGCAATTAGAAAGCACTGCGTTGGGGATCAAAAAAGGCACTGGAAGCTTCCTCAACTTTCTTTCACACACACCTACACTCACACATACACATGCTCACCCTCCTCCGATAATATAATTATGACAAATGCAGTAAGATGAGAGGCAGTGAAGTGATGTAACCGGGTCAAGTAAAGTTGAGATGTGTGCGTCACCAAGATGACAAGTTAGTACATGCTGGGCCTGGTGACTGCAGTCTGATGATTCCCATCACGCAGCTGATGGACAGACCAGTAGGACGTTGCCAAGCTGAACATGATTGACACAAATGAGCAGAAAATGTATATCGCATCGATATTATTTTGGTGTGAAGAAAAAAATTACTGTATCTTTGGATACTGTTCAAAGCTGACATGAGAGACATATTTAGGCCCAAGACACTGTGGGTTTTTAAAACTGATGAAGGCTATTGATGCATTGGTAGTATTTCAATCTGCAGTATCAGTTTGCATCTCATGGCCCCAGATTTTCTCACTGGTTCTGAAGAATCCCCATACTTATATTTCATAATAAATGAACAAATGCGACTGGAATTGCACCCTATGGCTAATGAGTATCCAGCGTTGAAGACATCTGCATCAGGGCATGCAGAGTGCAGGACCAGCCGGCTGGGTGGGGGTGCAGGATGGGATTGAACTGTGAGTGTGTGAAGGGGGATTGCAGTGCCTCATTAGGCTACAATCTCAGAAAAATAAAACCTCAGGCCATACAGAGACGATTTGGTCCTGGAGGATCATTGATTTTCATCCAAACTGAATTGATGCTCAAAGATGTCATAAACACGGGAACATATGTGCAGGCATGTGCACTGAGTCAAGGCTGCACTCGGTCCACATGATGCAAGCAAGCCAGCCATAACATTCCCTCTTGATGTACTTTTCCAGTACAGCAGCAGTATGGTATGCTCACTCTTATTAGCAAGGTTAATTATGTTATTTTCCAGGGTAAATACAGAAAACACCAGTGACATTTATTATGATGGGGTTCTCTGGGTAACTACAAAACACAGGATATTGTCGAAGTACAAACAAAATTGGACTTACAGGAATAGATGTCATACAATTTTAATTCCACCCTATATTGTTTGTATTAGGTATGGAGCAGTGCTTACCTTGAGGGCATGTTCTATGAAACCAGTCCTTGTAAGTCATTCACTGAGAAGCTTACTCATTCGTATGCTAATGTTATGGGTTAATATTTGTTCCTCTGATTTGCAATAACCCAAAGTCCACCTCTTCTAATAAGCCCAATGAATAATGCACAATGCTTATACAATGTTTAGAAATGCATATCTTTGGAGATGAAAATCCCGGCCAACCTTGGGTGAGTTAATGGGAAGAGACTGTTCTCCCTGGAGGATGTAAAAGAGGCTCAGGAAAGTCCGGTTAACAATCTTAGATTCTCTGATATGAGAGGTGAAGCTCAATACTAATAGCTTAAAAATTCACTGTGTGGTGTGTTGGTAGCTGCAGCTTTAAGGATTAGAATTGAGTCATGTTAAATACTCTGTGATTTTGCGTTTATTTTTTGCTACAAATTACTAAAAAGAAGAGTGCACGCTTCGTGTTGGAAAGATCACCTGCCAGTCAAGCAAAGCGGCTAGTGCTCTGTCAGTTTCTGTAAGTGTTGCTTATTTCTGTGTCTTCTCTCAGCCACACTGTTTATCACTTCTTATGTTCACTGCCAAATCCTCTTCTGTTTATTCTAGGCAACCCACCGTTGGTGGGGGTATAAACATAAAATGCATGTAGCTGGGATCCAGGCCTTGAAGTGCTCTAAAAGTTATTGGGAGAATTTTAAAATTAATCCTAGCAGGAAGGTGGTACGGAGGCAACATAAAAAGGTGTCCAAGACTGGAAACAGATTCAGTCTGGAGCCAGCTGAAAGATTTTGACTGAGCCCATTGAAAGAACATAACAGTACCTGTTTATTTAAGTGTTGTGGTCACCCAGTTTTCATAATTTCTTGTTTAAGTGGGGAGGTTCACCTGGATATGAAGAAAAAGATGTGTACCGTCCTCAAGAACAGGTGTCTGGACAGAATAAAAATGGATCTAGAATTGAACCCTGTGGTACTCCACACCGAATTAAAACATTGTCATTTATGAAGACTCAGAACTTTCTGCCATTCAGGTAAGAGGTAAAAAAATTAGGGCAGAAGAAATTAGTATACAAAAGTAATTTGTGTCAAAGGCTGCAATCAGGTCAAGTAGTACTAAAACAGAGCACATATCAGCAAGTCATTTGTCATATTGAGGACAGTAGTCTCTTCACTATATTAAGGATTTTGCATTTGCATCTTGCATGAAGGTGCTGAAGACATTTGTGTGTGCCCTGGCTTAGGAAAAGCTTTTTCCACAGTTGGTTAAATTTGAAATTAATAGTTCCTTGTAAGTATGATGATTATTCTGGGGAAGAAAGTCCTTATTTATTCAAGCAAGGTCAGATGCTGAAATTGAAATTCATCACGGATGTATCCAATTGATTAAAATTAAACTTAGTGAAAGTTCAATCAGCAAGACTATTCACATATTCACTTTTTTTTCATTACCCACCTCCAGCTCAAAAATCAGCTGACTTAGGTCATTCACCCTTTTTACTTCGACCAATCACATCTTGCCACAGTCTTTGAGAACTAATCATTTCACTGCTGTTAAACTTTAAAAAATGTTCTGTCCTCTGCTGTAATCAGCTTTCATTTCAGCGTCACATTGATGCAACCCACCTCCATCCTGTTTGCCTCTGAACTTCACCAGAATCAGCTGTTCACAAGTCCTTTCAGTGAGATCTCTCCACTTTTTCTCCACCACCAGCGTCCACGATCCATCTGGAGGATATTCCTGTATGGCTTATGATGTGACTACTCCAGTAATAAATGATGATGTCACTATGAGGTCACACGTTCCTTCACTATGTCAAACAAATCAATTGAATTACTTTTTAATTCCAATTAGTCTCTCCTGACTGAACTACTGAGATGGAAAACTACAACGTGCAAACAAGAAGCAATGTAATCCACTTTTTTGCGGGGGTGATATAGAGAGGAGTGGAGGAGGCTGTCACATGTGTGCACAGTAATTAGATTGATTCTGTCTTAATGGGAATGGTTGGCATTGGGACAGGATTGTGATTGGATCTATGAAGGATTGGACCGTTTCTATCCACTAATTAAAGAAAGATAAGAAGTTTTACAAGACAGAGCTGCTAAAGGAAAAAACACAAGTGGTAGGTAGGTTCACTAAAGCCTCGTTTCCACCCAGCGGTACTTCCCTTTCCACATTGAAAACCTGTGGATGATGCCAATGAAGTCGTTCCCTACCGTCCCCATTTTTGGTCTCCCCTCTGTTGAGTTGTGGCTGGTTTTGAGGCTCATGTAACCACCGTTCATACTGTGGAGAGTTTTTTTAGTAGACTGTAACTATAAAATGAAGGGATGTTTTACTGGCTCTTGCAGCAGCTGGAGTCGACTGCCGGCAACTTTTAAGGTGGAACGTTAACTTGTAATGTTACTCAGTGTATGAGTTGACAACATGAATCCATCAAACCACCTTAAATATCACTGTGACAACTTTGACCTTTACTTTACTTTTAGTAGTGAGTGGATATTCAAGTGTTTATATATATATATATATATATATATATATATATATATATATATATATATATATATATATATATTAATTTTGGTTATGTGAGCGGCATATATCCCAATCCTCACTCCTCTGCATTTTGAAACAAACTCAAAGAATTAAGCTTAAAAAAGCATTGTCTTTAAAATCTCTTCCAGATTAATTTAAGCAGAGAGTAAATTTAGAGACTCCTTATATTTGCCTTTTTTTCCTCGGATTTTAAGTGTAAAGCTCCTTTTAATGTATAACCCTTTTATAGAGCACTGCGCTTTGTAGTACTGTTTTGAAAACTTAAGTTCAGAAATGCCTTCAAATTCAAAATTAAATTAGATGATCAATGTTATATTGGGCACAGTTATGAAATTTGAAAACCTTCAGAGAAACTGAGTCATATCAAAGATTGAACATAGGCAAGCAGCGGCTTTAATGCACCCATCCTCCCCACCACCACCACCCTCCAGCTCCAGTTCAGCTCAGCTCAGATTCACTATCTCTGTTTGAGATGCATGCTTTCATCAGCTCCCCTCATGTTTACGTCACATATACATCTCTCAGCCAGTGAGAGTTGGGGAGAGTTTGGCACCGGCTCAGATGCTCCCCCTCCTCCCTTCAACACATAACACTCCCTCCTACAAAGAATACATTCCACCCTCCTCTTGTCGAAAGGATACCCATCTGTCCCGAAGCCAAATTCCAGCCATGTTTTCTGGGAACGTAGCACTCATCTTTAGTGAGCCTCCCCTGAGAAGACCCGGCCCTCCCCCCACAAGGGCCAAAGAACGCTACAAATTATTGAGGGCACAGACACTGAAGTCTTTCTTTTAACCCCTGACAGGTACCGCTGGGCCATTATCAAGATGTTAATAGAAGCTGTGTGACACAACGGGGATTGGCAGGGTTTCAGAGGTGTACATCTTCAGGGTGAATAGGCCTTGTTACATCAGCCATGTTTTGACATCATGCATTATTGAATATTCATCCAAAGACACTATCACTTAGTATCAAAAATTTCCAGAAACAACAAGTAGAGGTAATTCTGACACCAACGTCCCTCTGCGTGATATGCCGGGGGATATTCAAATCTAAACGCTTCTTTTTGTCTTTTCTTTAGAGGGCAAATAATTTAGGGGGCGCTCAGGAAAAAGGACATGTAGGAGACACTACATTCCTCCCAGCTCTATCAAGCAGGCATGAGAAGATGTCAGAGAGGGGGCCTGAGGCTGCTCTGGTATGGTTCATCCTTATCTACACAGATGAACCCTTCTGGCTCCGACCTGGCAACCATCAGCTGGCTCCAATGCTGAGCACACAGCCCCTAATGAAAGAAGTGCAGATCAGTGGTAGAAGCACTCACATGCTACCACCACACATTAGGCAGCTCTCTGTGTGGCAACAGGAAGCAATCAGTCAAATGAATGTCCATAAAACCAAAAGGACAATTTAAGTGTCTTTTAGCATGAATGATCGAGTATTTTTCCTCCTCTTTGGTGCACATTTGGTCACTTGTGTGCAGTTGTGTTAAGTGCTGGTCAGTGGTGGAAAGAAACCAAGTACATTTATGTAAATACTTAACTTTGTTGACTTGTCCTTGTACTTTACTTGAGTATTTCCATTTTTTGCTCCAATACCTTTTTAAAGGGAAGTGTTGTACTTGTTACTGCACTAAGTTTATTTTACAGCTATAGTTACTGGTGACTTCTTAGAGAGTATGCCGAGAAACACATGATCCATCCACTTATCCAAGGCCGGGTTGCAGGGGCAGCAGGTCAAGCAAAGCAACCCAGACGTCCCTCTCCCCAGCAACACTTTCCAGCTCCTCCTGGGGGATCCCAAGGCGTTCCCAGGCCAGATGAGTTCTGGGTCTGCCCTGGGGCCTCCTACCAGTGGGACGTGCCCAGAATACCTCTAACAGAAGGCACGCAAAAGGCATCCTGATCAGATGCCCGAGCCACGTCAACTGGCCCTTTTCGACATGAGCGGGGAGCGGCTCTACTCCGAACCCGCTCCTTACCCTATTTCTAAGGCGGAGCCCAGACACCCCAGGGAGGAAACTCATTTCGGCCGCTGTTATCCCTGATCTCATTCTTTCGGTCACTACCCAGAGCTCATGACCATAGGTGAGAGTTGGGACGTAGATGGACCACGAAATTGAAAGCGTTCTGGCTCAGCACCCTCTTCACCACGACAGTCCTGCACACCAAACTGCCGTCAATAAAATGATATGTTCAAAATTAAACCATAGGCCCTACCACCTCTTTAAAAAGTTGGAGCTCCTTGTCCCAGTGCAGATGACTATGAGTTATTAGCAGCTCCACCAAAGAGCGATTTCCCTTCTTAACTTCCTAGGAGAAGATTGTTTGAGGTTAGATTAAAGAGGTTAGATTTTTCTTCTTCCCTACCCCAATAATTATCTTGCGACACCTCAGATTAGTCTTTTGACTCTTGTAGCTTGGTCTCACTCACAGGATGTCAGAAAGAGTCGCTTGGGCAGTGGCCCTTGGCATCAGACATGGACGCACAATGCACCCTTTAGCAACCATATGAGATGCACCAGGCTCTCATACAACTCCAATGTAAATCCATCTGTGTTATGGCTGCTCAGGACAGGCAACAGGGGGCATGGATGTGTCCAACAAGCACAGGACTTTGACCCAGGAGACAGGTGATCGTTTCCTGCGGGAAACAAAACGTCAATGTTGAGTTATTTTGTCACATAAGTCGTTTGTCAGGTGAGTTGACTGACGTGACAAATGTCAACCAGGATTTTAGCTGAGTAGTTTTGTTGCCTAACTCTAACCACCACTCCCCTGCATCAAGATTCAAAGGAAAAGGCTGTGTCATTATAGTGACACTGGGGGTTTCTGTCCAAGCGTCCAAGTATGAAAAGTAGGGTTGAGATCATGTTGTTGGAGGAGGCCTGGGTCCTTGGAATATCCCCCCAGATGATGTTAGACAAGCCCCGACTCACACCACTTTTATGTCAAAGTTAAAAACATGACTTTCTTACAGTGCCTACTCCACCCTGTAATCACTGCAACCTTATTTTTAAACTCAATTTTAAATCATTTGAGTAAACCTTTATCTTTGCACCTCTTGTCTGCACTTTTGCTATTTTTATTTAGTAATTAATTTTACCTTTTACATCTTTTTTCTCTCTTTACTCTCCTCTGTATCTTTTATTTGTTTTACATTTTATTGTACTGTAAAGCACTTTGAGTTGCCCTTGTATATGAAATGTGCTATAAAAATAAAGTTGTCTTGCCTTGCCTAAACTACTAAATTAAATATAATAAGTAGTTAAAAACTGTCTCAACCAGCTACAACAACAAAATGCATGTACTGATGCACGAGATTAAACAATCTCTAAATGTAATATGTAATAAAATATCAGTCCAGGGACATTTACTGCACAACTATTTGTTTTACAATTGATACTTTAATAACATTTTTTTTAACACATAACTCCTACTTACAATGGAGTATATTCATCATGCTACTGGAGCTCTTACTTCAGTTAATGATCTTAACTTTCCTCTACCACTTCATAAATGCTTGCAAGTGTATATTTTTATATTTTAAGTGCTTCATTGTAATCATGTGAGTTCATGAGATGTGACAGCTCCACATTAGCATATAATTTAGCATTTCTTTCCTCCACATCTCTCACTGTATGTGTCTTAGCACATGCATTGCAGCATGTCAGCCCCTGTTGTAACTTAACGGAAAGAGGCGATGAAATCATTTCCTGTTATCGCCTCACTGTTTGGTTTCCTGGCAACACCACAGCGACATCAGGGAGGACGACTTCTGAGAGCTGCTTCAATCTTTGAACCTTGTTTCCTAATAACCCTCATCACATACTGTAGATGAAATGTTAGATTAACCTTTTACTGATAATGAAACTATGCCGTCAAGCCAGACGATCCTATTGATTGATATAATGAAACATTTTTGTCTATCACCAAAGTCTCAGACAAATCAATCAGTTTTGAAGCCCATTAATCAAGGATATCTGACGAGGGTTAGTTTTGTCATGATCATATTTGCATCAACAAGCTTGTGCAGCATCTTCACCTAAACTTCAGAGTTGAAAAAGACACACAAAGCAATAAGCTCTCTTTCACATGCCTTCCATGATCCAATCTATGTTCAACGACAAGATTCTCCACATGTAAGTCTAATACAGTGGATCTATACTCAGTGTATCAATATTCTCTATCTAGACCCAGTGAAAACATTGTAAAGGATCAATGCGTTCAGCCTCAAGCCCTGAGATGTTCTATTAACACTTTCACACAGCCATTTAAATCAGTGGGAGGAGATCGATTCGGAGTCATCCAGTGTATCGATGACGGTTGCTTTTTATGACTGGAATGTTAGTATGAATAACACAGCGACAGTCTATTCAGTGGCTCTTTTGTTGCTAGAAAACCGTGTTACTGGAAATAGTACATCCTGCAGAATGTGAAGAAAATACACACACATATACAGTGGTAATGGAAAAACACATCAGGTTTAATGAGGGGACTACAAAAGGTGACATATCTGAGGCCAGTAAGTGGAGGCAGGGTTGAAGCGATGTGTATTCAGCGTTTTCAAGGATAAAGCTCCTTTTAAAGCTGGCAAAAATGCCACTTTCAATGCCAACAAACTAAAATCGGCAAGCATTTGCTTCAGAATTATGAAAAGCCTCTAAAACAACATTCAGACCTCATTCAGTCTTTGCACTGTATGGAATAATTTTATGATCTTTAATCTTAGGTGGCACCGTGGCCTTGTTGAGGTACTTGTACTTTACTTAAAGGAACAGTTCACCCCCAAATCAAAAAATGTTCATCTTACATGTAGCGCTATTTATCAGTCTAGATTATTTTGGTGTGACATATCGGCCATAGAGATTTCTGCCTTTTCTCCAATAGAATGCAAACCATATCACAGTGCAAAACAAAGTGTGTATCTACTGCTAGCACACCTAGCACCACTGAGCTTCCTAACGTTACAGCTCAGTCAAGGAGGATGTCATTAATGTCTCGTTAACATCTTGTACTGTCATAAGCACGAGCCTCTCGCCCATGAGTAGATGCACACTTCCGTCTGCACAGTGATTCAGCAGGTGGGCGTAATTCGGTAGAAAGAAAATAGTTCCTCAATGAACTGCTCACACTGGATTATCTTGAGTAACCGGGTCATGATTTCTGGAAAGAGACATTGCTGTGTAGCACCACACATGGCCCAGTGCCATCTAGTGCCATTATACTGGAAAAAAGGAGGACATGTCCACCGTCGTTATCTCTAGCACTCGGAAACTCACACCACAACAATCAAATTAATAGCACTCCAGGTAAGGGGAAAAATATGTAGCCTATGTTTAATTTGGGGATTAACTGTCCCTTTAAGTATCTCCAGCTTATGGGTCGTACACATCTTTAGCCACCTGCAAGACGTGAGGTAAGGCACTGGGTGCTACTGTTGTGCCTACTCTGCGCCACCTTTTAAGGGTATGGAGGCATCAGAGGTTGCTAAGTGACCATGACCAGCACTGTGTCATAGTCTACTTACCAGAAATCCTGAGAAATCTTCTTCCAGGCACTGTTTTGTAAGTGTGCATCAGGCCAAAAATATTGTCTGGTGCCCAGAAATGCATGCGTGCCACTCTGGCAAACCCAGTCTCACTCCGAAGTCGTTGAAATCCGGCGCTTGGGCAGTGACTTGCGGGGTTGAAAAACCAAGGATAAAAGGCGTCCTTTGATGTCGGCATGATACGCAGCGGGTTGCTGTTATAGATTTGTTTTTGTCACTAAAGGAAATTCTTCTTCATGTAAGGTGATCAGGGTGGACAGTGTGTGTCAAAGCGCAGGACTTTGACACCTGAGACTGCGCTCACTGCAAGTCCTGCATGTATTTTTAGGCAACAAAAACACTTAGTTCCAAGATCACGTAAAGATTGTGGTTTCATTAAAAATTCAAACACCTAAACACCTACCAGCTAATGCTTACAGGCAGTGTTGATTTTTCAATTTTTAACTCAAATCACAGGCCACCCTTTACCTCAACAAAAAGCTCTGAGTGCCTCATCATCACCATTAATCATGCTTTAGCTGCTTCACATTTGGGAACCCCAGTGTGGGAAGACTATTGTGACCAAACAGGCCACACAAGGTGGAGGATGAGCGCACACATGGATAGGCTGACTGTATGGGCCTGGCGATAGTACAGGAAGCAGGTTGAACAAAGAATAACTAGAGAGTCTAAAACAATGGACGTCCACGCAGTGCAAAACAGAAGTGACTTCAGCTTCTGTTTGTTCCTCCATCATTCCTTGTGAGCGGTAATTGCACAGCGAAACATCCTGTTTTGAGTTACCTAACTCAATAGAGTCACTGCCGCAATAAACAATAAGAATATTTCCTAAGCTGTGTAATGGAAAGAATCGCAGGGAAATGGGTTGTGACAGAAGAATGTGGCAATTGAAGTTAATGTAGCCTAACATCTTTTATGCTCGTTGTGCAACATCCATATTTTTTGTCCTAAATAAGAGGTCAAGCTGACACGCTGTCTTGTTTATGCTGCTGTAAAGATGACAGCCCCCAAAGGACATTATGGATGAATTGATAAGGTTCCAACAGGGGGGGCAAGGTGTGATTTATGCCAGGAACTTGCTCACGGGGTGGCCTGGGTCAGGGAGAAAACGGTGGCCAAGGTTGTCCGTGAGAGCAGATTAAGTGTCCAGACACAACCTGTCACTGAAAATACAGCCTCAACTGTGGGAGCCGGGAACAAAGCCAGAAAGTGAATGGCAAGTCCACCACATTTTCCAACACACATAAGGGCATAAAATCCCTGCACAATAACATCGGTGAAAGAATTAGATGCACAGGGGGGGAAAAAACAATTCTGACAACAGGAAGTGAGGTAAGGAGGCAGGTGCTGCTTCCTGCCGCTGAGATACAAGCATGGAGAAGGAAGGAGGCAGGGAGATTTAAAGAGGGGGAGGCGGGGAGGGAGGGGTGGCAAGGGATTTGGGCTAGCAGATGGTGATTCTCTCACTGTGGAGGGAAGTGAGGCTGAGCGAAGATACGAGGAGAATGGTAAAGAGTGCGGACAGAGGAGGAAGGATGTAAGTTGGTCCCAGGGGGAGGATGAGGTAGTGGGGTTATCCGCCGGCTGGGCTGGGCGTGCTCAGTGCGGTCTGGAACCATATGAGCCAGGCAGGGAGGGTCAGAGGGAGTCAGAGGGAGTCTCTGCAACTGCAGGAGACTGAAAAGCTCAAGTAAGACGGAGAGTTAAGGAAGGAGAGTTCAGTGTAATGGGTCACATCCAAGGATATGTGGTGGGATTTCTCTTAGTTTACTCGTTGAGTTAAAGGCATAGTCCCACCTCTAGGAAAATATGATTTGCTCTCTTGCTGAGAGTTAGACGAATAGACTGATCTCACATCTGTGCAGTAACTATGTTAGCATAGCTTAGCATAAAGACTGGAAACAAGAAGAAACAGCTAGCCAGGCTCTGTCCGATAGTAACAAGGATTAACACGTTATAGAGCCAAAAGTCCAGACATCATGTCCAGGCTAGCATCTGTTGCTCTAGCTTCTTCAGTAGCACTTTTTTTAACTGATATCTCGAGAAAAAAATAAACCTTAACCCTGTTGCTCGTGTTTACTTTCCATGTTCACCAAATTGGCCTCCATTACAGCACCTCCTGGACTGTCTTCTGGTTGCCTTGTGACTAGGCATGCAAACTCATCAGGGGTTAAAAAGCTGAAAAAAGATCCCATCCCACGAGACAGTTTTTTAATATCAGCTTTTAAGTAGAGGGAAAACTCACCTTTGAATTCATGTCATGTTTACTGTGCATGTCAGCTGAATGTCTACATTGTTGTCTTACGAATTAGTCTTCAAAAACAAATCCAAAAGCAAATATTTTAAGTTGTGATTATGACGGCATTAGCCTTGCTAATATTATCTTTGCACAAAGAAAATTAAGGTATTAGGAGCTAACTATAGTTGGCACTTAGGCTGAGAAGCTCAACTGGTGTTGTGACTGTCTGCAAAGTGGTAATGTTAGTGCTCTGGGGCTACTTGTTTAACATTACGACACCAGAATTGTTATATAAGTGGGATTTGGAATGATAAGTGCGCTAGCTAACGTCAGACTCCATCGAAATAACGTTAACACCAAATGTTACCTCTAAATTATAATGGCTAACTCAGCCACATCAGGCTAATTAACAGTCCCAAGCTTTTCAAAAACTCATTGGTTGTACACACGTAGAACCAATGAGAACCATCATAGGGTGACCTATTTTGGATTCAAAATGGAAAACTTTAATGAAAGGTGACAAGTTTGCATAACTGTTTGCAACTGCCCCCGGCCAAGAAATAATTTGGCGCATAACCCCCCTATAAAACCAGAACTTGACGGGGTTTCTTTTATATGCATTAAATAAATGAGATATAATGAGTCATGCATGGATTACATTTTTTCATAAGCCAACCTGGAGGTTAACAGCCAATTGGAGTTTGGAATATTGGAGAAAATAAGCTCTGAGGCAAACAAAAGTCATCTACTTGTTTTATTCAGCAAAAACTTAATGTTATTAGAAGCTTAAATGGAATCACCAGAAGTAAAAAGCCTATAGCCCCTTTTACACTGCCAGATTTTCCGCGAATGTTGGGCTGTTTTGCTGGCAAGTTGCGAGCGTTTAGACACACAGAGCCGGATTGGCGAGTTGATCCGAGGTGCCCATTATTCCGTCTCGTAGGGTAGACGTATTGATGGAACCTTTTTGATTTAAACAGACCGAGGCGGCTTTCCGCAACGGGAGGAGCTTTTGATGACGCCGCATGTGTGACCCACTGGCGGTGGATAAACAGGAAACAGCTGATAGCAGGAATTAGCGAGCAGCTAGTAGCAAGAGGGAAACGCAAACCTACCTGACAAACACTGTAAAGATGAGCAACTGGGGAGACAAGGAATGCGTGCCCTCCTTGTCCTCGCAAACGAAGAGGCCATTAACCGTCAGATGACGGGGACGATGAAGAACAAGCCAACTTACGAGAGAATCGCCGAAGGACTGACCAGCCACGGCTTCCCTCCCATGTCACTGTTTACGTCACACGCTGAGCTACATGTTTTGTTACTTGCTCACGCCCCCCATTGCCCCGAAAAAGGCGCATTCTGTATAAACAAAAGTAGGCAGGCGGCATTTTGCTGCACTCCCTGATTTTGTTTTTATACTGCCAATGCTGGGAAAAGACTGATTAGCGCTATCCTGCAAATTTGCACAACTCCTGTTTAAAAAGTGCTAATGTTACCTTAAAAATGAACTTCATCATGGTCACATGACTTCAAAGTAACCACTACAATGACGCTGTAAAGACGTGTCAACGTGACGATGTCCTATAGTCTCATTGGGCCACTTGTTAGCAACTGCCTTTTTTGAGACACTTAAAAGCTTCAGAATCCAAGAGAGGTGTATTTACTGACATATTTTATGTTGTCGAACAAAATGTAAAAGTCTCTTCAGCTTGAGTTAACCACAGACCTTATTTCAACCCAAAAAGCCCATTGACTTCCAGATGAGGGAACTGGAAGTGCAGAAATTTTTAACTCATTTCCTGCAGCACTCTGTTGATGAACTTTAGAGGTGCTACTTGGTGAAATCTGTAGAGCCAAGCAAGTCGTTTCCTCCTGCTTTCAGCCTTTATACTAAGTTAACTGACTGCTGGCTCCAGCTACATATTTAAAGCAAAGACATGAGATTGGTATCGATCGTCTCATCTAACTCTTGACTAGACAGCGATTAAGCGTATTTCCCATAATGTCAGACTATCTTTTAAATTCTCAGCACTGCTCTCATGAAAATTTGCATAGCTACCTGACAGGGACACTTTCCAAGGCTTTCTTTTTCTTTCTCTTGCTTTTTTTTTTTTTGAGGAACAGCAGTGCTGAAAAGTGTAATCAGCTTTGTGTCGAACAAAAAGCAGGTGTGTGTGAAGCTAGCTGCAAGGGGAAGGAGCTCAGAAGAGAGAAGAGGGTGGCGGTGAGGGGGAAGAGAGGAGGGGGGCCTTCGTTTTTCACATCCATTTCACCCAAAAAAAAAACCTGAGGATAAATCCCCGAAATAGATTTAGGCTCAAAGTGGCAGACTCCAAGCTGTTTCTCTTTGCCATACGGCAGCTGTCTTCAAACGTCTGGGATGACACAGCAAGCATCCTGTTTATTGACTACCAGCAGGAAACGCTTTCAATGCTAACAATGTGCGCTACTTACAAGTCTCCTTGCTGCTGCGGCTGCCTCTTTTTTTTTAACCTCATCCCTCTCCCCAAAAAAGGGGGGAGTGTTAACTTGAAAATGAACCATCAAGGGAAAGCTGTGCATCAATATTCATTCATGCAGAACATGCATTGTCAAGTAGAAATAGAGACGGTGATGAGTGCTGCATTTATTTGTCATTTACCTCCTGGTATGCTAATATAATGAGGTCTGCACACCAAATAACCAAAGTCTGCATGAATACTGATTCTGTGCCGTGTTTCCAAATGCAACTGGCACACACAGAACACAAATACTGCCTTTAGGGTTTTTCCTTTTCCTCGAGAGAATACTTAGTGATAATAGTGGGCTACATTTTCCTTTGAGGCAGTCAAGAGAAAATTATATTATTCCATCAGCATAAGATTATTGCATTACGTGTTCCTTACGTACTTCAATAAGCAATAAATCTTAAGGCAGGGCACCAGTAAAGCTGCACAAAGGTAGAGCACATCCCTGCGTTATTGATGACAGTTGTGAGGCAGTGCGACAGTCACGTCTCTTGTTAGAGAGCAGGAGGACAGCATGAACTAAGGGACTGTACGACATTTATTGTAGGGTCAGAAAAGGGGGAGAGTTAAGTACTTTTTATTTTTGCTGAAGGGACGGAATCCAACTTTTTCCCTCTAAACCCCAGCCCTCCTATTTAGTTTCAGCCTTTCTTTGTGGTGTGCAGTATATTGCAGTAACAATCTGCACATTAGTTTGGCTACAGCAGCTATTTTGTGTGTGTCGCAGATATTAAAGTCATGATTTTGGCATATGCAAAGGACAACAATTCTCAAAATTTGCATCCTGCTCCTGGTTTACTATATAATGAGAGTCGTGATTGTTCATTTGGCAACTCTTTATTCAGAATGACTTACAATTGATATCACAAAGGGGAGGAAACAGTGAAGGATGAGAGTGTTGTTTTTGTTTGTTTGTTTGTTTCTTTGTTGTTTTAGGGTGGTGGTGCAGTGGTTAGCATTGTTGCCTCACAGCAAGCAGATTCCCAGTTTGAATCCAGGGTGGGGGAGCTTCTCTATGTGGAGTTTGCATGTTCTCTCTATGTCAGCGTGGATTTCCTCCGGGTACTCCAGCTTCCTCCCACAGTCCAAAGACATGCAAGTTAAAGTTACCTAATGGAGGCTTACGGCGCCCCAGATTCAAACATCCAAAAACACATAACTGAAACCACAAAATATCTCCATACTGCTCGTCCATAGTGATCCAAGTGTCCTGAAGCCCCGACATAAAAAGTTAACGTCATTTGAACTCTGTTTTTAGCCTCATTGTAGCCTGTAGCTCTGACTGCCTCTCTGTGCACTGCGCTCACGTGTGCAACTTTTTATGTCGGGGCTTCAGGACACTTGGATCACTACGGACGAGCAGTATGGAGATATTTTGTGGTTTCAATTATGTGTTTTTGGACGTTTGAATCTGGGGCTCTGTCAGAGTCCATTAGGTGGAGTTGTGCTGCCACCTCCTCTCCCCTTGGATCTCCGCAAGTGTTTTGAGGACTCTAAAACTTCACCTGAGCCTTCCTCGGCATATAGGTGAGTAGATAATGGTTGAATCTTCATTTTTGGGTGCACTATCCCTTTAATTGGTGACTCTAAATTGTCCGTAGGTGTGAATGTGAGTGTGAATGGTTGTCTGTCTCTATGTGTCAGCCCTGCGATAGTCTGGTGACCTGTCCAGGGTGTACCCTGCCTCTCACCCAGTGTCAGCTGGGATAGGCTCCACCTCTGTTCAGGAAATCAGGAAGCGATGCAGCAGCAATGTTATGGATGGCAAGTAGAAACAAACCTCTGTGGGCAGAAATGGATAAAGAAAGGCATCTTTTGAACGGCAAGTTCAGCTTCAGAGCTCTGCCACATGCTTCTGTTGACAAGACCAAAGTAATTTGCATCTACTGTCAATGTGAACTGAGTTACCCCGGAGAATGTCGAGCTGCTTTAAGAACAGGATGTTTAGTGAACCTTTACAAGTGTAAAGTTGGACACTACATGGTGTTAAAGCATATTTGTCCACTCCCATGTTGATAGGAGCATTAAAAACATGAGTTAACTATAGACAATCATGCGATCAATAGCGATTCAATATTTTAATCCACTGACAGCCCTAATATATAAATATATTTGTATATAAAAAATGAAAGGAGACTGAGGCTGCCTGCCTGTCCCAGTAATTTTCGTATACTCCCTAAAGCGGAGGAACAGTGAGGGATGATTTAGGTCCTTTAAATTGCTTTAATTAGGAAATTTTGCTCCTGACCGTAAACGTGTACCACCTCAGCTCAAGCAGCGAGGAAAAAATGAGCCAATTAAATGAGAATGGTTAATGGGAAAAACAGTTGACATTTGCTAAAACATACTTTCCACAGTCTGAGAAACAGAGCCGTCTGCTCAGATCAGACCATTTAAATGATTCCTGAATTCAGCACACGTACAGAAACACACATACAGACACCCCTGTGATTTAAAGATGTGTTTACAACAGCATGTACAAACAGTTTACTGTACACTGGCACAGGTTAGCACTGCTATCTCTAAGTCACACAATGTAAACAACATGGTTTCCTAATAACATGTTCGCTGGAGAGTGAGTCAGGTCCCAAGAGGTTACGCCAGGACGCTGGATGTGTGCGTCACCTCGACCATAATGGAGCCTTCAAGTGAAGCTACGGCAGTATGGAAGGAAACATACGCCGACATTGACCCAAGGGTAACAGAGGGGTTTTGTGGCCTTGACACCTGGGTTTGAACGGGAAATTGGACGTCTTTGTTTGGAGAGGTGATATTTTCCTGAACACTTCTAATCATTAGCACAAGGTTTTGCAGATCCTCGTGCAGCTGTGATGGTCTGCTTCTTTTGTATTTTACATGATAGATTTGAATGGATTTTTTTTCCCCGTTACTATTGAAAGTGACCCTTTTGACTGGTGAATTCTTTTCTCATTTCATCCAAAGATTCCTCTCTGGTTTGTCTTTTTCCACATTAAGGAAAAAAAGGAATGTTGGGCACAAATGTCATGGTTGTAATTAAGGGATGTGTCAGTACCGCTGCGTCTCTTCAGGAAAAAACCCTGAGCTCTCTTCGTCTCTATGTGTGTGTGTGTGTGTGTGTGTGTGTGTGTGTGTGTGTGTGTGAATGACATTGTTTATGTTTCACTTATCTCTGGCAGATGTTAGCTGAGTGAAATTGAATTCCTGGCAATGAGGGGGAGAGATCACGGCGCGCATCCTTTTTTATGTCTGGGGACAGGATTTCTCCTGGCCGGCCTTGATCCCTTGATTGTCTGCCCTGCGATGTTGTTGCTGGATAATGACAAAGGTCGGGGGTGAAACAGGCTTTTCCTGAGTCACGGGGCCAAGGAACCACTGTCAGCCTGTTGGCTTGAATCAGATCACATCTCAAGCTGGCAGACGAGAAACGATGCCAAAAAAACAAGCCTATTATGCACGGTACAGTACATGACAAATTATACGCAGTAACACAAATCAGCTGTCTAATTCTTTTATTCAGTGGTAAGAGCGCTGGTGAATTACAGGTTCCAGCAGCTCCCTGCAAGTTTGAGTAAAACACATATCATACTGGGTTTATAGTTCTTCATATTTCTGCTTTTTTCCACATTATCAGGATGGACTTGTAAATCTTCCTGAAAGATAAATCCTGCAGTGATAAAATGTAGTCAGTCATCTTTATTGGATTTTCGGGGACTGGTGTGAAGACGGCGAGATGAAATTGCTGCTCGCAAATAAAAACACAGCAGAGCCCCTGAGTGAAAGGCTTTGCTCGTACTCTGAATAGCGTGCATTTATCTCCAAACTCCGAGCTGCTGTTTCTGCTGCAGTCGAGCATTTCCCCAGAAATTGTTGGTTAGATGATGCAGCATCGCTTTACTGTAAAACCAATAGAGAGAGGGAGAGGGAGGGGAAAAAAATAAAGAGAGCAATTTGATGTCATTTGCTGAGAGGACAAGCTTATGTGTAGGCGCTCTCTTTCCTCCTGTTTACCCCGAGCTGTTTCTCAGCCCAGGATAACAACCCTGAACAAACATGACTATCAGCTGATATTGCAGAGGTCTCCACAAAGCATGTGCAGATGACACTCATTACCAACGCAGGTCAGGGAGAGACGCAGGCAGCAGTTACACAACAACACCTCTCTGGCTTCGTTACGCTTGATTGAAATAACAATTTGCCCCCCAGAGAGACTCACAAACACATAAACAAACAAAGAAAAATGGCAACGCAAACTTTAACAAGAGGAAATGGAAAAGTAATACACAGTTTGCATCAAAGCGAAGCAGCTCTGTCTCTACTCATTTCCTGAGTCTCCTCAGATAACACCTGTCCATATTACACTCACTGTTGCATGGCTGTTACGCAATGTGCCTTAGAGAGGTGACATAATACCAGATAAAATAACCTTCTGTCTGATGTTTACAGTGGTTGCCATGGTGAATAACGTGCTGTTTTAAAATCTGATTTAAGTCAAATAATCTGATGTTCTACTGAACTCGTGTAAAAGCACTGAGTTTGCATAAATAACTGCAATAAAACCAGTTTGGGAGGTCACTTAGGCCGACAAACTATTACACATCTGGTGTGCTTTACACATTAGTTCATGTCTCTTATTATTTCATTGTTGTGTAACTTCAGTGTAAATACTTGGTTAAACTAGCCTTCTGTTCTGTGTAAACACGCTGTTGGAGTGATGCTGCAGTTTGTAGTCCAATCGTGTTATTTCTTACTCAACAAGATGACGGCACACATTAGAGTGATGACTTGCATCAGTGGATCCATGGCCCAACTTCACATCTGCATGGTCAAAGTTGAACAAAGATAGACCGACCTGGGAGTTAGGACCCACCACAGCTGGCTGGAGATCACATCGAAATGGGAAATAAATGCTCCAAGCTGTCTTTCATATGGGCTACAAGTTTGGCCTTCTAACTCCACCCACTTATCCAGCAAGATCATATCTGCCCCCAGGTGTCCTTTAAATTCAGCGATCAGGTGGTGTTCCTCCATAAAGGTGGGAGACTAATAATGGATGTATGAAGAGAACTGGATACAGTGTTGGAGGTGGCTTATGGAGACAAAAACATTTGAATCCGTAGGTCTTAAATTACCCAGATCTTTTGGATCAGTGGGCCAATACAGCATGTGCACTTGAGCAGCTAACTTCCAGTTTAGCTGTCTGCAGACTTGAATGGGGATGAAATTACTTAATCATGCAGCTCTTCTAGACCTCCGAAAGGTTATCAGACCATCCATTCATCCATCCATTCTCATCCACCTATCTGAAGCGAGGTCACGGAGGCTGCAGGTCGAGCAAAGCACCCCAGACGTCCCTCTCCCCAGCAACACTTTCCAGCTCCTCCTGGGGGACCCCGAGGCACTCCCAGGCCAGATGAGATATGAAATCCTTTTGCGTGTTCTGGGTCTGCCTTGGGGCCTCCTGCCAGTGGGATGTGGCCAAAACACTTCCAACAGGAGGATCCTGATCAGATGCCCGAACCACCTCCACTGACCCTTTTCGTTGCAAAGGAGCAGCGGCTCTACTCCGAGCTCCTCACCCTATCTCTAAGGCTGAGCCCAGCCACCCCACGGAGGAAACTCATTTCTTGTATCCACAATCTCATTCTTTCAGTCACTACCCAGAGCTCATGACCACATGGATGAAATTCCAATAGTGAGATCAGTCATTTTGCGGAGATTATGACGCTAAAAAATCTCTTCTAATTTACAGACGTTTCTTTCATGATGTAAAAACACATCCACTTGGACCCAAGGGCATCATGTGATGACCCTGGAGGTTGTGATTCCACAGTTAGACCACTAATAGCTTAAAGCCTGGCGCTGTTGCTGCAGGCTTAGGGACTAATAAAAAAAAGAACAGCTGACAATAATATCCTGACTTTTAGTTCCTTGTATGAGTCAATTTTCAAAAATTCTAGATCCTACTCTTCCCTCTTCCCCTGGTAAAGCACATCTTTGAAACTGTAAAGCAGGCTTGTCATTAACCAGCTGAAGAGTCAACAGCATGCTAGTTTCTCTGTGTGCTTTGAGCTACATGCTAACATGCTAACATGCTCACATGACAATGTTACTGTTCTGATGTTTAGTAGGTATCAGGTTTACCATTTTTAACATCTTAGTTCAGTGTTTAGTGCTAATATTTGCTAATTAGTGCTAAACACAAAGGCTGCAGCTGAGGCTGACGGGAATGTCATTAGTATAGGATACATTCAAATTCTGACCCAATGATGGCGCTAGATTAAAATTGAAGAGGTCATTCAAGCCTATCCCGAGGGGAACATGGATGTGTGTACCAAACATCGTGGTAACCTATCCAAAAGCTGGAGAGACATTTCACTCAAGAGCTAGTGCGGCTAAGATCATTTAAAGTTAATGCAGTCTAGATGACCTGACCTTTATTCCATAGTATTAAACTGGTGCAACATAGGAAGTGTCTTAGTAGACCTACCTGGTAAATGCCCTCAACTCTGAAATGTACAAATGTGTCTCGAGGCCAAAGCTCAGATAACCCTCGTGGCATGACTATGAAATCATCAGGGCTATTTGCTCATACTTCCTCAGGCTCCTCCACAGCCAAAGAGGACATTACTCTTAAAGTGTATAATTGGCGGACTACGCCTTTAACTAAACTCCAGCCTGACAAATTATCATCAATTTAACTGACCAATTTAAAAGTGAGCTCTCAGCAGATAGTGAAAAGGCGTCTTTTGTCCGCCCTCGTGTGCTGGCTGTTCACCAACAGACTAATTCACCGCTAATGTAGATTCAGAATGTGCAGCTATATATCATCTGTAACCATGAATACAGTCATGCAGTATTTATCTACCCTTCGACAATACGGATGATAGGCCCCTGAACGGAACAGCAACAGTTGGCACGCTCCCAACTTCCACGGGCCAGTTAATAAATAAAATCCCTTTACTGTAATAATTCATCCTACATATCTTGTCTGGGCATCGCACGCATATAGCAGCCCCCTGAAACGGCAACATCGGGCATGAAGGTGCCCTTCAAGACGCCTGAATAAAACGCAAATTCTGTACATTGAAAAAGGACCACCAGAACTAAACCTGTTATGGGTTCAATTTGATCCCTTGTAGCATGAAGTTGACCCCTTTATCTGCGCCACAGATTGAATTGAAGTAGCTGGAGGAGTTTGTGTGGAGAAGAGTTATCATTCACGGCCGCTTTTTAAGGGGGTCTCGGGTTTTAAATACACAGATAATGGAAGTGAGGAAGGCACATTATTAAGAAAAGCGCGTGGAGCTGAAGGGTGGCGCCATCAGTCAAAGAAGACATTAGAGATTTAGATCAATCCTGTTATATAGGGAAGCATATGCACAATGTGGCTGATCTCCATATTCATATGTATAACTCTGTGCGGTGTCATTAATAATCCCAAAGATGGTCCATAAACTCAATGGTGTAGCAATGGAAATTCAATATGAGTAAGCGGATGGTGTAGGGCCTTAAAATATGTGGGGGTTTTGATTAGGGTACACGGATGGGGAAGTGGATAAGGAGAGGATATAAAAGCAGCCACACATCTGCATCCCCACAGGAGAGCGTTTGGAGGGGAAGATGAATATGGATTCCCATTAGAAAGCGAATAGTTCATATCCAGGTGATTTGTTGCGAGGTATCAGCAGCTCAAATCTCTACTCCCTCCCCTCCAGCACCGCCACTCCTCCGGTGAAGTCATTTGCGGAACGAGATTCCTCCAGACACCCCAGATTAAAATGCAGTTGAATGAAGTGGCAGGTGGCAATCACTCCCCCAGCCCTCTCCCCCACGCTCCCTTCATCTCCCCCTCATCCCGGCTCTTATTTTATTGAAGTGTAAAAAAAGAAAAAAAAAACCCTCCAAGAGGATCCTGGTTAGTGCGGAGAGATTTGGGGAACATCGGTCACAACCTGATGCTAACGACGTCTGATGAAAGGACGGGAGATGAGCGGCGTGTGATGAAAATGCGTGCAGGTGCCCGGAGCAAGAATCAACAATGAGGCTCCATGACAAGACACCATAAATAATAACCAGCGAGTGCTTGAGCAGTTTTTTGACAAATGCTCGGCGGCGTGCCCTGACACGGCTTGGTTACGGGTAACGATGCTCACCTGGAGGAAGCAGCGGAGGTTGTATTTTGGGTTGGGAGTGAAGGATGTTCTTGCAGCGCAAGACGCATTGACCTGGTTTCTCAAAATAGAGCCATTAAATGCAACTTTACCCAATGACACAAGCAGCACTCGAGTTTATCAAACTTTCCCCAGTGCAACTTCACCACGGATGAATGTGCATCCCAGTATCAGCTTATCGGAATATGTTATCACCCGCTCCCCACGGTCTTAGTGTGTCAGTGAATGGCGAGCCAAGGTCAACATGTTTGCACAAGGAGGAGATACGTGGAGGTCAAGAGTTTATCAAAGAAAAAGAAAATCCCCATTCAGCGCGGCACCCGTGGACGGACAATGGATGAAGATGGAGATCACGACTGGACAATGCTGCTGACCTCAGTCACTGCGCCACAGTCACTCCTCCTTTCACCTTCATATCTCTGCACCACTTCCCAGTGTTTTCACACCCAATCAATAGGAGCTGTATAGAACGGCTGACTTGAAATTAGCTGGAAAAGTAATGACAAAAAATATCAATAAGTGTAGATAATGTGGCTGCAAATGTCTTCATTGCCATGACTGTAATGGAAAGCCATTATCATTTTACTGCTGGATTCTCTAACCAATTGGAATTGCAATATTACAGCCTATTGCAGTACAGTTGTGATATTTTTATTGATGCAGCTTTTATATTTCAGGGGCATAAACAAACCCTCCGTGTTCGTAAAGGTGAGCACCCAAACATGTTTCAACACCAACCTGTGTGAGAGGATGTTTATTTTTTGCCCAGTCTTCCAGTGACATGTCCCAACCGAGGCCCCTGGTGCAATCCATCCCAGTGAATCCACGCAGTGTTTCCTGGCTGCCACATTTTATTTGCACACGACAAAGCGGGAGTTCCTCCGCTTTTGTTAAGCATGTGCGTGGAGATCGGCGTGTGTGTGTGTTTACAGTGGACCGTGATGATAATCCCTGCCAGGCATCTCAGATATGCAGGTGTTTGCGCGTTTGCTCATGAGCGCCTCGCCCTTTTCCATCGCCGGGACCTCCAAGAAAAACAGCGAGGGGCAAACGTAAACACGGGGCGTACAGATTGATGAGTGTGAAGCCCTGTTATATAAGCTAGTGCTATTCAGCTTGGGGGGAGTGTTTGGAGGTTGGCACAACACACTTGATGCTGGTGCTTGAGAGAGATGTAGAACACCGGCCGACTGTCAAAACACCTGGCGTGTTGCAACTCGCCGCGTTTGCTCTTGAATGTGTGCGCATGGGGTTTCTATAGCATACTATTTCGAGTGTGTTGCAACACACGCTGATTTGATAGCAGGAGCAGCGATGACAGATTTACACGGCTTAGGTTGCATGGAGCCCTGACAAAACACAGAAGAAGCAGAGGACAATCAATTCAGCCACGTGTGGTTCGACTGTCTTCTATAAAGGCAGCAGGCTGAGGAGTTTCTCCATCCCAGGTGTAGCTTATAGTAATGGCCACGAGGCTTTTTTCAATTGTTGCTCTGCCAATTAAAGCAGCTCATCAGAGACTCATGGTGGAGCTGTTGTTGGTCTAATTAGTAGCCACAGGCCATGTTGGAGTCTCACTGCTCCGGCTATGGCATAAGCTTTCATATGAGCAAGTAATCACAAGTCCTGTCTGTGTCTGCAAATCCTCTCAAGAATGTCTCATTACCTAACAAACACTGCAGTCACATTATGGCGTATTTATCATTTGCTCTTTATTCCAGTGCCTTTGGGAGTTTAAATACATTTGTCTGTTTTAGGTTAAAGCCCCCCTCCATTTAAAACTCTTACTCAACTTGGACGTTCTTCACAGTGCAGAATTATGCATGTGCAGTTGGACACCAGAAGACTGTTTTCACATTCATCTGCTGACGGGAGGGAAGTTTATCTGCGCTCACCTTAAATCACCTTAAGAGTTATAGGCCTGAATATATGAGCAGGAATTTATAACATCACAGAGGTTGGAAGCGTACACAAGTGTGATGAGGAGGTCTGAAACCCTCAGGACAGCAGGAACTTTTCCGAAGGGCCGAGACGCTTTTGGGGGAACACAGAAACCGTAAACTTAAATTAGTTCCTGCACATTTGTCTTTGCAGCGTTCGGTTGTTTTCCACTATGATTCACACTGGACACACATCAGCAAATAAATAATGACACATGGCTTTTTGTTGTCTCCTCAGTTTGTTCAGCATTAGCTTCTATTTGTAGCGTGCACATTTAGTCTTCAGGTGTTCTTTGAGTTACCAGTGCTGATGGTTTTGCTGCTGGAGGGACAAGCAAAAGATGTGCCCGCTAATAACAAATCATGGGGTGAACACAGATTTCTAGTTTGGAGATTTTGTTTGTTTCTTTATTAGCTAATATGGTCAGATTGTGTTTTAGTTAATGGGTTAATGTTTCAACTGACAGAGGGACAGTCCTATGTTGCTGTCATTGTAGTTGAGTCTTTAATGTCCACCTCTGTCTTACCCCTTTGTTTTAAAAATGGTTTGATCGCCCATTTTATAGCTTTCCCCTTGTGCTCGAAACCAGTTTGCTCAGTTCAGTTCAGTTCAGGTCACCTCAGCTCAGTTCCCTTCCACTCAGGTCAGTTCAGTTCATGCTATCGAGTCACCACAGCCTGACTTTAGTTCTCTTTTATGAGCCCAGACTTTCTGCTGTGTGGGTTTGTAAATTATTTTCTTCATGTTTGGGTGAATAACATCTTTGTTTTAAAAGTCCTCGTGTGACTCCTCACGCCTGCCAGCTCAATCCCTCACATACGTTGGAAGTGGTTTGTTTTTCATTCATTCCTTACAGCAACTGAAACATCAAGACACGTGCAACAGTAAAAACAAAAACAACTTTATGACTCAGTTCCTTACGTGACAAAGTTTTTTAATTCGTCAGTGGACCAATTGCCTAATCTTCAGTTTTTCAAATTGGGTGGAGACACTAAGAAGGCTGAGCAGAAAACACTTTAAAGGTGCTGTATATGACATTAAGATTGTTAATATAGAAGTAAACAACTATTTGCTGTATACATAGTGGAGTAATGACGTCCTCAGCAGAGAATGAACTCATGTAATCCAAGCATCTCTTTGGTTTGTTGCGGTAGACAGTCTGGTAATGTGTGCATGTCAGTGCTTGTGAGTCCCTGTGCGTTTGTGTCCCACTGGCTACCTAATCACCACAACTCTCCACTGCACTCATACAGCCGTTACTACTGATTACAGGGCGGTGGCGTCACAGAAACGTAGCATATGGCAAGCCGTTTTAACATTTAATAGCAAGACTGGCTATTCATTACTGATATCTGCAACATAATTTTGACTAGTCAAAACTCTAATTACAGATATCTGTAATTCAGTTTTGACTAGTAAGATTCAAACTATTTTTGCCATTCATGTGTATGGGGTTTGTCATTATAGATATCTCCAATGTAGTTGCAGATATTAGCAGTTGTTATTGTGGATATCTGCAACTGAATTGTAGATATCTGTAATTCCAGTTTGAGATATCTACATCATTTTGACTAGTCATAATTCAAGTTCAAGATTTAATTTTCATCAATTGAAGATATCTACATGGTCCTTTCTAGATATCTTGAATTAAGTTTCTGATAGTCAAAATGACGTTGGAGATATCTGTAACTGAATTACAGATATCTCCAATTCAGTTGCAGATATCCGCAATAAGAATTACAGATATCCGCAACTACATTGGAGATATCTATAATGACAAACCCCATACACATGAATGGCAAAAATAGTTTGAATCTTACTAGTCAAAACTGAATTACAGATATCTGTAACTGTAGTTTTGACTAGTCAGAATGACGTCATAGATATCTTCAGTTAAATTGCATACTAGTCACAATGACATTACGACTAGTCAAAATGATGTTGTTGATATCTATAATGGTAATTCCAGATAGTCAGACTTAGCGATTAAATGTTACAACGGCTTGCCATAGTAGCGCCCAGCCTCCTGTTCCCCCCAGGCTAAGGCAGCACTGTTGCCAGCATTAGCACTGTTAGCACTAGCTCCATGTTGAGAACCGTGTGCAGACAATCAGACTCTAAATCAGTTTGTAGGTCATATAGACCGAATCACAATGTTATTTACAACTTCTGGGCAGAAAACCCTTGCATAATGTAAATTAAAATCAAACGATGCTGAGCAAACGCTGCTTCAGTTGGGTTGTTTTTAGCCACCTAAATAAAGGCCTCACCAAACTAAATCTATCAGTTTATATACTATATGTAGAATATTTTTACCGCTGTACTCTGACAGCCTTTTCCAATGGGAAGCTGAAGCCATTGTATCAAGGCCACCAGACTCCACTGACAGAAAGAGTAATTTCATATTCGTCTATGAATATAGTAAATTTTCATAGACCGCTGGAGTTGCCAGTCTACCATAACTTCGACTGGCTATTGCAGAGGGTAAAGCGGAGCAAATATTTAAACACAGCATTCCCTTAAGCCAGTTCGGACCAGTGATTCACGACAAGACGAAACCGTTTCAGAACGTTGCAGAGAAAAGTTGCTGGCTTGTGTCTGAGCTTGACACAAGCCGGCTGATGGTGTCACCTGAAACTCAGCTGGTCAAATCGCCAACGGCTGGTTTTAGAACATAAACCTGTTTCTACAGCCAGTCAGCTTGTCACTGGTCAAGTCAAGTCTGGTCAGATGTGCTGTTAAGAATTTTTAGTTTTTTTAACTTTAAAAAAAACAAACAAATCTGACAAATTATTACTGGAAATGTAGTATTTTAATGTCCTCACACGTCTGGAGGATTTTTATACCCTAATTTTCAGCAGCCCTTCATGTCCTCACCAAGATCAAGTGTATAAAACTTAATAATTACTTCAATGCAGTTAATGTTTGATTTTGCCCATGCACAAAATCACGACTCCAGCTAAAGTACAGAGTTATAAATAGGACCAAAGCGTGCCTCATCATGCCCTTCGCCCTTTCGCTCGTCCTCCCCTGGACAGCAGGTCCCATCAAACGTGTCGTCCCGCTTCACAGCAATGACAAGGCACCATTTGGCCAGTAGATGTTTAACCATGTCCCAGGGCACCAGCTGGCACTCAAACGCACTTCACATTTCCCTCCAAAGTGAGCCTCCTGTTGTCCGTCCGTACTCCCAGGAGCTGAGAGGAGGGAGGTGGCAGCGAAGGGGGGAGGAATCGAGGGTGAGAGGAGGAGTAGGGGGGCTAACAGGCAAACACTAAAGGTTACCATCCCCATTTCACATCAAATATCAAGGACGCCAGTAATTACCGCATACAGCTGAGAGGTTCCGACACCAGCGTAGGGTATCTCTTCTATCTGACCTTGTGCTAGCCTGGACTGAAACGCTAGAAGCTCAAACTGAGAGGGTGACTATAGAGAGAAAGAGAAAAAAAAAAACACTTGAAAATGACACTCGCTAATTGCAATGCTCCCAAAGTGCAGTGTACCCTAATTACATGTCAGGATGTGTCCAGTTATCCCGTCTCTCTGGCATGGCTTCTCAAGGAAATAGATTTCTCCCCGGATTTGATCCCATTGCCTCGACGCAAACACGACCCGCTCTCCTCACCTTTCTGTCAATGTCACAAAGCATCATGCAAGTTAAAGACCCCACCAGGCGTCTCTATTGTGTTAAATTTATGTTGAAGGTTAGCCGCAAACACACATGAAGGAGCAAGGCGGATTAAGAGAAGAAAAAGAAGCAGAAAACTGGAAAGGAAACACACACAAAAAAATTCACAGTGCTTATTAACATCCCTGTGTTACTCAGTGTTGCGTGTGGCCAAGCTGCAGAATGAACCGAGGGTGTGAGTGTGTGAATTTCTGCCTGGCGGCTTTGTGGGTGGGCACAGGGCCGGGGCTGCATGTGCTGGCTGGGCTAATACGGAGTCAACCGGGAGAATTTGATCCCTGGTTTGGAAGGCCAGGCGCATTGTTAAATTCCCGGATTAGGCGGCTGTAAAGGGAGGGAATGTTAACTGTGCTGGTCAGCAGGCTCGGCCGGGGATCAGCGTGCTTATTGAGGCTGCTCTGAGCGGCTGTCGCCCGCTGATAGCATGAGATGACATGACGCCCAGCCGCGTCGCTCCCCACTGACCCACATATCACACCTACGTACAGAAAGTCCCAAATAACTGTGCTAAAATCTGCCGTGGCTGTTAATTAATTCTCACAATAGGTCAGCCAGCTGCGGGCTGGTGTCGGACATGCTTTGACTGTATTAGCTGAGGACTGGGAGCTGTGCTCCACAGAATAAAGAAATGAGCCAGCTCCTGCGTGACACCTTCATGATATCAAACTAGATAAAGAGCACACTCTCTATGAATAAATGTTTCTGGAATATGTTTACAGCCAAAGCAGCTGAGCTCGAAATAAGAATCGCAGCAATATGGCACACCTGCACTAAGAATAGCCATGATGCAAAATTGTGGCATGTGTGAGAGCGTGCGTGTCTTACAATGGGAGCGAGAAAGTGGGAAGTCTCCAACCAAGAATGATCAATTAGGAACTCGCTCAGGTACCCCACGCGCTGTCATGGCTTATTTGGGTTGTTGTTGCCACCGCTGTTGTTTATTGAGCCCCAGCCATTAGGGTTTGTTGGGAGAGAGGTGGTGATGTGCGCCTGTGCTCCCCCCACCCTCCTTGTTTTTTCCCCCTGGGGAAGGCAGCCGTGTCTCCAGTCATTACAGGCTGTGTGTTTGAGGTGAGTGGGCTGCTGTGTGTCTACACTCGGCTCTTCAGTCATTCGAAAGCCACCCGCTCCCCTCCCCGCCTCCCCGCCTCTCCGCCTGCCTGCTCAGTCTGTGTTGCAGAGGGGAGGCACTGGCTCGTGTCATTGCTCTCTGGGGCATTGCCCCGGCCCTGTTTGTCTGTCTGTTTACCTGTCTGCTTTAGTCTGCCAGCTTGTCTGTCCGTCTTTTTGTGTCACCTTGCCGCCTCATGGTGTGTGTCCTGTTGCAAGGCTTCAAAATGCCCCTGGTTTGGGGCTCGTGGCAGAAACAAGTTCACACATTCTTCATTATTAGCGTCAACATGTTGTGCTGAGTCTTACTCAGTGCTTGTTAGAGCTGTGGCAAAGGTGCCTGGGTGGTGCCTATTAAGATGGGCTTTATTTAGTTTTAGGAAACGGCATGTTGTGCTCCACAGGAGGCTTTGTGGTGTTTTTGTTTGCTTGACTGTTATCATTAATAGCCAGTGGTGGAAATTAACAAGTACACTTGCTTACTGCACATACTGCAGTGAAATACAATTCTAAGGTACTTGTGTGTTTTAATTTGGTGCTGCTTCATACCTCTGTTCCACTATCCAGTCCGTCTGGGATGTTGCGGGCTCTTTTGGGATTGTTGTGGCCTAAAATGCCTGAAGTCATGGCAGCTTTTCCAAAAAAAAGTTTATGCATGTTGCAATGTTTTTAGGGCCTTTTTTTACAATGAAATTGCAAAAATAAAAATGTTTCGTGTGTGTTATTCTTTCAAAACCAAAGGCAACTTTTAGAGTTCCCACTAACCCTGCACATTTAACTCACCTGGAGCACATGCAGTAGATTTGTTTGAGGCAGCCTCTGTCTTTATGATTTGTCTTGATTGTTGTCCACGTGTTTCAGCCAGTCCCTGGTTGTGTTTTGTGGTAGAAATGTGTTTGCCAGTCAGTGCTGTTTGTGTTCCAACACAACATTGCACACGATGCAAAACAGTTTACCCCAGCTTTCATGCAAACGGACTCTCACTCCGCTCTTGTCATATATTAACGTTTGGTCATGGACACGACATGCAAGGTACCCTGGGTGTGTTGGTTGTTGACTTTCTCGGATGTCATGTCAACTTCTGCCTGTTACACGCATTGTCTGTTTTCAAAACACACTACTGTATTCACAGGAAATGTACAGTTTGCATACAGTCTCTTTAGAAATAAACTCACTACGATAGTACAACAACGCGAATTGACGTTTTCTTTCCTTCAACAGCAAACACACATGGTTACGATTAGCCAATAGATGCACGTGGTTGGGTGTAGGCAGCAGAAGCACGTTGTAAGGTTTAGGAAAAAAAGACATGGTTTGGCTTTACAATCTTACAGGAAGTGAACTGGCTTCCTGGGTGAAAGTCAGTGGTTGTTTTACCCATCCACCACCCCTCCCACTCGCCCTACTCAGACTTCTGCCCCCTTAACTTACGTTGTTGTCACGCCACATTTCAACCTGGTGCTGCTGGGTGCTGTTGCATAATAACACAGACAGCCGAGTATCATGCCGGCACAAAAGGACGGCTTTTTTCATCAGCATCTAACACCAGAAGTCACTGCCCCAGGACTGGTATTTGACAACTTCGGAGTGAGACCATGCTGTTGCTGTTGTCGTGCAGAACATCAGGGAATTGCTGTAATTTTTGTTGGTGAATATAAACCATTAAAGGGCCAGTGTGTAAAATGGGTTGAAAACAGTGACATCAGTGGTCAAATTCTAGATTGCAGGGCTCACTCGCTCACCCCTCCTGTCGGGTAAATGACGGCAGCCTCGTAGGGACAAAAAGCCTTGCACACGAGTTTTTCAGGAGTAGGTCTATCTAGCGACGAGGTGAATATTTATTTAGAAATCTAAACCATGTTACGATATTGTAATGAATCCCTCACGAGCAGGAGACCAGAGGAGCGTTCAGGAAAAAGGCCAGTTTATTTGAGCACTCCAAAAACCCCGGTAACACTCCAGGGGGTAAAAGACTCCGTCCCAAACTCTGACTCTTCAGACACACTCCATAACTTTACACACATACTCGTTTACCATACTGAGTGGGGACCCCCCTTCCCTCTCTGCTCAATCTCCAGCCCGCACACTGACTGACAGCGTAGCCGGTAAACAGAGCTCAGCTGTTTATTTAGCCTAGCAATATCTCCGGACTATAGCAGCTGCAATGGACGACTTTGAACGCGATTTTGAAGAGTTTCTTGTAGCGGACACAGACCCAGAGCCATACCTGTTTGAGCCGGAGCATACAGATGAGGAACTCCATGTGTTTGATGCTGAGCGGGCGAGAAGAGAGGCTGAATGCACAGAATGGGATTCGGTGCTACTGCTACCATCGCTGGGGAGATATATCATCAGGAGGAAAAGCACCGCAGAGTGCATCACAAGGAGTGAAGTTACGTCTTCTTTTCCTCGCAGATGACGGTTCGGGTTCATTCTCTCCTGTTGCGTGGTAAGTGTGGTCCATTCACAAACTTTATAACTAAAAAAACTTTTCACTACTCTCTGTCGACGAACTACTAACACTCTGCTGTTTCCTCCTCCTTCTTCCTTCCTTCCGCTGTCTTCGTTGGTTTATTTATACACGCGAAACGCATTCTCTGGCTGGCTGGATTGTCCGCTCGATCTGCCGTACATACATGGCGGCGCAAGATGGCGATCTCTCTATAGCAAGGCCCTTGCTATATATATATAAAAGCATAATTATAAGGCTACGAAAACCAAACGAATTTTATTTTATAGTGATTATACACTTGTATAAACATATTAATGGATAGAATATTCAGATTCAGGTTCAGATTGACAATAAAGCATGCCAAATATTACACACTGGCCCTTTAATGTTGCACATATCTGCAACCTCACAACCAAAAATGGATGAGTAGCACACTTGGGCATGCACAAGCATTTAAACTGCTCAATGACACATGCAGAGTTTAAATGCACGTGCATGCCAAGGCTAAAGTACATGTGTTTATGAAGTACTTAGCATACAACTGGATAAATGAGTTTTGGATTACACTGCAAAAGTTGTGTGAGAGTTTAAAAATGGATAATTTGACATACTTTAATGTTTTTAAATGTGGTTCCCTTTTACTCTGATTAATCAGGAATTTTCCTAGTTTTCAGATTCTGCATTCACTGTAGACAAATATGAGCAAAACAAAGTTTCCTTCACAAATCTATCGTAGCATGGGGTATGTAATTAATATACACATGATCAGCTGGAGGGTGAAATATTCCTCTAAAGCAACAGTTCAACATTTTGACTTTTTGAGTGGCTAGCAGTTCTACAGACAAAGTAGAAGTATCATTAAGCTTAAGTTTAAAGATTTCCTTTAATAGTCCCTTAAGGGGATAATCATTATTTCCACTCTTATTATTTTACACATGAGCAGCAGTTGTATTATCAGTCTCAGTATCAGTGGTAGTTATAGTGGCAGTATAGAGCTCACTCATTACCTGCCTGGACTACCTTTAAAGACGACTTAAATGATGACTACATGCAGGTTTAGTGAGAAACAAGTCAGGCTTCACTCTGCATCAACGTCTATTTGACGAGTAATTAGGGCCATTAGTATGTACAGTTTGTACTTGCTATATTTGTTTATGTCAGTCCTACTCCCCGGAGCCCGTGGCGGTGCGATGGTATAATTCACCACTCAGCCTGCTTCCCGGAAACTGCTGCTTGGAACAACACATTTCATTGGAAAGCAGTCATGAGATATGAATGAGTCATTCTCAGCTGGGCAAAGGTATCTGCTGCAGGGAGGGTGGGGGGTGAGACAGAGAATCTCAAACAGTGATGATCATCATCTGATTGCTGCAGCAACCAGATGATGATGTACAAACAGGAACACATGTTGTTTTATAGCAACCTTAATGATTATTTACTGAACCTTTGTTGGCTGTGATATTGTTAGCTCAAATGGGAACTGAAACCTGCGCTGTGAGCGTCACCTGAGATCAAAGTGCTCAAGTGTTCCCTCTCAGAGGATATCCTTTTATATAAGCTTGGGAAATGGACTTACAGGGTTTAAATGAAAGGGGCTTACAAGGTAACGATTATGCTAAAGAAAACTCACAATGGAACATAACAAAAGCAATGGCATAATGGGTTATGGAGGGACACACAGGGTTTCAGGATAGGATTTCCTTTTGATAGGGCAAGAAAACACATAAAGTAAAGAGGGGAGGAACTTGTGAAAGGAAATGCCGATGACACACAGATCAAATAAATGACATAACTGTTCAAAGTTCAACAGCATTCACAGGCAAGTGAGGTCATAGTGGGTAGGATTTGTTACTTTGGCAACAGCAGGCCGTTAGCCTGCCCACTATCTGTGTCCTAATGTACAGACAGGCGCTGAGTCAACAAAGCCGGTGTTTGGAGTCAACCTTTAAAAGTCACGACCTTAGCAAAAGGTGCAGCGGAGCTGATGTGTTTCCTATACTGCACAGATACCTAAAGTTCACACTCACTGCATCAGCCGCTGTTGATCAGCTCTCCTGACAAAAACACAATCATAATAAAGTAGCGACTCACAATAAAGATTTTCCAAAGTTCATTCTTCACAGTGCCATAAACTTTGCTTTGATGAATCTTATCCTGCGTGTTTCATCAGCGCAGTCACCACAATATAATGTTGGCATTGCATGTTTCAGCCGTAAAATAATGGACATACCCACTGTGATGTCACCCATTAGTTTGTCAGCTCCCGTAGTGAAACCACAACTTCAGCATTTCCGCTGTCGCAATCCTGTACTTTTCAAGCCAGAAGTGACCATATTTGGACAAGAGGGCGGAGCTGTGGATCTGACTCATTGACCATGGTGACGGCATGTCACTTCAAAGCAGACAGGTAATTATAGCCCTGTTTCAAACAAACACTTTCGGTATGGTACCTTTGGAACCAACAGTTGTCCTTCAGACATTGTACTTAGACCCTGGGTGCACTAAGCGTTTCCCCGGAAACTGTACTCTTTCATGTGGGCGAGGTTGCTGTCACTCACAGCACTTACTGTATTTCCTCCTTTATTAGTCTGCACCTTGCTTATCGTCCACAGAACGAGGCTGCACGCCGACATTTTCAGAACAAAATAGAACAGGCTGCAGTGAGAGTCTGTCTCTATACCAGGCTGTAAACACATTTATTTCTGCAGTGCAGTTGGGCATTTAAACATGTCCATAGGGATTGACTTACTCCTGGAGCCAGCCTCAAGTGGCCATTAAAGGAACTGCAGTGTTTTGCTTTTTCACGGTGGCCTCATTTCTTAGTCTAGGATGGTGCCCCTTCCTTTCCTGCAAACCATCAATATGTTACATCTGTATGTTTCATATCATACCGTAAAACTTCAATTAAAAGCCTAGTCCCTTTTACTAGCCTGGTGTGGCTACACATTCATCAAATTAACACTGGTCTGGTTCCCAAGCCAAAAGGTTAATTTTTTTATAGAAGTTCTTCAGATGTATAAAGGCAGGTTGTTGGCTACCTCTAATTATGTGTCCATTCCTCGATGACCCTGTAAGTTGTCTATATTCCTTTCGTCTGTAAGGGTCTTCAGATCAAAAGAATCAAAAAGGTTTTTCATAAGAATTAATCCAAGTTGTGAGGATTGTTTTAACAGGATAAAATGGTGTTGTGTCAATATGCTGGGTGCCGAAATCCTCAAGTGCTGCAACTCTCTCTCTCTCTGATGTGCTGTCTGAAAGGAATTAAAGGCCTGTCCCAAATATAGGACTGCTGATTTCACTGATTTAAACAAATAACAACCCGGACTACTAACTGAACTTTTACAGTATATGTATGTATCATTAAGAATTCAGAGGTGATGTCAGATTACATGTTTGAGCTGAATTCCTCACCAGGAGGAGGGGATGGCAGATGGCTTGAGACCTAGGTGAGACAGCAGCAAAACACAGTCTGAGTCCTACGAAAGTGTGTATTTTTAATGAGAGTTTGGGACACAGCCAGCCATGTTTGTAGCAACCAAACCAGGTATTTTAAGCCAAAACATTTTGTTTTCCTGACCCTAACTGAGTTGTTTCTGTGCCTAACCCTAACCACAGCGTTGTCACAACATAAAATTGAGAATTCAAACAACAAGCTTCAACATATTTACTATGAATGTAACATGATTGTGGTTTGTAGAAGCAAACAATGCCAACATTTATACTGCCGGCTGGGTTGGGGATTCACACAAGGAAGCAGGATCTTAATGTGGTGACCAAAGGCTTACTCATAGTGCTGCTGTTCAAAGTCTCGCTCAGGACAAAACTAACCATGCAGAAAAAAGTCCCTCTTTGTGTACCTGTGAAAACAAAAGCACTTCTTCTTTCTTATATCTCCCTTTGTGTTTCTTTTCAATCCAGCCATCAGCAGGAGCAGCAGAGGAGTTGGGTAACCTCATCCGAAACTGATCTGTGACCCAGATCTGCGGCAATCAGCGATAGATCTGAGTTTGGATAAGCGTGATAAGCAAGCAGTGGAGTCACATTGTTCACAGTTGTGTGAGGACAAAGACCCCCTGAGCAGAGACCTGCCTCCCAGGTCACTGGCTCAGAGAGAGACGTAAGCTCAGATAGCACAGTGAGGGAGGTGACTGGAATTACACCGTAAAACACAGATTTGGTGTCAGATTGGAGCCAGGCACAAAAGAAGTTTTTAGTCTTAGAGGAATTTGTGTATCTAGAGGATCAATTCAGCCAGAGGTGACAGATTGACTCCATCAGTGTGGCTGTCACTGAGGCTGTAGAAACAATGTGATTTTAAGCACCACTCGTCTACACATAAGAGACGAGACCTCACAGAAACATTTCTCATCAAAGTTCTACAAGTTGAATTCGTGCCAAGTAAGGCGACAATCACTTCCCTGTGACAGGAATGACAAACAGCTCATGATTTCCACAACACTGACTATGAAACTATGAGTCAGTGTTACTTTTATTCATGCACAAGGAATCCACCTGTGTGCTCTCCAGAACTGGGTGATATGTGATCCTGTATCAGAGTCTGAAAATACCATCAGCTCAGCACCATCATGGTCATGGTAACCTGATCGTAACCCCTCGCCCCCCTCGTATCCCTCCTCTTTCTCTCCCACACCCGAAAGTGTACAATGAATACATCCCAGCTCCCTAATCAGTGAGTTGGGTCTGTGTTTATACCGTGACCTTGATAAATACCACCCCCGAAACAGCCAGAGAGCGCTGGTTCCCACAGAGGTTGGCAGAAAATAATAAAATACCTCACATTCCTGCACCCTGTATAATGGTAGTAGCCTTTAGTGCAGAGCTGGCATCGCTGGAGGGAAAAACAACTTTTCAGCCCCTGAATGCACCACCCTGTGTGAAACAATGACCATTGAACTGTCCTGCAGATTTTCCAGCACTTTTAAGATCTACCACTGAAATCTCTCCCTGCGTGACTGCAATGTTCAAACAAAGCGCTACTTGAAATCTCTCGCTGGCACCATGTGTTTCCGTATTTTCTGAATCTGCGGTTGGAAGGAGTGAATGAAGCTCAGTTTGGAGGGGGGCGGGGGGGCACACACGAGGTCCCCTCACTGTTTGTTTTTTACAGAAGTGCCTATTTGTTTCATCTGAACAGAGACTCCTGAGGGCTACGAGAGTCTCTGTAGATAAGAGGCTGACTCATTCACTTGAGTGATAACCTCAAGGCCATATGACACAGCCTGCATGGTCACTGGTAATTTGCTGTTGTCAAAACAACTCCACCATACACATGGTTACATACACGTACAGTGCATTACAGTGCACTTTGAATGCAAGGCAGAATACAGAGGGTTTCCATGGTGATTTAACACCAGATCTGTAATTGGTTTATATTTTGCTTTTTTTTTTTTTAAATTTAAAGCCACTATGCTTTAATAAAACTATGAAACTGATGATAAATGTGGTCAACTTTTTATGTCAATGCATATACTCTGTGTTTCTGGGATGACGCTGAGGTGTACTAAGCACTGGAAACCTAACCCACTGTGGCAGGGTCACTAGTTAGTGGCGGGGTTTCTGTGAAGTGCTGTAAAGTTTTGTTGATTCAAAACACACATTAAACACACATTAAACATGGCTTAATAGACACAATTTCAAGCACAAGTACACAAATCAGCTTCACTATAACTCACAGCATTCACAGACAAACACTTGTCTTTATCTGGACACATTTTCCCCACAAAGGCAACATGCTAACATTATTAGCACAAGGCGATGGCATTTTACATTGTATAAATTAGCCTAGCAGCTAGTGGACTTTTCCTTTACTCATATGATGCCAGGGACAACAGCAACATTTAGCAAAGGTAATGTTACAAAATTCGGCTCCATTACACCTCACAAGGTTCACTGACAAAACAACACTTGTCTTTATCTGGACACATTTTCCCCACAAATACAACATGCTAATGTTATTAGCTCAAGCCTATGGCATTTTGCATTGTATAAA
The DNA here is from genome assembly GCF_011397635.1 of Epinephelus fuscoguttatus. Taxonomy (NCBI): domain Eukaryota; kingdom Metazoa; phylum Chordata; class Actinopteri; order Perciformes; family Serranidae; genus Epinephelus; species Epinephelus fuscoguttatus. The sequence goes on along the minus strand of NC_064772.1, from coordinate 30,822,249 downwards.
TTAGCCTAGCAGCTAGCAGACTTTTTCTCTATTCATATAAAACCAGGGACAACAGCAACATTTAACAAAGGTAACGTTACAAAATTCGGCTCCATTACAACTCACAAAGTTCACTGACAAAACAACTGTCTTATACTAAACATGTTTCCCAAACAAAACAACATGCTTATTAGCACATTTTACATTGTATAAATTAGCTTAGCGACCAGCAGAGATTTCCTCTGCTCATATGAAGCCAGGATAAATCACACACAAGACTTAAAATGCTATTTTTGTGGAGGCTTTATTGTCTTCACAATTTATTGTTTCTTAGGTGTAAAATTAAAGTAAATTAAAGCTTTGTCTCCACTGAGTGAAATGGTTTCAGCTTACAAAAACAGACAGGAGGACTGCGTCCCTGCGACGTGAAGTTACATTTCTAGAGAAGTGTATGTAAGGCTACGGCGTAAATTCAACACAGAAGTATAAATCCCGCTTTATAGGTTGTTGGAAACACCTTTTTCATAAATTAAAAAGTTTTAAACAGAAAAACGTACACTTGGACAAACATTAACGAGATAAGAACTACCTAAAATGACAGAAACCACATTCGGGAAAACATATTTGACATGCACTTTGATTTAGTTTGGCTCATGTCCCATCCACTAATATAGAAGGGGCGGGGTTAATGACCTATACTGCAGCCAGCCACCAGGGGGCAATCAAGATGTTTCGGCTTCACTTTTACGGAGCTGTCATGTCGTCCATATTCAATCTATAGTGGCAGGACTAATGCTAATGTTTAGCATGTAATATTTACTTTATTCACCATCTTACTGAGAGAGCACGAGAATAAAGTACTGTGATGGTTTTAATTATGTTGGAAGACTGGCTGCAAATTGGCTGCTGAGCTAACCTCAGCATATTAAAATCAATGTATTCAAAAGGTCAGTGCCGATTTAATATGTCCTGTCCCCCTTTTAATAAACAAACACAAACTAATAACGACATTATTTAAGTGTAAATTAGCTGCGTATGACACACCAGGCTTGTCTGCCTAAACAAAGAAGATACATTTTATTTTAGTTTTTACACTGTGTGGCACCGTGTGTGTGTGTGAAGTGATGATCAGAGGCGAACCTCCATCATATCACAGGAGGGGGACAATATTGATTTCCAGCCCCTTGTATCAGCAAACTGATATATCGGTCTGTTCTGAATGCAGGCGCACAAACCAATTCACAAACCTCCATCACCAAACATCACAAGAGCGTCCTGACTGATTGCTGTGTCCCATACATGTCCGTTCAGACACACACGCGTTCACACACTCTCAGGGCACACTCTTCATCCTCAAGGTCAAGAGCTGCTGGGAGGCAGAGGCTCCTCATTGATGGCCTGATGGAGTTGACACCACGCGACCCATTGTACACACATGCTGATCTGTCCCCAGACGTGGCCTGACAGCAGCACATGAGGCCAACGCCGCACTAAACCATCAATGCATTTCAATGAGAGGATCTCACCGTTTATGTTTGTGTGTGTGGGACAAGAAATGTAGTTGGGGGGGGGGATTGTAACAAAGCTAAACACATTTGCAGGCTGGACAAGCCTCAGCCCTGTGGAGTATGTAATCCAAAACCAGGCCAATGATTATCTCCCCTCCCCGCAAGCGCTGACTCAATTCTGATTTATGATTGGAATGAATATCGATTTTCCAGGAGCTCTTTTTCCCCCCTCGCTCTTCCCTTCCATTTCTCCTTTTAACAAAAGAGTGAATGATGTATGTGCATTGATTTCCAATCAATTATTTTTATTCTCATTTTATTTAAGCTTGGACAAATTTTCAGTGGCACCCACGGAGAGCAATGCATCTCTATCAATAGTGCTGTACCTCATTACTAACTGGCCCTCTGATGGTAAGCAGGGAAATAATGAGAAGACGTTTATTTCGGAGTCTGTCATGTGCAGCTCAGACGTTGTCGGGCCATAAATTTGTCTCCAATTTATTTCTGTGACACAGATAAAACAAATTAAGTAAATGAACATGTTATCGCTTGTCATGTTCCACTGGTGCCATTATTATGAACCAAACTAAGCCCTGATTTTGTGACAGATATTCCTATTTTTCACGAAATAAATACATTTCTAAAAGTTTGCAGTCTTTTTTTATGAGAGTGAATTAAATCACTTTCACTATTTTTAACACAAAGTTCAGTTTCCTCCTCACAAGGCTTCCAGTAACCCTGTTGATGTCATCGCGGTTATATTTAAAATGGAGCTTCTGCATTACAAACTGGAGATGTGGAGGTTAAAAAAGGTCACAAATTAGGAGGCAGGAAGGGTTTAATATGAGTTGCATAATGGGAAGTGTAGGATCCAGTGTTTTCAGGGGATAACCCACACTGGGGATTCAAATTCAGCTTTCTTTTTAATGTTTTTATTTTTAATCTGCCTCTCACATGAACCTGAAAATTACGGACCTAAAATACTAATGAAATTCTAAAAATGCTGGAGTTCAACTGAGCATTTGTGTCCAAATTCACACCAGCTAATATCTGTCTGATCATAACTGTTACTGTTGTACCTCTGAGCCCTTCAATCAAATGTCAATAATTAATGTCAGCTAAGTCGTGAGGAAAAAAGTTGGTATTAAATGTTTCTGCAAACCATTGTTACATTACATTTGCACGTTATTATGTAGCAGATATACTTAAGCAAATCTGTGCTTAACATGAGGTTAGGTTTAGGCACAAAAACACTTGGTTATGGTTAGAAAAAGATCATATTTTAGTTTAAAATACCCTATTTGGGGAACACAATCCAGGCTTGAAAAGCAGCAACGTCTCCTTAAAACATAAAGGTTTTTTGTAGCACTATCCCTGCCAATGTGTCACCAGAAAACACTCACATTTGGGGCCTAAAAAACTAGTAAAAACACACTGACAGGTCGCTACAAAATGCCCATGATTGGAGCATAAAAAGCCAATGGAAACACACTGACGGGTTGCTATAAAATCCCACAAATGGTGCCTAAAAGCTGATGGAAACACACTGACAGGTCGCTACAAAACACCCATAATTGGAGCATAAAAAACTGATGGAAACACACTGACTGGTCGCTACAAAATCCCACAGTTAAAGCCTAAAAAGCTGCAGGAAACACAACAGCAGGATGCTACAGATCATCCAGGATTGGTGCCTAATAGCTGATAGAAACACTCAGACAGGTCGTTATAAAACTCCACAATTAAAGCCTAAAAAGCTGCTGGAAACACAACAGCAGGTCGCTACTAAATGCCCACAATCAGAGTCTCTAAAGCTGCTGAAAACACACTGACAGGTCACTATAAAACACCAATGATTGGGGCCTAAAAGCTGATGGAAACACTCAGACAGGTTGCTACAAAACTCCACAATTAAAGCCTAAAAAGCTGCTGGAAACACAACAGCAAGTCACTACTAAATGCCCACAGTTAGAATCTCTGAAGCTGCTGAAAACACATTGATGGGTTGCTACAAAACACCAATGATTGGGGCCTGAAAGCTGATGGAAACACAGCAATGACTCGCTAAAACACAATTGGTTTTGTTGGTCTTGAAGCGGTCTGCAGCTTGGCAGCTGTCTCATATAGGTGTTCCTTCCACATCCCGATTGAAGTTTTATCTGAATCAATTAATTTTTGTAAAGCGTCAGAAAAGAGTGAAAAATGTTTATTTCATTGAGCCCAAAGTGATATTTACATATTGCTAGTTATATCTAACAAATAGTCCAAAACTTTACTATCATGTAGGGCAAATTAAAACAACAACAACTGTCAAGTGTTGGGCATTTTAGCCTATAAAATGATTGCAATGATTAACTGATTGCTAAAATACCTTAAGTTATATTTTTTGACATTCAAGTAGCCCACTTTTTATTTCAGTTTTAGCTCCTGCATAAGGTCCACAGGGGATAATGAACATAACACTGGGGAGCAGCCACAGTCTATAGTCTGTTCCCTGTACACATTATGGAAAACCACACAAGAGTGGGTCTCCAGTGCACCCAGGTTGCCCAGAAAAACCCCTTAGAACAACTCACTAATTGAGTTGACAGTGATGCATTAAAATGGGTCATCCTGGAATTGCTCTTTCCTGTGGCTACTGGCTGGGCTGGGATTACATAACGATGATAAAGCTGCGGACCTGGCCTTCTAAGATAAAAGCTGCCATGCAGGACCCCGTGCATTCTCTAAATGCTTCATCTAAGAGGCCTTCTGAAGGAAGTGATTACTGCAGAGCTGCCCACTAATGCTCCAGCGGGACCCGACGGTGTACTCTGTTATTCATCAAACACAGACAGTGTAAGCCTTGGCAACTTTGGAAATGCATGAATAATGAGTGGGTATGTTATTGTGCAATGATAAGCCATGCATTCTGCTACATTTCATGTGCTGACAAAAGAAGTTTTAGCAGCTCTGGAAAAGGACATGGACTCTGAGTTTTGACTCTTCAAAGCAAAGTGTTCACTCAGTCCTAGAGGGACATAATGAATAGCCCCATTAGTGACATAAAAGCAAAGTGGAATTCCTTTGCAGGGCTACTGAGGCCAGCTCCGGGCTTCACAAGGCATCCCATCGCCATATGACTAAATCAGACGCTATGGGTGACAAATATGGCCTCACAGCTGAGAGCAGCACAAAGGACACTCAGTTGTCTCGTCAGGCCAGCAGCAGAAAATACTGCCACTCGCAAGACAATGTGGCTCCTGTGTAGAGATGTTGTTTATCTCATCAGGCCATGGCTTGCGAGGTTGTGGTGCGACTCGATGCTGTGAACTTATGGGATGGCTGCAGGAAGAGATGCCTCTGTGGCACGCGAGTACTTCGGCACAGCGGAAATGATAAGAAGGCGGGATGATGTCATGCCATTGCCAAATATGAGATGGAATGTTACTGGAATGAGGAGTCATTCATGAGTGGATACAGATGGGTATCAAAAGACAATAGAGGAACTACGGAGGTTATTATTTAGCTGTAGGGTAAATACTTTTGTTGTTTACTTACTGATGAATGAATGAATGAATGAATGAATGAATGAACAACAACTCTGAACATAAAATTCATTAACTTTATATATGATTTTATTTCCCAGACCTCCCCTAAAGGAACAAATACAAATATTCTGTGTATAAAAAACATGTTTATTTTTTCCTATTCCCTTTTTTCACTTGTTGTGAAATAGCGGATACTTTCCCCTCTTCGGCCGCTAAAAATACAAACTAAATTTAGCACATTGGTTAAGTTAGACTAACGGGGACACTGTGGCGAAAGGAATGCAAAACACCCAATACTAAATGCCTGCTTGCAATCAGCTGTAACTTTATGAAAATAAAAATATATTATGTGTATTTTAGGGAGAACACCACCTGACCTAACTCTGGAAATAGACCAGTATCTATATGGTATCATCAGGATTGCGGCTTTGAAAACAAACAAGTCAATGGTTTGTTTACAGTGCCTACACTTAAGTAATAAAGAAAGGTATGTCGTTAGGGTGCAGCTTTAAGAAGACTTAGAGGTAATGGATGTCAGAGTGATCAACTAAATGATTACATGTCATGTCATTTTTAATGTTAAAGCAAAAATACATATGTAGTGTAGGAATGCAGCAATAATGCAGTGTAAATAATCAGAAATGTATGATCTGGTGCTGTAAAGTATAACAAACCCACAAATAGCCCTCAAGTGAATCAATTTGAGAAGGAAAAATCACTTTTCAGTTGTAGGTACTACTTACAGCTTGTGTCAATTCTGATCCCCAGTAATTCGTGTCTAGTTACTCAAATGTTGAGGCAGAGGGTACTTGCTGTAGGCTGTCAGTGAATAGTTTGTTGGGCACAGGGAAACAGAGATCTGTGTGGGTACATGAGACCCTAAAAAAGAGGCTGGATCATGGGGAGTACCACCAGTTGGTCCAGGAGCATCGCATCCAAGATGGCCATTTTCAGGCATATTTTAGGATGACTCAGGGGCAGTTTGACAACCTGCTGTCTATCGTCGGGCGGTATAGCTCTGAGTATCCAGCAACCGCTACCACCAGTTTCTCCTCCATTGCTTACCAACTGTAAACTTGTTGTCGTTGGACAATAGGGCAAAAAGATGACAATCTCGTTTTCAAACTGTATCAGCTTATACAATCTCCTTATACAAGTACCTTGAGCCTCATTTATTTATTTATTTATTGCCTTTATTCACTGATGTAACGCCAATATTTTGTGTGATATCTTTGTATATTTCTTCAATAATAATAATAATATTTAAAAAATAAAATTAAAAAAAGCGTGGCTTCCGGGTCACGCAATGTGCAAGAGATGAAAATATTGAAAGTGTATGAAAGGCCCGAATTTTCCATTTTCCATTTAAACAGAAAATCGGAAAACGAGTCGTTATCCGTTTTTTCATATTTGGTTTTATTTTGAAAAACGAATGAACGAATGATACACGGATTGGATGATGTGGGGCACTTTTCCGCTCTGTGTTGAATTTTTTTCAACTTGAGAAGTTCAGAGCGCTCCGGCAGAAACACCAGGCTCTTACAGAGCAGATACGCGAAACGTCGCAACACAAAAACCGCAAAAAGCTTCATTCTCATTTAAATCTATTAAAAAAAAGCTGCTTCCAGCTGCTAAAACACTGTCTGTGTGATCAGGGCCTTCGGTGGGGAATTGAACTTGAGTTCAGTTGAACCGAACCAAACAGGGCAAGTGTGAAAGCACCCTAAAATAAGAAGTTAGGAACCTCTGTTGTAACACGATGGGTGAAACTGCTGGTTTAAAATGTTCCTTCCATGTATCTTAACTAAACTGGGGTAAAACAAATTCTTTAACTTTGGGGAACTACTCTGAATATTAATTCTGCCACACACGCTCTTTTAAGTGCAAATTAGATGAAGGAGAAAAAAACGTTTTCTAACTAATGGCGTGCTGCACTTGTGGAACCAGCGCTCCGGGACAGAGTGCAACTCTGATCTTGTACTTTGCAGCGATAAAGCAGAAGTCCCCGGTCTATATTAATTCAGTCAGAGAGGAGAAGTGAGGACAAATGTTCCCTCTAAACTCATACGTGTGCTCCTGATAACACAATAATATCCTGCCGTCCATTAGTCACTGTGTCCCAAGACGTGGTGGCTGATGTCAACACATGCACTTCACCACAGTTACAGCCGGGGTGAACTCATCTCCTTAAACAGCAGTGTTGCAAGTGCAGCTTGTGACAAAGTTACACACACACACACACACACAGGGAGAGAGAGAGAGAGAGAGAGAGAGAGAAAGGGGACTGTTTTCCACTGAAGAGGAATAAAACTGTTTCGGCTCACATGCGCTGTCTGTGGCGAAACACGTCCCCGACAGACAGAAACAGGCTGCACACACACACAGAGCGCGCACAGAGTCCATCAGCCGCTTATATACATGCCTATAAATAACCAGCGAATCAGCGGCGAGACGCTCGGAGTTAAACGCGCCAATTAAAACGGAGAGAGAACCAAATTAAGTCAGAGGCCGCCGCTCATTGGCCCGCTGTGATATCATTTGCAATGCCTTACGCTGCTCGCCGCTGATTGGCTGGCGCCCCGCAGGCGTAATCCTGCCGTGAGGAAGGGGGGGGGCGGGCGTCGAGGTTTGAATAGGGAAGTTTGCAGAGCGCAGTTGTTCCCCATCCAGTCCGGTGCAGTGTTTGCAAACACCTTGAACAGCAAGAGAGGAGACGAAGAAGAAGAAGGGGGGGACTCACTGACGGACGGACCGACGGACGGACGGACGGACGGAGGCTCGGCTGCTGCTGCTGCTGAAAACAAGCGCTCCTGCTCCGCGTTGAGGACCCGCTCCTTTCCTCTGGGTGTTTTATTCCTACCTGACGTCTAACTGCAGCTTAACTCTCTTTTTATTTTGAAAAGAAAAAACATCTGTGGGGCAAAATGGATGTTCTACCCATGTGCAGCATCTTTCAAGAACTTCAGATAGTTCACGACACGGGCTATTTCTCAGCCTTACCTTCCCTGGAGGAGTACTGGCAGCAGGTGAATATATCTAACAACTATTTTTTTTTATTTTTATTGCACTGTTTGAGCTTGTGTGGCAAAGCGGAACTGAGAGCTTTCGTAGATTAGTTTAAATAAAATGACAGTCCAGTCATGGTGGTTGTGCACACCGGGGTTTAGACGGCGCCCGAGCGTTCACCTCACGATCAGGTTGGTTATGAAGTTTCTGGCAAGGCTGAAGTGGATCAGTGTGTCAGTCTGACAGCTGGAGTCGAGGCTCTGCTGCGCCAAGATGAATGGGGACAGAGTAACTCAAGCAGCAGCAGCAGCAGCAGCTACAGTCTGACTTCTTCTTCTGCTTCTCTCAGTGGGTAATGTGAGGGCACCAGAGCTGCAACACCAGCCTGTGTTTTACACTCAGTCAGGATCATCATTTCTGTGTAGTGGCTCCACATTCTGAACTTTAAATATCTGATCTTTTCACCCGCACGTCACCACATTCACTTCCCTTTTAACATCCATTTGCATCATGCTTGGATTTGAATGGACTCCACAACATGACACTATCAAATGTCAGCCGTGGCCAAATCCTGCTCGCATGAGTAGGCAGCAGCACAGCTGGAAAACATTGTGTAAGGGCTCCAGGAGCCTGGAGGAATTTTTTTTTTTCCTTGCATCCACCTTGTCAAACCTGCTGTCTCTGAGCACCTCCTAATGAAGGGGTCCTCGCTTTTCAACTTTAAATGGCCCCCTGAAGTCAGTGAGAGAGGGGGGGCGGTGTGTGTGTTGGGCTGGAGTGGCTGACAGCACTGAGGAAGGATGTGATTGCATGTCAGAGGTTCAGCAGCTGAATGGCTCATGGTGGTGGTGGTGGTGGTGGTGGTGGTGGAGGGGGGGAGGGAGTTGAGCGGCTTCCTTAAAAGGAGTCTAGGTTTGTTCAGTGAGTCATTGGAGTGCTGAAATGACAATGCACGTTTCAGCGTTGGGCCGCGCTCAGGTGCAGGAGAGCTGGGGTTCAGAGGGGTGACAGCTCAGGCCTGTGAACATCACATGGAGCTGAGGTGGCTGCATTAGATAAGAGAGGCTGAGCTGCATCATGAAATGCAATGCATATTATTGTCTTAATTAATCATTTAAGTCTAAAATGATGCACTGAATTTGCTTGTTTTATCCGACCTGCACTCTAAAACCCCCAAATATTTAATTTACCTTCATATATGATGCAAACAAGCAGCCGATCTTTGTATTTGACGAGCTGGAGTCAGAAATTTTTGCTTGAAAAATAACCAAAATCGTTAATTTTCTCTCAGTCGACTGATCTTCCCTGCTCTAATGTCTGATATGTACAATAAAGATAAGTGCAGCAATGGCTACAATTTCCTGGTTAATGCTTCCTGCTGTAAGCACTTAACAAATATTACGCCACACAAAGCATTTTGGGGGTATGTGCACATGCATCATTTAAAAGGATTTCCCACACAGAAGCATTTTGCTGCTGTGAAAGAACCTCCTCTCTTCAGGGCTGCTGCTGCTGCTGCTGCTGTAATTCATTTATCCTCACTGTGTCTTCTCGTTTCGCCGCAGACATGCCTGGAGTTGGAGCGCTATCTACAGAGCGAGCCTTACGTCTCCACAGCCGACATCAAGTTCGACGGGCCGGAGGACCTCTGGAGCAAGTTGATCTTGGCCTGCGGGGACAAGGCCAAGGCCGAGTCCGACCCAAAGCTGCCCCCGGCCCACGAGGAGGACAATCAGGACAGCCAAATCTTAGACACCAACAGCGTGAATTCCGACGCCAGCAGCGAAGCTTCAGACAGTTCTGAGGAGCTCTCGCCCACACACAGCTTTACCTCCAACCCTCTGGGCTCTGTCTTGGTTGGCTCTGGACCTTTTAGCCCCTCTGTCATAAGCACTCCCCCGTCCTCTCCGGAGGCCAACGTGACTAACGGCTGGGTGGCCGCACACGCCGGGTTGCACTTGCCGGTCAAAATCAGGAGCGGCGGGGTGGCAAAGAGTACGGAAAAGACGGGACTCATCTGCGGGGATGCGTCTCCGGACGGCAGGAGGCGAGTACACAGGTGTCACTTCAACGGGTGTCGCAAGGTTTACACGAAGAGCTCCCACCTAAAAGCACACCAGCGCACTCATACAGGTGAGTCTCAAGCACCTATCAGAGCCCACGCTCCCACACAACACAACCGCATGTGATGTAAACAGACTTCAGGGACATGAGGGTTTAAATCTGCTGGTCTCAACTCAAAGCTTTTCATTCATAGTTGAAAAATCTAACTTTTTACTGAGTGACTGGCGGAAGTGCTTTTAATTCAGTCTTCCACCTTAATGGCGTCGTCCATCCATTGTGTAATGTAATTAAAGGTCCACATTGCATGATGTCCTCAGCTGCAGCGCTGCGAGTATTAGCTCTGCATGGCTGGATACCTAAACTGTGACCTAATCTATCTGGAATGTGACTGACTGAGCCAGCGAGCGAGGGAGCGACACAGAGAGACAGCGAGCGAGGGGGGGAGGGGCTGCACATGGGAGATAAAAGGACTTGAAAACAGATTGAGTTTCACCATGGGAAAGGGGTGAATGGGCGGGGAGCCAGGGGGCGCTGAGTTGGAGGGGCTCTGAATGGTCATTTGAGCGCTTCTTATTTTTGATTAGCAGCGTGAAATTGCACGTGTGGCTTTTTTTTTTTTTTTTAATTTCATTTCCTATACTCCACATATTCATCTGCACAGCACCGCTCGTAGCATGTTTCAGGTCAGCCAGTGACCCAACAGGTTCGGTGGAATCTGGGTCTGTGGTGACTTGTCAGCACTTCTGTCATGCTCCCCCGGCCTCAGGCTGATTGATCTGAACGCATTTGAATAACAACAGCGCAGAGCCGGCCAATCACCAGCCTGAACTGGAAAACACTGTCATGAGCTCATTGTGTTAACCTTCTACTTGTTTGTCCTGCAGGTGAGAAACCTTACAGGTGTTCATGGGAGGGCTGCGAGTGGCGTTTTGCACGGAGCGACGAGTTGACCAGACACTTCAGGAAGCACACTGGGGCAAAGCCATTTAAATGCAGTCACTGTGACAGGTAAGACACGCAAGACACGCAAGACACGTCATGTATCTGCAAGTAACGTCACCGGGCTTTCAATAAGCCTCTGTCCCTTTACACAGAGCTGAAGCACGTGCATTTTTTTGTTGATGTGATCTGATTTTCTTGCGTCACCTAGATAACGGTGCACGTCTTCAAAGATTGAACGCACTGATGCATTTACAAATATATCATTTTACTGTAATGAGGAAAATACAACACTTACAATATGATGATATCCAAAATCGAGCCCGATATCTAGTCTTATATCCCGATATCGATATAATATCAAAATATCTCCCAGCTGTGGTGCAAATGAGTCACAAAAAAAATGCGATAAAGAAATGTCAAGCAAGATTTGAGGTCATTTCAAAACAGTGCCCACCAAAGATCACTTAGAAGTTCCCCCAAATATCAATATCAGTATTGGCCTCAAACATCCAGCATCAGTCGACTCCACTAAAGTTGAATCAGGAGGTCATTTGGAGTTTCACAGCCTCCTCTCAGCAGGAATCACTCTCAGATTCTTCTCATCTTCTGAAGCATTAATATTTAGGATCACAGTAGCTAAAAGCTCCCCGCAACACTTGATTCATTCATTCATTCATCCATTCATTCATTCCTTAAAACATGTCTCATTTCCCTGCAGTCCGTCTGCCATTGTTACTGACTTCCTCCTCCCCTTCCTCTCTGTCCCCAGATGTTTCTCCAGGTCTGACCATCTGGCTCTTCACATGAAGAGGCACATCTAGAGCAGGGCAAAGCTCCAACCAAGCGACGCAGCGCAAGGGGAGAGTTTGAGAGGAGAAAAATGAAAAAAAAACAAATGCCGTCTCCCGACCAGTCTCTCGGTTGAACTGTCCCAGAGCGGAGTCGTGGGAGTGTGTTCCAGCCAAAGCATGCCGTTTTGCACCATACTGAAACCCAGTGCCTCCGGGACCTCTCTTTGGAGAAGGGCGCTCTGAAGGTTGTCTGTTGCAACAAGAGGACAAAATCATGGATGGGGAAGACGTTTTTTTTTGTTTGTTTGTTTTCTTTTTTGATTGAGAAGGACTTACAACACACACAAAAAAAGAAGAAAAAAAAACAATAAAAGACAAACAAAAAGAGTGAATGATTTGTATGTATGGTGCATGATGTTTTGGGGGACATCTCCCGGACAGCAGATACACTGGTACTTTACAAAACTGTCTGAGGTAAGCATGTGTGCACTGTGAATGTCTGAGATTGGCGAACCGGCCCCCTGAGAGGACAGAAGAAGAGTTTTTGGGGAGGAGATGGATTGATGGATGGTGCGGGGCTGGTACCAATGTTGCTGTGGACTGAATGGGTTTTTGGGGGGAAGCATTCCATTAGTGTTTCCCCGGTGGCAGCGTGAGGACGGGGCCAGGATGGAAGTTCCTGCCTGTCTGTCTGGCACCCAGACTGGAGGGGGGGTTCTCCGAAGCTTTTGAGGCCTTGGGTTTGACCAGAGAGAGAAGGTGGACGTGTGTCTGGTCAGTGACCCAGGGACCAAAACTCCCCCCCCTTCCGGTCACTGTATGACAGGAGCTTTTTTTGGTGTTTTTGGTGCAGCTACTAAATGTGCAATGTGTTATGTAGCCTGGTTTATTATTTTTTTACAAGCTACAAAGCTCATTTGTAGTCCAATTGTATAAGCTGTGTGCTTAGAGGTATAACACAACTATACTATAACTTCAGTATCATAGACAGGTGTTGCATGGTTCTAGGGTTTGTTCATTTCATGTTTCCACTGTAATCAGGACTGCAAATAGTTTCAATAAAAGTGCAGCTAAAGTGCGAACGGTTAAATGTTACAATATTGTACATAAAGCCTCGATGATTTCCTCCTTTTTATTTTTCATCCGTTTCATCCATCTGGCTGGAGACTTCACCGCTTACTCATTCTCTCATTCATCCTATGCCTTGAGGAGTACTTTTGATTTTTGTACTTTCTTTTCTATCTAATAATGCACTGTTGACCTTAATGGTGCCTTATGCAAGTGACTCGGCCCCCTGGTGCTTTTCGCTGCCAGGGGAGGTCACGTTTGTTGTATGGGTGATTCGACAAGCTCGATCAAGGCTCAGTTACACATTAACTCGCACCTCTTTGTGTTCAGCGACAGTCGTCCGCATCTGTTGATTGTGCTGCTGAAATGTTAACGTTCTGAGAAGCACCTTTTGTCAGTTTGCTCGCCATTTTTCGTCTTTGGACATGTAAATAAGACAAGCGTGTTTGTTTGGAGCACTTAAATTTGTTTATTAAAGACGTTAACTACTGTGTAGTATGTACTCAAGTCCATCACACACAACTCTAAGGTACAAGACAACCAGACTGGGTAAACAAAAACGGGGTTTTATGTGTCGTTCATTCAGTGCTGCTCCTTTTCTTGCTGTATCCCTCCCCACCGACGCCATCGCCCCCCCTCCTGTCCCTCCATCCCTGCAAGTGGGACTGAAGAAAAAGCTAAAGATTTATTGTAATTAACAGGCTGCAGTCGGACAGGCCTCGCCTTGTACTGCCTCTCAGTAATGAATTGCTAAAGGCTTTGTTGGCATAGAATCTGTCACAGACTGCTGACTGTGTAGGTTGGTTATTGACCTGTCTGGGGAGCGTTGTTTTAGCCAAGCTGCAACAGTATTATGAAAACCACAGGAGCGAGTGAGGGGGCGGGGGGGCTCCTGGAAGGAGATAAAGATCAAGCGTTGACACATGGAAGTTGGACCAAAAAAAAAAAAAAAAGACAGCATCTCCCTTTAAAGGTGGATCTGTTAGATTTATATTGGAGGTGGGAAGGGGACTGGACAAAAGGTGGAGGCCACAGTAACCATAGTGATCACACTTATACTGCTGCAGGATAAAGTGATCTGTGCCACCCACTCCAGATCAGCCACCTCGCTGTTGGAATTCAATGTTGCAGCGTGGCATGCTACGACTTATGGATTTCAGATCAGCGGGCGAAAGAGACGGGATGAGTACAAACTTGAAACTGCTTGCTGCGATAGATTTGGGAGTGCTGGCAGTGCCTTTTGTGGGCAAAGGAGGGGAACATCCATTCTGTGAAAACCGGCAGCCAATACTGTTCAAGTGGTAATTGAGCCTTGATTAAGCCCTGTGTTTGCTCGCATCTTTTATCATCATCGCTTTCATCCCACTACCCCAACTTCTTCTGTCACACACACACACACACACACACACACACGTGCACATGCACACACACACACACACACAGCTCTTTGTTCTCAACTGAATCTTTGTATAAAAAGAAAAAAAAAACAACTTTTGTAAAATTGTTATGTTTATGCTTTATGAAATTTTTATTTGAAATTGTTTTGCAAAATTGTTATATTTCTGTATGAATGTATTTTTTATTGGAATAATAAGAAGTTCTTATCTGACTTTGGCTTGCTTCCTTTGTCTCATTTGTTGATTCTCCTCAGTTATGCTTCATTATTGTGACTTTTTTCTTTCTTCTTCTGTTTTTCGTTGCCCGTGGGAGGTGTGCAGCTTGTTGAGGATGAATGGCTACATTTCAGCTGCATCGTGCCCTCCAGGAATATGGACACAATTAGATTAGGGCAGGGTGTGAGCACCAGGGGTGCATATCTGACATTTCAAATTTATCACTCAAGCAAGAAGAATTAGGAACAGGAACACTTTGTGCAGTATAAATTCTTTGTTGAGCAGCTCTAAGTGGCCTCACCTCTTCCTGACTTGTAAATACCAGCATGAAAATATCTCTCTCAAATGAGCAAATTATATCTTTGCAGAGACTGGTTGCTAAACACAGAAACCTGACGCACCTCGCTCCCAGTGGCAAACACTCTGATTTTTTTTTTCCTCCCCAAACACCCCCTAGAAAAGTTTGTGTAAAATCTCACTGCAGAGGTTTCAGTTCTAAAAGCGACTGACTGCTTGCTCCTTAGAGCTAGCTAGCTCTCATCAAAGCAGTATAAATAATTTATCTCCATCTCTTACAGCCCATGGCATTTAATTAGAGAGCAGCTTTTATACATTTGTTAGATAATTACTCTACTTGACACAGATAATGATACAAAACAGCAGTGGATAAACCAAAGAGCCAAGTTTAAGTCACAAACTAACAAGAAAATAAGATTAAAAAAAAGAAGGAAAAAAAGCCATCTTTTTCTCTGCTCTCCTGCTCATGGTGATGACCTAGAATGGGCAGGCAACTTATTAGCTCCTCTGATTTCCAGTAAAAGCCCTGTGGTTTATAAATGAAGCTTTGCCTGCAGTTGGTAATTAAGCTCGCTTTGGAGATCCTCCCAGCTTTGGAGTGGCAAAGAGTGTTGTTTTTGCCTCAAATGCTGCAGCTCCTTGATCTCTCCAAACTGCTGCCCCACTTGATTTCTCGTCTTCAAATCTACCTATGATGCATAATGCATGGCTGAGGAGCAACACAGCCGGCGAAGACGAGTTCTGAGTCCAAACTTCGACCTGCGCGTGGAAAAATATCCTTGAGGCCCAGATTCTTGTTTTTAACCTCTTGAAGGAGTCGGGCACACGTTGCATTTCATTTCCATGCAGCTGACTCACATCCTCATGATATAAGTGGAACATCCTCTTGTGAAGTGGACCATCATGGATAAAGTTTCTCGTAAATGTGGCACTAAGATCGCATATTTGCTTTGATGTGAGCCTCCATATGCTTTCCCACATTGATATTGTAACACAGTCTAAGCCCCGAAGGATTATGGGAAACAATTCATCACTTTAAGATGTCACATCTGATCTAAAGTCTCAGGGAAGTACATAAGATCTAAGGTTGTGTCCCATAGCAAAGGTCCATTTCAGTGCTAAGGGGTGGTGGAAAGGAACTAAATGTGTTTACTTACCTTCTCCTTGAGATGTACTTAACTTGCGTATTTTAATTCTCTGCTACTTAGAACAGTTCAGACGGAGATGTTTACTCTATTATATTTATTTAACAGTTTTAACTAGTTATTTTTCAGATCAAGGTTTTACAAGACAAAAAACACATGATAAGCTCATAAAATATTCTTAATTGTGCCAAAAGAATGATGGTCAAAAGAAGTAAAAAATATTCATCAGGGTTAGAAAATAATATAAAAATTAATACAGATTTGTGCTGCAGAATTTCTTCTTTCTTCTCCCAATAATCATTTTAAGAATCCCCAGATTTTTCAGGTGATCTTTCGGAGGTGATTTTGGGTGATCACAAACTAAACTATTAAGCCTTAGAAACAGTTAAAGCTACCTACAGCTGAATGTATTACACAGGCATTTTTAAGTACTTTTGATTCTGTTTAGTAGTTTTTATTGGTAGTGGCGGGGTCCGCCACTCCCACACTTGGATTGTGAATGTCTATCTATTCACAACACCAATGCTATTTATGCACTGATGCCATGCATAATAACATAAATCACAGCCATTTTTTAACTACTTTTGATTTGATACACTAATAAATGTTCCTAGTCTTCTGTTCTTTTACTTAAAGTTATAATCATTGATGTTTGTTATTAAATCAAACCACATTTCTGTGGTCAGCATTTTATCTGCTATAACCATTCATGTATTTACTCTGAGTACCTCTCTGTATAGTAGTTTTTACTGGTAGTGGCGGGGTCCGCCATTTCCACAGTTGGATTCTGACTGCCTACCTAAGCACAAGTGATTCATACAAAATGATGCATGCAGTCAGCCCAATCTAATTTGATCTCAAACTCACTCTGGAGGAGCCCTTCTCTTAGGTCGGTAACTACTGGCCTTAACTACCTATTTATATACCAAGTAGTCCAAACTAGCTTCACTAGCTCCTCAATGCTACTTACACACTGAGTCACCAGCACAATACAACAACAATAATGTCATGTATAATTGTGATACTGCTAGTTTTACTTAAGTGAATGATGCATGGACTTTCTGCTGACAGCAAGGCTGTATTAACCGCCAGGCTCCTGCCCCTGTCTGGGTCCCAGACTCCAAAGGGCTGCAAAAGAGGTGCCCTTCCCTTAGGCTGGGCATCAGTAGACGAAAGTACTGAACTGTAGAAGCAGTTAAAGCTACAGTACTTTTGATTTTGATATATCAGGTAAATGTTCCTATTGTTCTGTTCTTTTGCTTAAAGTTATAATCATTAAGATTTTTTATTAAATCAAACCCCATTTTTATGGTCAGAATTTTATCTACTATAGTAATTTGGTGTATCTACACTCAGTAGTAACCTCTCTGTATAGTAGTTTGTATTGGTAGTGGCGGGGTCCGCCATTCCCACACTTGGATTCTGACTGCCTGTCTAAGCACAAGTGCCTACTCCTAGGCTGGTAACTACTGGACTAAACTACTTATTCATATACTAAATAGTTCAAGCAGCTCCAACAGTAAAATGCAGTTTAAAGACTGAAGCATTAGTACTATCAATATGATAATGTCACGTGTAATTTATCAGTTGCAAGGGCTATTTTTCTGCAGGTGTCCAATACTGTTACTGTTACTGTTACTGACAATACTTATGTACTTTTATGAATGCTTGAGATTCAAACACTCGTATTTTTAAATTGTGGTATTGCGACTTTTACTTTAGTAAAAGACGCATGTACTTCCTGCTGACAGCAAGGCTGAATTAACGGCCAGGCGACTGCCCCTGTCTGGGTCCCAGACTCCAAAGGGCTGCAAAGGAGGTGCCCTACCTTAGGGTTGGGCATCACTAGATGAAACTATTGAACTGTAGAAGCAGTTAAAGCTATCAGCAGTTCCTAGCACTATAATGCTATTCATGCACTGATACCATGTATAATAACATAAAAGTACTTAAATGTTAAATGTTCCTATACTTATGTTGTTTTAAGTTATAATCATTAGATTTTTTTTTTAATTAAATCAAACCCCATTTTTACGGTCAACATTTCATCTGCAATAGCCACTTGATCTAGTTACACTCAGTAGTTACCTCTCTGTAGTAGTTTTTATTGGTATGGCGGGGTCCACTATTCCCACACTTGGATTCTGATCTAAGCACACTGATTCACAGGAAATGATGCTCACTCACTTTGGAGGAGCCCTACTCCTAGGCTGGTAACTCCTGGACCAAGCTACTTATTTATAAAACTTAGTTCAAACTAGCTCCAAACAAGTACCAGTATTATCAATATAATAATGTCATATGTAATTTTAGCTGCAAGGGCTTTTTTCTGCAGGGTAACTTCTATATATGGATATGTTGGATATGTTGTTCTGTACTTTTATGAATCCTTGAGACTCAAACACTCGTATTTTTAAATTGTGGTATTGCGACTTTTACTTTAGTAAAAGATGCATGTACTTCTGCTGACAACAAGGCTGAATTAATGGCCAGGCGACTGCCCCTGTCTGGGTCCCAGACTCCAAAGAGCTGCAAAGGCTTCTGCTAATTTGATTAAATGCAAATTTGTCGGGAAAATGCACCATCGAATATCAACTGAAATGATAGAGGCAGCAAGAGATCCTATTCTCAGTACTAACCTCAAAGGGGACATTATTCTTTACTCGAACTGAGAAGTATTTACAGTATGCACGGTGTATTTTAAAGGCCTGTGTATTTCCATGTGATATACTGAGCTGGTGACACTGAAGAAGGATGAGTATGTTACTCACAGTCATTTCAAAGCCGTCCCATGTCCACGTCAGTCGTATCAGAGAATCTCAATGAACGTGACTATCTCTCACTACATAATTGCAAAGGGATTACTATTTTATCATTCTCTTTCATGCGGAAGGCCTTCCAATTGTGGATAGTAAAATAAATCATTATCCAAAATTGCTGTGAAATAACAGGCGTGCTGCAGGAGTGAGAGATGTCCTCGCCTGAGTCTCTCTCTCTCTCACACACACACACACACACACACACAGGAAAATGGACTGTGATGGAGGCACACAGTGAGTTAAATGAGGGGAAATAATAAGGAAAGAGGAGGTTATCAGGCTCTGAGCCTGCTTCATTCAGCCAGCCAGACTGCAAGTCATCACATATGCAGACTTTACTCTGAAAGCTCCAGCGTCAGGGCTTTCTCTCCCTCCCTCCCTCTTCCTCTCTTTCGGTTAATGGAGTCTATTAGGACTTGGCTTGTAGGGGAAATAGGACTGAAATCAGAGGTCAATGACCCTCCTTTATGTTCCTGGCTTGCGAACACCACAACCGCAGTCGCCGCTACAGTGCCATAATCACCATCATCACCACCCCCATCATCATCACCATCATCATCGTCGATGCTATCTGCCTCTCCTGCATTGTCTGCCTCATTTCAATTGTCACTGTCACTGTTATAAAAACACGAGTATCATCAGTACTATTGTTATCCTGCTCTCCTAATATTACTCCTCCTCCTCCTGCTCCTCGGATTCCCCCTTGAATAATGCATATTTCCTTAAACGAAGCCCCATAGTAAATTAGATTCTACACCTAATTACCATGTTGCAATTAGGAGGAGAAATGAGAGAGGATCTAAGAACATTGCCCACAACAAAGTGTGCCAGATTAGATGTGTTTTTTTCCTGTTCTGTTTTGTTTTGTATTTAAGCCCCAGAAATATGTATGAAGAGCTTCGGCTTGTTTTGTCTTTCAGCACAGATTAATTTCTGACTGAAACTGTAAGAGCGTCAGTTCTTTTGAAAACTGAGATGCAATCCTCAGAGAGCCTGACTCGCCCCAAAAGAAGCAACAGCTCCGCCAGAGATTTGTGGGTAAGTCACTGTAGCAGCCAGCGGGGGTGGGGGGGTGCGGGGGTGCGGGGGAGTTGCAAGAAAACCTCCGCCAGCTGATGTCACTCTGTGTGACCTTGTCGCAGAACTCGCGGTGAACCAGCGAACACGTCTGAGTGCTATGCAAAGTAGAAAATGTGACTTTAAGCGTACAAATTCTCAGAGGACGGATTATAGTTTGAGTCATAAAAATATTTTTCCACAGCAGGTCGACTCTGGACACTCATTGGTTGGGTTGAACCTCATTGAACCTAGTTTTGCCTCTTTATGTTGGTTTAAAATGAGTCAACAAACTTTATGGCTGCCTATATTTATCAGAACTGCATCATTGCCAGTTGGCTAACTTTTCTTTAGAAAAATGGGTTGCATTGCCAGATTAACCAGGTGGGGCCTGTTAGCATTTAGCAACTTATTGTTTCTGTTTGTGGAAATTTGATTGTCAGAAAAAAACATGTGATATAGGTTACTATGTGAATGCATAATATTTACAATGATCCTGGCCTCATCACTTCTTCCCCACAAGGAAGCTGAGGGAGTGGGGGGAGGTCCTTACATGCCATAGCAGAATGCTGATGCTGGGGTTGTGGTGGGATGTTTAAAAATGTTATACGAGCAGTATTCAAATAACCGCAAACCAACTGAAGGTCTAAGGTTGCTGCCCACTTTTCCTGGTCAAGGCGTTGTCACTCCCAACTCTTCAAATGCCATCATTTGGTCAGTGGCCCTTGATATTTGAAACCATCACACTGAGGCACCCTTTAGCATCTGAAGGAGATGCACCAGACCGGGTCATTATTCGGCGCTCCGAGAAACTGATGTAGTATAAAGACCGAGAAAGTTCACTTAGGGAGGGAGGGGTTAGTGTTAATGTATCATGCAAACACTGAATTTTTATCTAGGCAACTGTTTTTTTTGTGTCCCTTGTGAAACCAAAAGTCAAAGTTGAGTTAGTCTAACTATGTAACATAGTATGTCTCGTGGTGTATTTGATGTTAAATTAAATTAGTAACAACCCTATCTATTTTAAGTCACACCATTATCTAATAATTATATTTCAGTCAGGAACACTTTAGTCAAAGAAAACTTTATTTCCATTTGCAGTATTATATTTGGCCGTATGGCTCTGTTCTCGGGCCCCTCTGCCTTTCCTCTGGCCTACACAGAAAGCCTCTTCCACGCACCTACGTGGAAAGTATAAGGCAGAGAGAGCACACCTGTCTGCCCTTCCATGTGCGAATGAGGACAGCCATAAGGCAGAGAGAGCACACCTGTTTGCCCTTCCATGTGCCTACATTGAAAGCAGCAGCAAAGACCCCTGGGGAACAGAACAGAGCCGCATCAGTGACAAACAGAAATGACATTGACAAATCAGACACAGCATAAAAAGGAGGAGCTGGGGTGGAGGCAGGTTGCAAAGCAGCTTGCAGAGGAAGCAGCAACAGTAGGAAGGCCAGTGCAGTTTAAATAGGGCGCCCTGAATGAGATTCACCAACTGGTTGGGCTGTTTGAGATCAGCTGATGTTGGGATGTGAGCTGAGCTTGACATCGTGTCCTGCCTGAACTAATGATATGGTTAGTATCTCTGAACCTAACCCTGCATTTGTTGCCTAAACCTGAAAAATTCAGTAAACCTACGTTGCTTTAAGTTTATTTTGAAAAGAGACTTTATGTAATGAGTGTAAACTGTTTATTTCTTGTGAAAACAGAAGTTTATTTTGAAATAACAGTATGATTGTAACAAGTGTAAATTGACACACTATCCCTGAGCATCCAAAAGTAATACCAGAGGGGTACCTAGAGCATCATACTTTGACGCATAGGGCTACTGACCAAGCGTATTTGACGAGTTGGGAGTGAGAATGTGCTGACTTGGGTGTTACTTAAGCTGTTAAATGCTTGCCTATAAAGTAACATTTGATCCTTCATTTAATTTAGGAGATTCAAAAGCACCGGATTTCAAGATATATGGTTTTTACTGGACTGCAAAATTAACATGTCACATAATTGTCAGTGTGACTGGGGTAGGGCTGGGTGATATACAGTAGTTGAAAACCTTAGCGTGATAATTTCTAAGGATAATTCTGATATCAATATATATTTGACAATATGGAAAATGTTAAAATCAAACTGTTCTGCATTACACAAGACCAGGCTCTCTATGTGTTAAGGTCATATTCAGACAAGACAACAGCACTGCATGAGAAACCAGTCCACTCATTCATTTCAATACAGACTCATTATGGCTACGGAGGGGAAAAAAACAGTTGAACCTGGCTCAGTTTTCCCCACAATGCATCTGACAAGGCGCTTACCAATCATATCCATGCACACACATTCCTGGGAGATTACTTTGTAACATAAATAGTGTGTTGTGATTGTTTTCCTCACGATTGTTGGAATGCAGGAGATGATTGTCTCATAGTATTATAATCCGCTGTGCCATGTGAAACAACACGCCCCCACAAATGCAGCCCTGTTTTTTTACAGCACAGAACTGTTTCTTGTATGAATGCCTGGTTAAACAACTTCTTTCAGTAAGTAATTTTTATTAGTTGGTAGTTACAGCTTGCTCTGAATGATTTCAACAAGAGAAATGTATTGAATGTTAACATAATGAGATCATATCACGATATGATTCTGCTGGCAGTTGATAAAATGTGGTATTGAATTTTCATGCAGCCCTAATGGAGACCTTCAGGTTAGATTATGTGGCTCAGTTTGAATTAATAAATTAAAAAAGGAGAACCATAATGCATTCAGCTGACAAATAGGCATGCACGTCTATGATAATTGTGTGCAGTACGCGAGTATGTAATAAAGAGACTGTACTGCATTAGAGAGACTGACAGAGGAGTCTCTGGGTTCACACTCAGTCCTCAGAAGATGCAGCTCCAAAGCTCAAGGTAAATGAGTCCATTTGAATACAAATCCGGGTCGAACTGGGTCACAATCATAATTGTCTCTGTAATTAGATTCAGTCTCCGAGTCTCTGGCTTGTGTCAGTCCAGCAGACAGCAGCAGTGTACTCAGGAGAATGGACCAAAATACACTGTTAGCCTCTGGAGCCAGGGGTCAAGCGGTCAAGAAGGGGTGAGGACAGGCGAGTGCACATTCCCATATAATGGTCCCTGGTGTAATGATGTTTTTGTCCCTGCCCTTTCTCACTCTCATTAAGGCATTCCTCGTAGGTCACATTGCTTTCAGAACTATAGATACAATGCATCGCCAGTTTATGTACACTAATGATCCCAGTTGTTACGGCGCTGTCAGGGTATTGGCTGTCATTCTAAGCAACTTGTTGCTATGTTGCGTCGTGTCAGCGTTGGTGCGTTGCCCAAAATAACTGTATTGTCACATCTAAAGGGCTCTGTTTCCAGACCAGTGTCTGACTCCCGGTACCCAAAGTGTTGCCCTTAAACCAAGCAGCCAATTCGCAATCTCAAGTGCAGAGATTTCGTTTATAACATCTAAGCAAGATGTCAAGCTTTATAAAAGCCGGTATGATTTTCAATTTCTCCTGCCATTATATAGGTAGTGAGCAGAGACACTTATTAGTTAAAGTCAAGGTTTGAGATGCTTTGAAAAGTCCTCTTCTCTCTTCTACAGGTTAACAGTGTGCTTTTGCATTAATCACCATGACAACTGCCTCCTGACTGTGTGTTACGCCTGGCAGAGAAGAAGAAAGAAGGCAAGCAGAGAGATGGCGATAGCCTCACGACAAGATGTGTTTTAATTTCACACTTTGTGAATATTTTCACTTCAAACTTACTGCAACGCGTCCCGCTTTGCTCAAATTTCAATTACTGTAGGGGAAGATGAGGTCATAGCATACAAGCTCTATTACTTTCTGCTTTTGAGACCACATGTGTCCACTTCATCTGCGTCTTAAAAATGCAGAAAATCAAGTATTACTTTTTCTGTCTATCTATCCTTTTTTTTAATGTTTATCATGTGCAGTGCTGCAGAAGGCTGGAGCATAAGGGTAATACACAGGGGTAATACATATACAAACATATTCACATGTACAGGCAATTTAGAGTTTGAAGTTCATGTGATCTGCATATCTTTAGACTTAATATAGTTTCAGCCATACTAACAGCATGGCTGTACGGATGCTAATGTCCGTCTGTCGGTCCACCACAAGACTGAAATATCGCAACAGCTAAGGGATGGATTGAATCCTAATGACCTTGGTGATCCCCTTACTTTCCTTTTGGCACCACTTCCTTTCCTGTAAAGTATCTCAATATCTACTTAAATGAATTGGTATTAAATTTTGTAAAGAGATGTGTGGTTCCCTCAGGATGAAGTGTCATCACTTTGCTAATCTCTTGACTTTTCCTTCAGCCACCATCAGATATAAATTCAAATTTGGTTTATGACCAAATATTTACTGAACTATTGACTCTGCAAGTTAAATTAAACTTGAATTAACTCATCTCCTTATAATGTGTGTAAAAATAGAAAATAACTGATAGCCAGCAGTTAATACGCCACTTAGGCAGTATGCCAGATGTCACTATGATAACTGTTTTGATGCTGGGAGCACCCTTTGGCCTCTGTATGGGACGCACTAGGCTGTGAGCCAACTGTAAACTGATCCATGTCATTATTAGACATTCAGAGCAACAGATGTATAAGTATAAAGAGCACGAAAGTCTGCCTCAGGCA
Organism: Epinephelus fuscoguttatus; assembly: GCF_011397635.1. Lineage (NCBI taxonomy): Eukaryota > Metazoa > Chordata > Actinopteri > Perciformes > Serranidae > Epinephelus > Epinephelus fuscoguttatus. The sequence continues at coordinate 30,797,760 of NC_064772.1, read as the reverse complement.
GGTGGCAGGGGAGGTGGATGTGTCCAGCAAGCACAGGACTTTGACCCAAGAGGCCGGTGTTCGTGTCCTGAGTGACTAATGGGCCTTTTTCCACTGTCATTTTTGGTCACGCTAAGTCAAGCCATGCCTGACGGTGCACCCTTGCTGTGACTAACTGAACACACGCTCAAGATAAGTCCCATCCTCAGCTAAAAGGTCAAATGTAAGAAACGCTACCAGTGGCTAGCTAGCAGCCAAGGGTGCCATGTCATAATTCCGACATCCCATTATTCCAAAAATTACCCATTGTTCTGAAATATCAATGCTTCGACATCCCATAGGTCCGACCATATTAAACCCATTGTTCCGAAGTCCCATTGTTCCGAAATCTCAGTGTTGCAATGCAAAAAGTTGAAAAAGCAAGCAGCAAGGGAAAGCAGCAAGAGACTGTGTTGTCGTGTTGTTTACTGTTGCCATGACGACAACGGTCGCCCTGTTTTGAGGAAGTAGAAACGATGTTGAAAGTTATAATTTTAACCCAAACCACAATCTTTTCCTAACCTTAACCAAGTAGTTCTTGTGCCTAAACCTAACCAGACCTTAACCATGAAACAGTTATTTTGTAACAATGAAAAATTAAATTTCGGAACAACGGGACTTCGTAACAATGGGTTTAATATGGTCGGAACAATGGGATGTTGAAACATTGAGATTTCGGAACAATAGGTCATTTTCGGAAACAATGGGATGTCGGAATAATGGGATGTCGGAATTATGAGCAGACCCCGCAGCCAAGTAGACACAGCAAGCACATAAGACAGAGGGACCATTACACCCCCTTTTTAGTAGAGGCCAGCTGCCTCCCTGCACCCCCTTTACCAATCTAAAGCCCCGTTTCCACCAAGCAGTACGGTTCAGTTCTGTTAAGTATGCTTTTTTTCCCATTTCGACTGTGAAAAGTTGTGGATTTGTCAGCGTATTGATAAAAGGAAAATGCAACTTTTTACTATGGAAACAGGTTTTGCGAATAAACGATGATGTACCGGCACACAGAGCCTCAAATATTGCCCTTGACATACAGAAATGTTTCAGCCAGAGTTTGTGAGTGAAATGCTGCTGGACAACTACTTCCCAAAAGTCCTTCACACGCCTACGCCCCCATAAACACGGAGAATGACGCGGTGGTCTCCTTCCAGCTATTTCCGACAGTACCCTTAACATTAAACTTCTCCTTTGTCGTCTCTTCTTCAAGATGGTTAGGTACGCTGTGAACGCTGACAAAATGCTAACCAGAGTTCTCCCAAGAGCCGACAAGTTTATCAGGAATCTGTCCATGGTCAGTTGTTGAGTGTCAGTTGAGTGTGTTGTTGTTTACAGTGGGCATAAGACGCTCTCTTATGACGTCATCTCATGGCGAACTCTTCTTCTAAGGGGTGTTTTTATTTTGTTCATTTTTCATGAGAAGCGCCACCTACTGCTCTTCCTGTTGACTCCCAATAATCGTAAAACAATAACGAATGGAAACGGGCATAAATTCGCATTTTCTTTTGCGCATTTTCACAAAATTCGCTCAAAAATTTTGATACATTTGGATGAAAACCCCACTAGTGAGTGACAACAACCCCGCCCACACTTAAGAGGACTGTTTGTAGTGGAAACACTAGGGTCTAGGTACCATGTCTGAAGGGTTGCTTTGGTTCCAAAGGCACCATACTGAAAGTATTTGGTGGAAACGAGGCTCAACACACCCAGCAGCAGGCTGTCCACTGAACACAAAAGTATTTGAAACTGGTAAAACAAACCGACCCCTAAACAGCTGAAGTAACAGAGCGCTTCCTAATATTATTAACTGTATTTTACAAATTTTCTAATTTTAATCCCCTGCTTGTTACTGGAATGAAATCCATTAGGCTGTTGCCCAACACTGAGAATTACTAATAGCAAAAGCACACAAGTCTTGAAATCCTCATTAGCCGAACAAGTATTAACTTTGTTAAATGATTGTGTCCTTTCTTCTCAACACAAGTATGTAAATGTAGCCATGTAAAGTCAATCACCAGGTTTTATGTGTTTGATATTTACATTTCACTTCATCATCTCTCATTAAAACCTAAGGCTACAAACCAACACTCGTGCAGAATATTAATCCTCCTCTCTCTACCTCCATCCCAGGAATTAATTTTGCAACGCACACCCATATTCTTTGGACTAGACCCTAATTAATTTTTGGTCACACTAATTAATTATCGACTGAAAAAGTGAAGAGCATATAGGAAATAGTGTAGCATGTGACGAGGCAGAGGGGAGATAACAAAGTTGCTGCTGGTGTTGGAGGCAGCGTGTTGATGTACATGCTGAGCAGTGTGACAGCATGTAAAGTGAATGCCGTGAAAATAAGGTGAAAAGTGGTTGTTTTACGTTCGGAAAAGCCTAAACTTTTCGTTTTTCATATAGTGTGTGAAGTGTAAATTGCTCACATCATGCTGTAGCATATCCACACATTAAGTCTGCATTAGCGCTGCATTTCTGGCAAACGCTGTCATCAGTTCATCGCTGTCTTCTGTAGGTTACACATGCAAATGGTCCTCACAGCCACGCTGAAATTAATAAATAAATTACAGAATCAGTGAAGACGGAGAAAGGGCATGCACTTTCTATTTTCAGTTGACATGTTATCCAGCATGTTTCAAAGATTAATTGCAGCTCCCTGAGGAAAAAGACATCTGTCCTCCAATTATTAAAATGATTGTTTTGTTTTGCCGGCTAATTCTGAGGATCGCGGGGTCCTGTAGTGAAATATAAATGACTCAGGCTGTGGACGGTCTCGCTCGCATGCTGATGCATAATGCTTCCAAGACGACACTTAGGAATGTTAAAAGGTTTCATAACCCTGGATCGACATTGAGGCTAATGGTAGCTCGCTTCTCTGGGAAGCAAGTAGCCTTTTAGCACTACAATCAGCCTGGGGGGAAAAAAGGTGACACACAGAGCAAACGTGATGCTGCTATTATGTGGAATCCTCACATCTCTACTTTGGGTGATTTTCATACTTTTGTGTTTTATCACCAGGCTGAAACTGGAGCTGGTTTTTCTTTACTACTTGACATTTTGAAAAAAGGCTTTACAACTGCAACCATGAGATATTTTTGGAGATTGAATTTGTTTTCCTTTTTACCACAGATGGGTAAATGTTAACCACATGTGCCGTTATTATGCATCTGTGTCGGTGATAGTCGTAGCCGGAGGCATCATGTTATCAGGCTGTCTGTCTGTCTATCCCATTCTCGTGAACGCGATATTTCAAGAAGAACTCAAGGAAATTTCTTTACATTTGGCACAAACATTTACTTCAACTTACGGGCTGATTACATTTTGGTGGTTATAGGTCAATGGTCAAGGTCACTGTGACCTCCTTTGTATCATTTTTATGAACCCGATGTATCAAGTACTGCTTGAGGGATTTTTTTCAAATTTGGCACGAACGTTCACTTGGTGAACTGATTAGATTTTCATGATCAAAGGTCAAAAGCCACTGTGACCTTGCATCCTTCTTATCTTCATAACCCGATATCTTAAGAAGGCCTCAAGGGAATGTTTTTAAATTTGGTGGTCATAGTTAAAGGACAACGTCACTGTGACCTCATCAGTGTCAGTTTTATGAATGCAATGTATAAGAACTGCTTGAGGGGATTTTTTCCAATTTGGCACAAATGTTCACTCAGCAATGAATTGATTAGATTTTCATGGGGCAAAGGTCAAAAGTCACTGTGACCTTGCATCTGTCTCCTTCTCATTAATCAAATATCCTAAGAAGGCCTTAAGGGAATTTTAAAAAAGTAGGCACATACATTCACTCCGACAACAATGGACTGATTAGATTTTGGTGGTAAAAGGTCAAGGTCACTGTGACCTTGCATCCATCTCATTCACGCGATATCTCAAGACCACTTTGAGGAAATTTCTTCACATGCAAATGTATCAAGAACTGCTTGAGGGGATTTTTCATAATTTGGCACAAATGTTCACTCAACGATGAACTGGTCAAAGGTCAGAAGTCACTGTGACCTTGCATCCATCTCATTCTCATGAATCCAATATCCTAAGTTGGCCGTAAGGGATTTTTGGCACATACGTTCACTTAGACTTAACAATGGGCTAATTAGATTTTGGTGGTAAAAGGTCAAGGTCACTGTGAACTTGCATCCATCTCATTCTCATGAATGTGATATCTCAAGAACACCTCAAGGGATTTTCTTCCAATTTGGCACAAACCGGGGGGGGAGCATCCATGTTTTCACAGACATGGATAAACTGGACTGTTATTTTTTTCCTTTTTATGAAAATGGAAATTCTCTATTTACATTAATAATCACACAGTGAACCCTTTCACACAGTACATGATAATAAAATAAAATCTAAATCTCCTCAGATTGGACGCATCTGCGTTAAACCAGCTTCCTGTGCCTGAGGTTTGGTCGAAGTATGTAACCACGAGGCAACGAGGCTGACTGACCGCACGTCACATCCAATCACTGCAGCAGACAGGCAACAGGTTACTTTGCATTTTAATTATGAGAAGGTCAGGCCAGGGTTTGTTCGCCAGCGTTGTGCTTCATGTGATTAAACATGCACAGGACGCATAATTTATAGAGCACGGAGGACGCTTTGACCCCATCGCAATTTCACAATCTCCCACAAGCCTTTGTTGGTGCACTGTAAATAATGCCAGTAATTTATGGCACAAAATGAAGATTGTTGTTGAGAAAAAGAGAAAAAAATCAATAGTGCATGTTCAGGCAATTTCATTAACTCTGTTTCTTCAAAATCATCCCAGTGCCAGGCTTTTTTCCTTCTCCTTGTCAGTCTTTGTGTCTTTTACAAGTGTGGAAACAGGAAACATCAACGGCCAAAGAGTGCAATTCCCACAGTAAACATGCGGTTGTAAGTTCTTGTGATGTTTCTAGTATTCGTCGCCCGACAGATCTCACTGTGCTTCTCATTATGTATTCCCACTGAGCTATTTTGAGGACCAGTACTCACAAAAACATGAGGTGAAAAACTACATAGCTGACATGGATTACATTCTGTAGCTTGAGAAATTCCAAAACATCAGCTCTTTGTTGGTGCCAACCAGCCCCCGACAACAACAACATAAGGTCGCTCCTATTCCCAATTTATTTCCCATGGAAAACTGCTCTAATTCACATCCACTCCCCCTCCTCCTGTAAAAGCTTATAGATGGCATTCACTTTGCCTCAGAACAGTGGCCTGGCCCCGCTCCATAAGATCTAGTTCTCAGACTTTAGCCTTTTCCCCATTTGCATACTGTAACACAGCAGGGGAGGGGGGCTAACTTTCTCACATGGGAGGCCAAAGACTGTGACATAATTGTTTGGCACATTATTAACACTCGGTGGCTGTGAATGCGGCCTCCCATGCTTGGCTGAAGAATACACTCCAGCAGATATTGGACGTTTTTGTCATCTGAGCTAAAGGGAGGGGTCACTATCAGAATAATGCGTTCCCACCCGCCCTCTAGGAAATGCTTGCCCACCCATGTCCAACTGATGTCAACACTGAGCAAAACAAAAAGAGCAACAACCTGTCGTAGCCTCGGGGTTGCCCCACTCTCGGGCTCAGGGCCCAATCATGTCATTTTAGACAGCGGCACTTTCGGTGACAATAATCCATCATCATCGCGGTGGTAATGGTGTTTTTCAATACTGCTCTCCAGATCCACTTGCAATCCAAAATCATAAGCATGCTTTAGTATTTTTGAGCAGACACAAGGCCAGACAAACAGCGAAGGTGACGACATCCCTTCCCTCCTGCTCCTCTGCTGATATTACTCTTGGCCTGTAAGAGCCTCTGGAAAATTCCCCGATGATGAGCTGGAGGCACCCGCTCAGTGGAGAGGTGATTTCCATAAACCAGGTCACAGCGGTTGTTATTAGGACTGTGATCACTCACATCCTTTCCACCATGAGGGGATACTATTGTTTTGTACCTCTGCCAAGCTGCGGTCACTTCCTTTAGATAGGTAAAGAGGACTCTTTTTTTTTTCTTCTGAGAACATGGAGGCAGAGCTGCTGTGCAGGTAGATAAGATAAGAAAGACGGAGGTTAAAATGATGAAAAAACGCGCCTCTGCTTCTGTTAGTTCCAGATGACATTTGACCAAAACCTCACAGCCAGCGATGATCTAACACACCCTGAGTGTTTGCACTTGTTTCTAACAATCTGTCACGCTGTTCGCCAACATGTAGAATACGCCCCGCGCTATATCATTTTTAAATGAACTTTGAAAACATTATAAATATCTGCAGAAATGTATACGACCATGGTGGGAATTGTTTAATTGCCTGTTATATTTGTTCTTGGGTTTGTTTTGGCACCAAATGCAAGTTCAAGACTGACTCACAGCATGAGGAGGGAGCACCAGCTAAAACAGCAAGAGGATTCATCTCTCCCGTCCTGCTGTCTTTTCCTTCATATTGCTCTATTATTCACTTTGCTATCATATCAGCATAAATAACTGAATGTTCTGTGCTTGTGCTTGAAAAATGATTTAAACTAGCCTATTAATCAAATATCAAAATTGTTTCAGATTATTGTTCTGTTGAACAACTTATAAGTTAATCAAGTAATTGTTTCAGCACCACAGTCGACTGCTGCCGGCTGAGAAATAGACTGGAAGAAAGAAGAAATAACCCCAGAAAAACTTCACACTGTTGAGTTTTTGTTGACTGAATTAAACAAACAGCATATAATATGTTATTTAGTGAGCTTTAGAGGTGCTGGTGGGTGGATTTTGGTACCTTTGGACAGAAGCAGGTTAGCTGTTTCCCCCACATTCCAGTCTCTACGCTAAGCTAACTGTCTAATTGTTTCCCTTAAAGGGATAGTGCACCCAAAAATTAAAATTCAGCCATTATCTACTCACCCATATGCCGATGGAGGCTCAGGTGAAGTTTTAGAGTCCTCACAACACTTGCGGAGATCCAGGGGGAGAGGAGGTAGCAACACAACTCCATCTAATGCAGGCTTACGGCGCCCCAGATTCAAACATCCAAAAACACATAATTTAAACCACAAAATATCTCCATGCTGCTCGTCCGTAGTGATCCAAGTGACCTGAAGCCCCGACATAAAAAGTTGTTTGGAAAACGTCATTTGAACTCTGTTTTTAGCCTCACTGTAGCCTGTAGCTCTGACTGCCTCTCTGTACACCGCGCTGACGTGTATGTGCTTGCGCACAAGACCAGGGTCACTGACTTTCCACGTCCACATACGACCTGCAAGGTACCCTGGGTGTTCGAGTTTAGCCTGTTACATGCATTTTATTTTTTTTATTGCATATTTAAATTGCATGTTTATTGAACCCATCCACCACCTCTCCCTCCTGCCCCAGTCGGACTTTCGCCACCTTAACTTTCATCCTTGTCCCGCAGTGGTTCCTCTTGACGCTGCCAGGCACCCTTAATCTATACCCGCAACCAGCAGTGTATCATGCCGACGTTAAAGGATGCCTTTTCGTTGGTTTCTGATGCCGCAAGTCGCTGCCCAAGCACTGGATTTTGATGACTTTATGTGAGACATGTGAGACCGCCGACTCACATGTTTCGAGTTTAGCCCAGGACAGATGTTAAAGGGTGTATCGAAAGGGTGCCTTTGACGTCTGCATCACACATGATGGGCATGAGAGAGCACCAGTGTTTGACGACCTGGGATGAGAACTGTTCCTTTAAGGGGCTCCCACAGTATCAGCAGCTTTAATGTAATGTTGACTTCATCGTCTTCATGATCCAATAAAATAGAAAACAAGGTGCAAAAGTTTTGTGTAATAACAGAAAATTCAGTCGTGTAGTATGAACCAATCTAATGGCATCACCCTCTCACAGATGGCTGCAGGCAAGGTCCTCATCTCTCCAAAATGCACCCAAACATACAGTCTATCTAAAAGTTACTGAGGAGAACTCGTCTGCAGTTCCAGTTAAATTGTGATCGGAAACACTTATGTATGTTCTGCTTGTTGAAATTTAACTCGGTGCACAAGATGTTTTTTCCCTTCAAAGAGCTCTGCTATCTGCACCATTCTGCTGGAGATGCACTTTTGATATGAATTTTAAAAAGGCAAGAGATGGGGCTCTTTGAGTTCACACCAACAGAATGGTAATGCACACACACAGAGACCTGCTATCATCACTCCAACGCACTCTGCAACTATTTATTTGTCGTTTGTTTTCAAGTCATGGTTGGAACATACAACAAAAAAAACAACAACTCAGCCCAGTTTATATTTTAATTAGTTTACCACTGTTGCATATACAAATCATAATTCTGCCAACACCCCACAGTTAATGGATCCCAATAAATGAAATGTACATTTTGAAAATTGAGCAGGCACGCTTCCAGAATAAAAGCCTAGTTAATCATACGCAGACAGTTATTCATTGATTCTCCGCATCAAGTCGACTTCTGATACCACACTTCCTTCTTATTTCCCCGCCAGCTATTCATTCCTTTTATTTGCATGACAGACTTCGTGCAAGAACCGTCCCCTTTTTTTTCTCCCTGACATTGTTTGTTTTTTTCACTACGTATCCTGTTGTTTTGTTTTGAGGGTGTAAAGGTCTTTGGGAGACTGAGACAGCCGTATCAACCCTGTTTAGCATAAAGCTTGTGGCTGGCCCCGTCCGTGGCCTAATGAAAAGTAGAAGATAGGCAATGCTTGTCATGCTTGGCTAGCCCTGTGATCGGCAGACTGTGGACAGTTACTCTGCTTGCATGCCAATTAATCTCACCCTCTGAATTTCCCACCGTCCCCGTTTTATTCACCGCTGAATGGGAGAAGTCTGAGAGGCTGCTTTTAAACAAATAGTCATCACAGCACTGTTGGATTTATGGCCACCGCACAGACTTTATCTGGAGATTTTATAGTTTCACACAGATTGATTTTGCAGAATTCACTTTGCATGCTTGCTCCAGATATGGACATTAGAGTCTAATGGTTTTATTTATCTGCTGATAAAATAAGGCAGGAGTCCCAGTTGTGTAGCTTTCCACGGACTGTTAGATGCCTCTCAGGATCATATTTTCCACCTTTTGATATGGTGCATTGGTTAAAGGGCACTTTCAGCCGTATTAGCATGCTGCTCAGGCAGCCGCTGAACATTATTATTCTCTTTTATTTATATGTCAAAGCAGTGGGAGGAACCTGGATCCCAGCTCAGGCTCAAACGCTCCTGGCTCCGTCTCAACAGACAGCCCGAGTATCTTTAAATGGCCAGTCATCACCATCGGAGAGCAGATAAAGATGGATTTCAGATGAAGATTCATCGGGTGAAAACAGACCTGAGCTTGCTGTTTCTGGCCCTCATCATTCATTGCGCATCATCTGCTACATGCTTACACTGAAATAAATAAAAAAGAAGTCTGAAAAGCACTCATACAGCTATTTTACAAATCAACAAAGAGCTGACAAAAAAACATGCCCATTCATCATTAATAATAGATGTGTTGGCTAAGCTCACAAGGCAAGTGAGGAATCCAGGTTACAATTTATGGGATAAATATTTCATCGCTAACATCTGTCTGTATATTCTGTGCCAGTGTGTTTTGAAGTTGTTACAAATGAACGTCAAACGGAAAAGTAGTTGAACAAGCCGCCAAGGGAATGGAACAAAGATGTAGCAGTGCTGGGAGGAGAAGGGAAGATTCGCAGGAAGAAAAAACTCAACAGCAAACAATTTTCCTTGGCTCGTCAAACAAATTAAATATGCAGTTTGGCGGACTTTACTGTATTGCTCTTGTACAGGGGAAAACAAAGGGGTGGCAGTAGAGGGGAAAGAGGGGGGTGTTGTGCCCTCCTTTGCTCCCGCCCCCCCCCCCCCTCTGTTGGGGCAGTGCCACGGCTTGGACAGTACTCGCATTCTTCCACAGCTTATCCCAGGACTCTCTCAATTAAGCGCTAATAGGCAACCACACAAAAAGACCTCTCAAATTTAGAAAAAAAAAGACACGGCACTCACTTTGCTTACATCCAAATTATTTTGGGCTCCTTTTTTTTCCATGACTTCGGGGGGAAATGCCCCCTCTAATTGGCCATACTGTTTCCTATTTCCTGTTTCTGTTTGTCACAGGGTTTTTGATTTGATTATGCCCCCGAGGAATCCCCCCGAAGACAAGTGTCTGCTCACTTGAACACGGTCAATAGCAGAGCAGCACCTAAGATGGGACATGACAGCTTTGCTTTGACAGCCACTTACAGCCGCCGAGCACAGGTCAAAATGTCAAACGGTCCAGTTTGACGGAGGTTTTTTTTAAACCAATTGTCCTGCGGTACCAGAAATACCAATAAGTTAACAATTCAAATTAGCAGCAGCTTCTTTCCTCGCGCTGAACAGCTTCGACTGCCATTGTATAATCAAGAAGAAAAGAATAACACAGAACATGAATACAAAGTGCCTATAGCAAAGCACCATACTGAGTAGAGACTAAAGCAGTTGCCACATCAGAGCACATCCATATGAAATGAGTTACTGATGGGGCTGTTTTTCAGCTTCAGAGAATATGGCACCGAATCAAAAACCCACACTTTCAAAAAGGAGGCAACCCCCCCAACACCACCACCATCCACCACCGCCACCAACACCGCCGCCGCAGCCATCCCCCCTAACAACCAAAAAATAAGGCTTAGGAGCCAAGCAGGCTGTGCACCCCGGCGTCTGCACTAATGTGAGAGTGACTTGTATTGATGCAGCAGGAATTAGGGGGGGGTAAGAAAGAAAATAAGTGTTACATCTAATGGTTGCTTCGTGTGTACGTGTGCCAGGGTCTTTGATAAATTAATTATGCGTGCTTCCAGTGGTTGAATTCAGTCAAGTTCATTTGTGGCAATCTTAGTGTCTGCCATTCCTTTTTTTTGTCTCTATAAACTTTAATATTCCCGTTATCTTCAAATTTACTGACATTTACTGACACAATTAAAACCTCCAGAACATGATTATAATTAATATTACTACCTAACTTTGTGTGTCAGGTACTTAATGTCTTCGCTGACCCACTTTACATAAAGTATAGTTGAAAAATATCAATGTCAAGCACTAATTTAGAGACGTTAAACAGTGACTGGGGTCAAGGGTGTTCTCTCCAAAGTCATCCGAGCAAAAGATCAAACTGAATGTAGAACCGTGAATGTAAACAAAAAAAGTCCTCAAAATTACAAGAAACATCCCCAACCTTCACCACTTTTGGTTTTCTTGTCTCCTCCGGCTTCCCTTTCTTTATTTTTCCACATTTACCATGTTGTACATAAAGTCATGTTATTTTGCTTGCAATCAAATCCCAAGACACTTCAGCGCGGTTGAAAACAAAGTCACTGAAGGTCATCTCTGAAAAGCACTGAAAACCACTCCAAGTTCAAAAGCAATAAAAGAATTTCTCCCCCTCATCTGCATCCTCTCCAGAGAGCTTTTCTTTCTCAAGTGCTGTACTGGCCACAAGGACAACTACAAACAGTCATAATTTAAATATAGTTAGTTACACAGGCATTTCTCAGATGCACAGCTTCTCTAGAAGCGGGGATAATCTCAGCAGTGGAGGTAAATACAATCAGCACACCAAAGAAATTGTTAATTTGAGCTTCTGACAAAAGGTCATGCTGTGAAAATACACGCAAAACTACAGACGGCTGTCTTAGCAACGCCACTGTGAGATGTGCGCACATGCGGGGGGAAGAAAACAAACCAGAATGACTGAGATGAGTTGTGCCATAGACTGCACTCGTGTGCAAATCACAAGCAAGTTACTGTGGACAGAGTCAAGCAGGTCGAGTCCCTGTTATTCATCAAACAAGTCATTTAAAGGTCCAACGTGTAGGATTAAGGTGGACATATTTGTAGGAATGGTCGGTATATTTTATTTAGTGATATTTAACCTGAAAATATAAATCTTTGTGTGTTTTTTTTTACCTTAGAATAAGGTGATTATAAAAGGTGGGGTCACATCTAAAGGTGGATTCACACTTGTGGACTGCCCCCTTGAATATTAGCTGCCTCATGCGTCAGCCTCAACCAGTCTGCCGCGACCTAGCAGGTTGCCAGGTTTGCGCATTTCACTAGAAAGTCTTTGTGAGTCATCTGTCTCAAGTTTAAGTCAAGTTTAAAGTCATCAAGACCAAGTCAAAGTCAAGTTAAGTCTTTTATCAATTTTAGTCAAGCAAGCAACATTTATCCGATAGGTCTGCTTACGTGTGTTAAATTTGTGCTGCAGGGAAAAATAAGGAATTATGCTAACGTTACTTTCTTATGCTAATGTTAACTGAGCGGGAAATCTTAAACACTTTGATTAGTGTCGTTTAGGGTTACCACTGCTGGTGGATACTATCTCTGGCTGGACATCTGTGTGTCATGTAGCTAGAGGTGTTAAATTTGGGGTTCTTTCACACTTGCCCTGTTTGGTTCGGTTCAATCGAACTCAAGTTTGTTTGCCCACTCAGTGTGGTTCGTTTGGGCAGGTGTGAACACAGCAATCACACTCAGGTGTGCACCAAAACAACCGGACGAAGACCTTCTTGAAGAGGTGGTCTCAGTCTGGTTACAAACGAACTCTGGTGCGGTTGGTTTGTGGTGAGAAGGTGTTCCGACCTGGATGTGAAGCAACTGCAGTCACATGACACATTGTTTGGGTTAAACATGAGTATGTTACAGTCCTGGAGGATTATTAATGTGCACCTCCTCCTGTACTGCCTTAATATGCACATTCAGCACATCCAATGCATCAAAACATTGTTTTCTAGTTGGAGCTGCGCCTCGTTTTCAAACTGTATGCTTTGACTAAAATGAACAATGACAGCAATATAGTCCACGATGAGCAGCGCTAACATCAACCTGCGTAGTTGTCCCTCCATTGTGACATTAGAAAGTGTCACATTTATCTTGCAAGTGTACTCTTCTTCAACGTTTGCTTTACTTCCTGGATTTTTGCCACATGGAAATTCTGACCAATCAAGAGCAGCTTTCTCACACATGACATTTGATCTGGTCCACTTGTAAATGCTGCCGTGAGAACACGAACCAACTCTAGGCAATTATACAACTTTGGGACAAAATTAGTCCCTCATTCAGACCAAAGGAGACGACTCTAGGTCTGAAAGCAGCCTTATACTACACCTATAAACTTCCTCCTTTCTTGGCACTTCAGTGTTGCTAGCTAAATGAATACATCATGTTGGCAACACTGAGTATAACAGCAGGCCTACTTATCAAGAAAAACTGTTGATCTTTGGCTTCACCTTCTGACTTTTAACCCATCCAATTAGATTATTTCTGCCTGTAAAACCACTTTGAATCAAAGAAAATTCTCCTCCTCCAAATCTCCCAAAGACAACCACAAGATTTGTTTCCCAGACCAGGCAACCCCCCCCAACCTCTCCGTGCTGAGCGCTCTGGTGGGCTGAACCAATGGAGAATGTGCCATTAAATCATGTATCAGATTAATCCGGAATCGCTTTACACCCAAGTCGGCTTTAAAGAGCACCGAAACTGGCTTTGCTGTTTAGCCACGGTCCTGCATCCCCCCCTCCTCCCCCCGTCTGTTTTCTTTTCAGTGTATCCTGGGAACCTGGAGGAGTAATTACATCATTGTGACTCTCCCTTTCAGCTCGTCTGATTGGTTTTGTGGGAACCTCGGTGCAGGAAGGAAGGAATTGCAGGTGTGTTTATAATTTGGACAATAGAATGAGCAAAGGAACTGTGTAAATGTCCTGTGTCCTGCTGGTGGTGCAGATGGAGAGGTGTTTGCTGTGATTATTTGCACGTGTTTGTGCCATTCAAGCTAAATATAACTTCAGTTATTGGTTGTGTTCAGGCGGGCATTTTTATTGAGTGATGAATAATAACTAATACAACTCAGAACAAAATCAAAGGCGGGGGTCGCATGTGTTTGGCCTCATTAACTCACTATTAAAGCTTTTGTGTGGCTGTGGCCCCCACCCAGGTTGTTTACATTTATAGCTCTATTCCCCCACCCGAATTGTCCGTAATCTCAAAGGCGTTCGTGGAGTCTTAGCGGAGGCTCAGACCCGTCCGTTAGCTTCAACTCCAAAACAGCTATTGTAGCACCACAGCATGTGGTACACTCTGTGGCATGTGTACTGCTAAAAAGTGACACACTATTTTTTCTTTTGTTCCCTCATTCTCTCCCCGTGCAGTATGTGTTGTGCTGTTCCCTGTGAAGTGGAGTTCCCATGCGACTGGCTGCCGTCTTGGCGTGAACCTGCCACAAAAAGAATAGGCCACAGTTGTATTTATAGATGAAGCCAGCTCTGTATAATGAGTCGGTGGATATGCTGGAGAGACGCAAAGCACACCTGTCACTTCACGCGTGATACGGTGATGAGGTAAGAGGGCGTAAACAGAAAAACAGCTTTGTTGTAATTTTGTTTTAGTCTTTTATCTCATAAAGTTTACCTCGCTGGGTTTCAAAGAGCAAATTATCATGCAAATGAGTTACTCTATAACAAGAATATGGGACGTATCCCAGTAAATGCACTTGACATACAGTTTGGGTTTGGGAAGACGCACCCAGTTAAAAGCCTCTGATAACTCTTTGAAATTCATTGGCATTGCAAATCGATCCTGACAGGTATTTTATTTTCCAGTATGTACATTGAACAGCGGCATGCCCTACTAAACTTATTTTCAATTTGCTCAGTTTCGCTCTGTTCACTTGAGGTCAGAGCATCTCAGCGGGGAGAAACCTGGGCTGTGAGTCTTCTATCTCTGACTCCCCAACTCTTTTGCACTTCAAAGTCTTCCCTGCGCACCTTGAGATCACCAACTCTGCATCTCAGATGGAGAATAAAAGAGATACATTATGCTTTGAAGAAATTGATCCCCGAAGATGGCAAGCTGGATGTCAGCCAGTGTGGTTATGATACTGTTATGGTTCTGCGAGGCTGCTTTTTTTTTTTTGTTTATCCTTTTGTGAAAGCGATACCATTAGATCTGCTATTACGAGTCAATAATCTTCGTCCCCGGTGTTGCCACTGTGCTGATGTGTTTTTGGATGTCATGTCATGCAGAAGGGAAAGGCTGTCTGTGGTAATATCTCAAGATGTGGCTGAGATTTGACCCAATTTGTTTTACAAACTCCTTGCTTTTAAGGCTAAACACTCCTCCCTGTATTGGCAGCAAATCTGCACTCCAGCAGATAGAATTAAATAGAAAAGGTAGGCCTCATCACAACTTGATTTGTCCAAATCTGCAGCACTCTGTACTGAATCTCTGTATTACTGCCCATATCAGAGAACAGCAAGCTGGAGCATACAGCAAATTCAGCAATCAATGTGAATGTGAAACATGTTTACTGTTCAGCGGACCGGATGGGGGGGAAAAAAATCCTTACTCCTGACACAACAGTATTTCTATGAGTCTATTAGAAAATAACAGCATTTGCAAAGACGGGGGAGGAATACATTATCAGCAGTTAGGCTGAAATGACAACACACATTATACGGCGATTAGTTTACACAAGGCAGCTAATGGATCCAATCACAGCACATTAATAAACAAGACACTTAGCTTTGTATCTACCTGAAGAGCCTCATCAATCTTTCATTGAGATAGCCACAGCTGGGCCAGGCAGCACGGGTCCAATATTTTGACTGCTGGGGAAGCAATGACAATGGCTATATCTTGTGTTGGCATGGCTACCCAGCCCCAGTCGCCAGAAGAAAATGTTGGCATTATACGTCTTATAGTATCATATCAATGTCTAAAGTGATATGAGCTGACTTTGTCATCTGAGATAGTGGACAGGGTGTCACTACTGTTTGAGACCAACAACAAGGAAACTGGTTGTGTTTAAGCGAGTCATTGCTGTGTTTCCAGTGGCTTTTTACGCTCCAAACATGGGTGCTTTGTAGCAACCTGTAAGTGTATTTCCATTGGCTTTTTCAACTCCATCTGTGGGTGTTTTGTAACAACCCATCAGTGTGTTTCCATCGCCTTTTTAGGCTCCAAACATGGGTGTTTTCCAGTAAGCTATGAGGGTTTTTAATGGCTTTTTATGCTCCAATTATGGGTGTTTTGTAGCTACCCTTTTGTGTGCTACCATTGGTTTTTAGGCTCCAAATCTAGGTGTTTTGTAGCAACCTGTCAGTGTGTGTCCACTTGCTATTTAGGCTCCAAATGTAGGTGTTTTGTAGCAACCTGTCAGTGTGTGTCCACTGGCTATTTAGGCTCCAAATGTAGGTGTTTTGTAGCAACCTGTAAGTGTGTTTCCATCACCCTTTTTGGCTCCAAATGTAGGTGTTTTGTAGCTACCCGTCGACATGGAGAATGCCATCTGTTGGTGTTTTTCACTGGGTGTTTTAGGCTTCAAATTTAGGTGTTTTGTAGTAACCTGAAAGTGTGTTTCCATTAGCTTTTCAGTAGCTTTTTATGCTTCAATCATGGGTGTTTTGTAGCAAACTGTCAGTGTGTTTCCATTGCCTTTTTGGCTCCAAATGAAGGTGTTTTGTAGCTACCTGTCTGCAGGGATAATGTCATCTGTTGGTGTTTTTCCACTGGGTATTTAGGCTCCAAATGTAAGTGTTTTGTAGCAACCTGTCAGTGTGTGTCCACTGGCTATTTAGACTCCAAATGTAGGTGTTTTGTAGCAACCTGTAAGTGTGTTTCCATCACCCTTTTTGGCTCCAAATGTGGGTGTTTTGTAGCTACCTGTCTGCAGGGATAATGCCATCTGTTGGTATTTTTCCACTGGGTATTTAGGCTCCAAATGTAGGTGTTTTGTAGCAACCTGTAAGTGTGTTTCCATCACCCTTTTTGGCTCCAAATGTAGGTGTTTTGTAGCTACCTGTCGACATGGAGAATGCCATCTGTTGGTGTTTTTCACTGGGTGTTTTAGGCTTCAAATTTAGGTGTTTTGTAGTAACCTGAAAGTGTGTTTCCATTAGCTTTTCAGTAGCTTTTTATGCTTCAATCATGGGTGTTTTGTAGCAAACTGTCAATGTGTTTCCATTAGCTTTTTAAGTTCCTAACATGGGTATTTTGTAGTCACCCATCACCATGTTTTCAATGGCTTTTTATGCTCCACTCATGGTTGTTTTGTAGCAACTTGTCAGTGTATTTCCAGTGGCTTTTTAGGCTCAAAATGTTGGTGCTTTGTAGCAACCTGTCTACAGGGATAGTGTCATGAAAAGCTGTTGTTTTTTTTTTTTACCAGATATTGCTGCTTCTCCTGCCAGTATAGTGGCATGAAAAGCAGGTATGTTAAGCCAAAACATGATCTTTCCCTAACCACAACCAAGTAGTTTTTGTAACTGAATCTAACCACAAACTTAACACATTGTTGTTAAAATATAAAGTTTTATTTGCTACATAATACAGTCATGGAATACCTGGAGAAATCATGGAATTTCACAATCACATTTTCCAGGCCTAGAAAAGTCACAAAGATAGTGAAAATCTTTGGAAATTTTGGATAAATTATGGAATATCGTTGTTTGTCATGAAAGTTTTGCAGTAATCTTCCATGGATGACTTTCCACATAATTGATGATGTCCTTGAAAAGTCATGGGAAGGGTTTGAAAATTTTCTTCATGAAGATGTGTGGGAACCCTCTTAATAACATGTAAATGTAACATATCCATGGTTTGCTGGAACCTACGATGCAAACATTTTTATAACGAGGTAGGAATAAATGCTAGTCAGAGTGAAAGAGCAATCAGTAAAATTATTCTTTCTGCCTCGCTGCACAATATAAGTGTAATACATCTGCAGTGGTTGATAGGATTGTAGATCGATACCAGTGAATCAGTCATCACTTTGCCAGGTGCTTTCAAAAGCCCCCACCCACACCTCACCCCACCCAGTGGCATCTCCAACTGCTTAACACGTGAACACTGCTACAAGGTAGAAACCAGCGTTATGAGACATCTCAGCTATGAAGACTAATAAGCTTTATTCTCAAGCCAACAAAAGCAAAATGCCAAAGCTGTGTTATTAGTGTAGTATTTAGCACAGTGATATATTACCTATTTACTGCATGTTCCTCTAATTAGCTCGCTTACTTGTCTCTGTGTGAAAAGTACAGCTTCATTGCTTCTGCCAAGTCCAGGCCACCACGCTGTAGCTCAAAACGAGTGGAGGCGGCGCCGCTGCTGTGGGAGCAGGGGGACTCGTGTACGAGGAGATAAGTTTTGTGATGCTGTTAAAATTCCTAATGGCCACCAATAGAGAGCAATAAAATAAATAAATGGCGTAAACAAAATGAAATGTCCCAATCAGACATATTGTAATGCCTGCAGCACTAAAGTGAAAAAGCTTCAGTTCTGCGATTCGTATTCCCAAACTGTCTGTATATTTAAATCGATTTTTATGATTTTATAGTCTTTATGCTTGCGCCCCCTCCTTCATATTCTCACACCCACTCCATCGACATGCTTCAGCATAAAAGAGAAAGAAAGAAAGTCTAGATCTGTGAGTATACGCAGAGATCAATCTATTATTCAGTCAATTAATCACCCCAAAAATGCATGTTTATCAGCTGTCTGTAACACTTTCATTCTGATGGATTACATGCATTACGGCCCCGCTGCCGATCTGATTTGTATTCCTCGCTGTGCTGATTACAAAATTACACTGCTGATGCATTGGTTTTCTCCATTCAAGATTGATGGCACTGATGAACAAAAGGGAACAACCAACTAAGCCTGTGGATGGAAAAAAATGCAACAAAAAAAAATGGAGATTGCTAAATAAATGCAAAGGTAAAAAAAAGAGTGAATGATGAAGCAGCTGATAGAGTGGGTGACAGACAGGAGTCAGACAGCCAGGTAGACAGCCACAGAGCTGAATGGCAGCATTAGCAGAAGGGGGGGGGGGGGGGTTAGCAGAGTTTTTGGCTTCTACTCCATCTTTTTTGTAACTCGGGGGCGTATTCCCCGTGGTCTGCAGACAACCCCAGGCTGTTCTCTCAACTTCACCAAGTCTCTGTCTGTCTCTATCAGCCTGGGATCAGGGCTGCTCCGAGCTTGTGTGTGTGTGTGCCCACGCTGTCTGTTGCTTCAATAAAACCAGCCAGAGCAGGCTGGGACCAGGGGGAGATTTACAGACAACACCAGCTCACAGGCACACAATAATAATGCAGCACAAACACACACACACATGCACACAAAGACATGCAGAGTAGCTGCGCAGAGAGCACGCGCGCACACGCACAGCTACATGTTCGTGTCTCACACACAGACGCCCACACTCGGAGGGTGTGTGTGTGTGTGTGTGTGTGTGTGTGTGTGTGTGCATTAGGTGGGGAATAGCAGGCCTTCCTTTCCCTGGGTGCCAGGTGCCGACAGGACATCTTCTGCTGGAGGCAGTTATCTGAGGACGAGCAGAACAAGAAGGAGGAGGAGGAGGATTTTTCACCAGAGTATTGCCAGCATGCTGCTGCAACATGCAAAGACAAAATCAGTGCACACTGAAATGTGCGCACCATGATATGGAAATTAGCAGCTCTGAAGAGAGTGTGAATGATTGGAAGTGTTGCTCATGTGCCCATTGTGATATTGATTTATTTAACAGATAAATACATTAACTGATGGTGTGTACATGTCCCACCCTCAGCAGGGTCTCTGAAACTTTACTGACCCCTGATCCTGTTTTCACATCCCAGAGCTCTCAGGATACGAGCAATTAGGAAGCTTTCATCTGTCATGTCAGTGTGCGTTTAGTATCAGACCGTACGAGGAAATGGATTACACAGAATCGATGCCGTATTTAAAAGCTGTTGACGTGTAATTACACTGTTATCAGAATATATGAAACAAATGTCAGTATATCAGTCTCAAAGTGCATTCAGATTCAGATGTTTACTGGAATGGAAATGTTCCAGGAAGGAAGGATCTTTATATCTAAACAACAAAAAAACATAAAATTCATAAACTGCCTCCTCAATAGTTGATGCTTGGTAAGGTTTAGGGGCCGTACACATGCCATGTTTATTGCACCTTCAAATTCATCTTTATCAATGTAGAACAACTGCGCGTCAACTTTTGGAACTCAGCAGTGCACACCGCATGTCATGTGACGAGGACCAACCAGTCACAGCCGACAGATATCTTTCCCTTCGTCCTTAAATATCAGTCTGTGATAAACACGGAAAAGTTGACCATGTTAGTACACTTATAAACAGCTCCTGGAAGAAGATCAGCTCTGCACTAAGGATTTTTGCTAAATAGGCTACGATACGGTGACTGTTAAGGCTGCTCAGCAACCTCAGATGCAACCTGCTGCCGCTGTGCTCATAAGTAACGCCCAGTGCCCAGTCTTTAGGGAAACATTCCTGAAACTATCACCAGACAATAAAGATTCTGTGAAACCCTGGATGACGTCCAATGACAGCATTTTTTTATTGTCAAATGCCAACATCTTAAACATTTCAAATTCTAGCTTTGACAGCCTCTTTCGACTGGTCAAAAAACCCACCGGTTTTTGTCTGTAGCAGGAACGGTTACAATCTGCATGTACTTCCAGAGAAAATGACTCTGCAGTAGTCACGGGTATTTATCTTCTCCAGCTCCGCTCAGCAGTGATGGAAACATGACACCTGGGTGGACAGGTTAATTGTCACCCCTTTAACGGCACGACCATTGATAACTTCTGTACAACCACAAATTCCATCCATCTCTGTCCAAGCAGCGCTCCAACATTGTTCAAAATTCTGCTGTTTAATAACTAAAGCTGCAAGGATTAGTTGATTAATCTATTAGTCGTTGACAGACAATTTATTGGCAACTACTTTGTGGTTTCGTGAGCATGTGATGCTTTTCTTTTTCATACATGACAATAAACTGAATAGCTTTGGATGTTTGGAATCTCATCTTTTGGATGTTTGAAGACGTCACCTTGGGCTCCGGGAAATTACACAAGGTACAGTATGTTTCGCTTTTTTCTGATATTTTATTGACAAAACAAATCGATTAATCAAGAAAATTATCTAATCGACAATATAAATATAAAACATATAAACATATTTCATTATTGTCATTACCTGAAGACAAAAAATATACATTTAAGACATTGAAAACCAAATTAGAAATCTAAGAATACACCTTGGAAATAAGCTAAACTGCCCTCTAGATTTGCCCCTACCAAAGGTTCTCACTCCCGTCCTGTTGATATAGATAATAGTGTAGGTTTTGCTTTGCAGGCAGTTCCATAAACTGATACCAGGGAGGCAAAAGTATACTGGAGGTGTAAGCTCTTCATAAGGTGCCTCTGTGATTAGAGTCCACAGTCCACAGACTCTGTATTCATGGATCCATGGCAGCACCAAGGCTATTCTAACTGCAGTCGTGGTATATGGGATTACAAAGATACACAGCCCATACAAGATTACAAAGACGCAGAGCACAGTGGAAGCCTGTTCACTCTCCGCAGCATCCTCCTTGTTTATGTCCAGGAGATGTGGTAGAAGAGCAGGCAGCCAATAGGGAATCCTCCATGGCCATGTAATCTGGGCTCTGTGCTTAGACACAGCACATGAAGGACAGGCTTATCTCTGGAGGGCTCACTGTGAAACAGCTATGAGGAGGAGGAGGGGGGGGGTGAATAGATCTTTTATGGAAACTGCATGTGTTCTCCGAATCATTTACACCTCGATGTCGCAAAGTGATAAAACCCTACAATGTTGCCATGCAAAATGCATTAGCATCCTGAATACAGGCTTACGTGTTTCGTAACACTCGTATCAACCAGCTGATGTGCAAGTTTAGGAGGAACTGGAATGAGATGTAATGTTCTGTGGCTGTTGGGTGAAAACCCTCTATTTACAAAATGTTTTCTTGTGAATGTGAATGCAAGCCGTTATCCAGAGAAAGGTTTTAGTTTCCCAAGAGGTCAGAAAATTTTCTCAGTGTGTAGAGCAGAATGATGCTTTAGTTTAAGGCATAGATCGACAGTTTGGTCAGTACGTTAGTTTTCTTTGACACAGTTCGCCAAGAAGAATGATACCACCATCATATCTTAGCCTAAAGCCTGGAAACAGCTCGCCTGGAGTGTCAGCGTCACGAGGTGGCCAGCTTAAGCGTAGATTTCAGGATGGACGCGGTGGACACGACCCCCTCAATATCTGGAGCATGTGCAGTGGTCCCCACCTCATAAAAACATTAAAGTAACAGACTTTCACTTCGACATATCCTCATCCTCAACAGTTCATATGACTACCTATTAGCGCCCCATGACTGATGTACGTACTCAACACTTTCCACGCCATTGAGGAGATTTTCCAGCAATCCGTATTTTCACTGTCATAAGATGGGGGCACTGTTACACATCTTGTGAAATACAACAGCACCACCATGTCCAACAACACTCGAAGAAGAAGATCCGCTTTACACCGGAAGAAATGTAGCAGCTTGTAAACTGTAGGAAAATGGCAGCGCCGACGGAAAAGTTTACGGTTGCACAAGTGGTGAAGACGTTGATGGACTCAGACTCCTATAATTCCTGTTTTGATCAACATTCTGAGTCAATGATTTGATTATTTTTCTCAGCTTTTTGTCCAAAGTGTTGTTTTTTCTACAAAAAAAGCACAAAAATTCAAGTGTTAATAAAAAGAAATGCAATACAACGGAATAAAATGTTCATATTCATAGAACAAATTATTCTGTGGGTCTTTAAAGACTAAGTATGATCAAAAATGCTTGTGGTGGCTGGCAACTTAACACTCTGGCAGGGAAAGTGTTAATGGAAACTTACATAATTAGTAAAGATAGATACTTAACATAAAGTTATGAAGGTTGGGTTTAGGCAAGTAAAGTTACTGTGGTTATGTTTAGGAAAACAAACGTGGTGACAGCATACCTTAAGATGACTCAAAGTTCTGGGGAAAGCCTGTGTTGTGTGACACATCGACCACACGAACCTCCAACCTTATGGGACAACTCCCTTCTTAATTCCCATCAGCACACTGGTCACCTTCCCAAATATGTGTAATACAAGAATTACTGACTCACGATTACGTAGAATATGTACGCATTTTGATGCATTACTTTTCATACAAAACAGTATGATAAGTGCCTGAGAAAAGCTTGTTTACTATGACAAAATTTAAGACATTTGCACTATAAATTGGTGCAGAAATATTCACCAGACCACAGGAAATTAAGTAAATGACACCCACATTTTCCTGTGAGAGGACCCCCAAACCTCCCTATTTCCTATGTGTCTCCCAATGTTGAAATTAAACCTACACCCTTGGATGCCAAACAGAGGTTCAGGTGTGCTGGTTGATGGATGAAGCTCTAGTCTTTTAGCTCTAAGCTCAGCTCACCAGCTGCTGGCTCTGGCTTTTGCCGTACAGACATGAAAGTAACAGAACATACTGAAAATACTTTGAAAAGAGTTTTAAAAGACTAAAGTCTGACACAGTCTCTCACATCTAAAGACAATGTAGGGGTTTAGTCACACACTATAAGATGTTGGAAAGACCGGGGATCTTGCAGGGTCACTACTTGTAGGACTTGATTCCTTTTTAGATTTTCCCCAAACTCCCTTTAAGAAATGTGACATATTTAAAATTCCTTACATGTCCGCAAAAACGCAACATAAAAGGTGTCACCTGTCCACAGTATTCTTGTTGACTGGCAACCCAGTCTCACTCTGAAGTCGTCGAAATACGACGCTTGGGCAGTGACAAGAACAAATGTTAAGGCGGCAAAAGTCCAAGTGGGCCGGGCGGAAGGGTTGGTGGATGGGTCCAACTAACACAGACTTTCACCTAGGAGGGTATTGGTCACATCCTGCAAGGTTTTTCAAGCCAAACACTGTTGTTTTTTTTTTCCTAAACCTAACCACGCGTGTTTGTTGTTGAAGAAAAAAAAAGCGTCAATTCGTAAATTTCCTGTGAAAACAGAAGCGTATTTTGAAAGAAGACAATGCATGTAACAGGCAGAACGAGACAGCGTCCCAGAACATCAACAACCAACACACCCAGGGTACCTTGTATGTGGATGTGGAAAGTCCATGATCAAACGTTGATATGTGACGAGTTCGGACTGAGAATGTGTCGTGATTGGGCATCAGTACAATCCATAGAGAAACTGTTTGAATGAGAGGCAAACCATTCCAAAATTAAGATCTCTCACAAAAATAAGTGTCAGATATTGGATCAGATACACACCATGTTTACTGTCTATCTGGTTAGCTGCTTCCTGTTTGGTGCTGGAGAGGGAGCAGCTATTGGTTGTTGACGATGTTCACCTCACTGAACTGCAGTATTTAGCCTGAGCCAAGAGCAAAAGCGATAATATCAGACAAGTTTGATTTTGTCGGAATGTGAAGATGACTTAAGGCAGCTTGGACTGAAGTTCATGACCATCTTTCACGAAACAGTGAAGCTCAGAGGAGCACCAGCTGAGGTGAAAAGATCTTATTCTGACACATCACTTGAGAAGCTGTTCGGTGTAGGGTTTGGCACATGTCTAACTCTCACAACAAAGCAAATAAGTATATTTCACAAAATGTTGAACTGTTCCTTTAACGTTAAAAAACATCTAAATCTGAGCTGCAAACTCTTCAACATCGTCCTGCTGCCGTGCCCCTGCACATTCTTTCCTAATAGTGACGCCACAGTAGTAAACAGAGTATTTATATGGGTGGTGGGTAACACCAGTGTTTTTCTTCCAAACCTTCAACACAGCTCGTTGTACTTGTCTGAGCTTGTGAAGGCCTTTGTTTAAGTTTCACCTCCTCTCCCCAAGGACACCTCCTCAACCTCGTATAACCTCGCTGTCACACACACACACACACACACACACACACACACGCCCTTCCCACATTAATGGAATATTCCCTCCCATTTCAGCTTGTGTTATATTTCATTTCCCTGCTTTTGTACTTTTCGCACAAATCCCAGCTCTGGGGCGGATCCCAACATAACAATGAGCCATGCCGCTATCTGTGTTTTAACTGGCTCTGCCAGAGGAACTCTCTGGATCGCAGCCAAAACAATTCATTCACATAGAGTTCCTCACACACCCATGTTATTTCACTCCTTTATTTTGGAAACTCGACGGAGCGGCCTCATTCATCACCACTGGAACTGTTGCAAATATTTTTCTTGTTCTTTTTAAGGAGGGGAGCTGGTGTATAGCTCACAGTGCCACCTGAACCACACGTAAACAATTCAACCAGAGTTATTACAGTTGTTGTGAGAGGTTGTTGATGATGACAGTCATCACGGAAATAATGGTTATTTATTTTTTGAGATGCGTTAAGGTCATCTGTGGGATTATGTTTATCCTCTGTAGAATCTGCATGAGGTTCACTGAGTTCAAGCAATGACTGTAAACACTGCAGTCTGTTACCCAACCCTTCCTTTTTTTAATCAAATCTCTCCATCCTCAGCTCTCGGCTTCCTCCTGTATTTCTACTTCTGTGGGCAGAGAGATACATCTTGATTTCATAATTAGTTTGTTGTCTCGTTCTCAGTCTGTGTACCTGCCTCCCTGTCCACACCGAACACACACTTTATCAAGCCTTGTTATCATATTCAGTCAAATCTAATATTACTCATCTGCACCTTTTTTTATGATTCACGACGTCACTGATGAGCCACAGACCGTCTAGCCTCCATCTCAAGATAAACTCAGAGATAAAGCAACGTGTGGGAGTATTTGTCTCCACACACCCATACAAAAGTCACACTGATATCAGCGTTTAAAGGTGAGGCGGCTCAGCTTTCTGGCAACTCACCAGCATCTGACATGCTGCATATTATATGCCTTTTGTGACTGGATAGCACATCATAGACAAAGAAGCTCTGCTTTCCTGAGATGAAGTCTGTCGAACTTTAACTGTACATATATACTATGGTTAAAATTGGCAGCAGTGGGGAATTTACCAAGGCAAGGCAGCTTTAGTTGTACAACACATTTCATACACATGGAAAAGTCAAGGTGCTTTACAGAGCAATAAAATATAAAGCACAATAAAGGATACAGAAAAAAGTAAAAAGAAAATTTAAAAATCCCCAGTAAAGGGCCAGTGTGTAATATTTGGCATGGTTTATTGTCAATCTGAATCTGAATCTGAATATTCTACCCATTAATATGTTTATACAAGTGTATGATCACTATAAAATAAAATTCGTTTGGTTTTCATAGCCTTATAATTATGCTTTTATATATATATATATATATAGCAAGGTCCTTGCTTTAGAGAGGTCACCATCTTGCGCCGCCATGTATGTACGGCAGACCGAGCGGACAATCCAGCCAGCCAGAGAATGCATTTCGCGTGTATAAATAAACCAACGAAGACAGCGGAAGGAAGGAAGAAGGAGGAGGAAGCAGCAGAGAGTGTTAGTAGTTCGTTGATAGAGAGTAGTGAAAAGTTTTTTTAGTTATAAAGTTTGTGAATGGACCACACTTACCACGCAACAGGAGAGAATGAACCCGAACCGTCATCTGCGAGGAAAAGAAGACGCAACTTCACTCCTTGTGATGCACTCTCTGCGACGCCCTTTAAAGGGCCAGTGTGTAAAAAGGGTTGAAAACAGTGACATCTGTGGTCAAATTCTAGATTGCAGGGCTCACTCGCTCACCCCTCCCGTCGGGTAAATGACGGTGGCCTTGTAGGGACAAAAAGCCTTGCGCACAAGTTTTTCAGGAGTAGGTCTATCTAGCGACGAGGTGAATGTTTATTTAGAAATCTAAACCATGTTACGATATTGTAATGAATCCCTCACGTGCAGGAGACCAGAGGAGCGTTCGGGACAAAGGCCAGTTTATTTGAGCACTCCAAAAACTGTAGCACGGTAACACTCCAGGGGGTAAAAGACTCCGTCCCAAACTCTGACTCTTCTAGCATAACAGACACACTTCATACACACATACTCGTTTACCATACCGAGTGGGGACCCCCCTCCCCTCTCTGCTCCGCCAATCTCCAGCCCACACACTGACTGACAGCGTAGCTGGTAAACAGAGCTCAGCTGTTTATTTAGCCTAGCGATATCTCTGGACTATAGTAGCTACAATGGACGACTTTGAACGCGATTTTGAAGAGTTTCTTGTAGCGGACACAGACCCAGAGCCATACCTGTTTGAGCCGGAGCATACAGATGAGGAACTCCATGTGTTTGATGCTGAGCGGGCGAGAAGAGAGGCTGAATGCACAGAATGGGATTTGGTGCTACTGCTACCATCGTTGGGGAGATATATCATCAGGAGGAAAAGCGCCGCAGAGTGCATCACAAGGAGTGAAGTTACGTCTTCTTTTCCTCGCAGATGATGGTTCGGGTTCATTCTCTCC